>NC_044550.1:105550219-105852719 GCF_007565055.1 Rhinopithecus roxellana | reverse complement strand
AATAATTTAGATTTATAGCTTCTGTTATTATTTGTATCACAATAACAGAAATGCGCATCTCCACATAAAATTTTTTCTCAAAGTTTTATATAATCAACCGCCTATTTGACATCTCCACAAGAATGTCTAAAAGTGTGAGGTGTCCAAAACCCAGCTCCTGACTTCCCCTCCAAGCCTGCAGCCTTCGCCATTTCAGTTCATGACAAGTCCATTCTTCTCTGTTCCTGAGACCAAACTCCCTGGAAGTCATATTAGACTCTGCTTTTCTCACTCCCCACATCCAATCCATGAAGGAATCCTAGTTATCTGAAGTTTGCACGTATCCCACATCTGACCTCATTCACTTCCACCAACGTGACTTCTGCCTCCTTTTTGCCCTACAGACGGTTCTAAACATAGCAGTCAGAGTGATCCAGGTAAGACCTAAATTAGACGCTGTCTCTCAGCGTCACTCAGAACAAAAGACAAAGTCCACACAAGGCCTGAGGAGCTTTCCCCCCACTTACCAGTTTAACCTAATCCGCCGTCGCCCTGCCCCTCAATCCCCCCACTTACCAGTTTAACCTAATCCGCCATCGCCCTGCCCCTCAATCCCCCCACTTACCAGTTTAACCTAATCCGCCATCGCCCTGCCCCTCAATCCCCCCACTTACCAGTTTAACCTAATCCGCCATCGCCCTGCCCCTCAATCCCCCCACTTACCAGTTTAACTTCATCCGCCATTGCCCTGCCCCTCAACCTCCTCAGACAAGGTTGGCACGCTCTCCGCATTGGTTCTTCTCGCTGCCCAGGACTTCCTTTCCCCAGATCGACTTGGCAAATTCCTTCACCTGCTTCACATTGTCACTTAAATGCACCATCCCAATGAGATTCAACCTATCCATCCTGTGTACAATTACCACTCATTTTAAATTCCCAATTGCTCTGATCACATGCTACTGTGGTCCTTCTTCCATAGCAGGTGTGTGCATATCACCTCATTATCACACCATTCACTTATTGGTTACTCTTATCATTTTTATTTATTGGAAACAAATGTCTTCCTTTTGAAAGTATTAGTGAGGTTCCCGGAGGAAAGGGGTGTCTGTGGATGCTTCCCAAGTGCTTAAATCAGTGCCTGACACATAGTGGCCATGCAGTAAGTATCTATTATTGCTGACCTGTGACTTTCAGTAAACATCACACTAAGTTAACAACAGGATCATATATTAACACCTGAGGAATATTCCAAAAACTACAGATTTTCCATCTCTCAGACCAGACTCCTGCTTACTTGGATTTTTTTTTTTTTTTTTTTTTTTTTTGAGACGGAGTTTCACTCTTGTTGCCCAGGCTGGAATGTAATGGCATGATCTTGGCTCACTGCAATCTCTGCCTCCTGGGTTCAAGCAGTTCTCCTGCCTCAGCCTCCCAAGTAGCTGGGATTACAGGTATGCGCCACCGCGCCTGGCTAATTTTGTATTTTTAGTAGAGATGGGGTTTCACTGTGTTGGTCAGGCTGGTCTCGAACTCCCGACCTCAAGTGATCCGCCCACCTCGGCCTCCTGGAGTGCTGGGATTGCAGGCATGAGCCACCGCGCCCAGCCTTACTTGGGATTTTTAAAGTAGTGCGTTATGGTCCATCTCACTCACCTACTAGCTTCTTCAAAACATATTCAAGGAACAAATTCCTATTTTGGTTGAATATTGCCGTTTGATACATTATGCATTTAAATATAACAGTGTATTCTGTAGTAATTTGAGAAGTCCTGTTGGGGTTAGAAAGCAAATTCTTTATGTCTCCACTGTGCTTTCTCCACTGCTATCAGTGGCTTCTCAAGGGTAACTCCTTGACTATGTCACACGTTTCTGGCAGTTTAACACCGATCTTGGCTCCTTTCTGCCTCAGGATGCAGCCGATACTCCTGAATGTGGCTAAGAAAGTCCTTCACAAGCACGTTTCTGCCATTCTTCTAGAATCCTCTTTTGACATAATTCCCTCTCAGCAGAAACATAAACTCTATCTGAATCAACTATTTTCTTGCCTTTAGGTTTTAAATATGCTGCTCTCTTTGCCTACATCACCTCATTCTGCTAATGCCTACTCAACCACTTGATCACACTCTAAGCTTTTAGTTTCCTTCCTTCCCAACGACTTCTTTAATCCTTCAAGAACTGGGTAAGAGGTTCCCTGAGTTCTCATAACTTCTCGTAATCACCCGCATCTTAGCACTGTTCCCTCCAATGAGCTAACACAGTGTTGGGATGAGGGAGGCACTAAAGAGACACTTCCGGAGTGAACGAGTGAATGCTCTGAAGAAGCAGCCAGTGAATCGCAGCCAGCAATTTCTCTCTCAACAATATTCTCTGCTGTACCATTCGATGAGGCCACAATGCCATTGTGTGACAATGGTATGATGACACTGCTTTGGCCATAACCGAATAATTCTCCAAATAACATATGCACTTGTTATGCAGCTAGATGCTTTCATGATGGCTTTTGGAGGTGATGTGGCAAATACATGTTTTACTTTTACAGGACTGCTGACATCTCATAGAAATTTCTGACAAATATTCAACTCAGAGATGATTTTGGTTCTATTTTATGGATTTCCTGATCCTTTATATACTACATTTTATTTCTTTATGAGCTTACTCTGCTTCATTTTTAGCCCTCAAATTCAATGACCAAGATAATGTAACAGCATGAGCAGAGAATATGACCTCGGCTCAGAAGAATTC
The DNA here is from genome assembly GCF_007565055.1 of Rhinopithecus roxellana. Taxonomy (NCBI): domain Eukaryota; kingdom Metazoa; phylum Chordata; class Mammalia; order Primates; family Cercopithecidae; genus Rhinopithecus; species Rhinopithecus roxellana. The sequence goes on along the minus strand of NC_044550.1, from coordinate 105,849,998 downwards.
CATTTCCATGTTATCTCCGTACAGGGCTTGGTGAAGGGTGAAGCTAATCTTCGACCCCCTCTGGTTATCAACTAACACAGCAATTTCTGAGGCTTTATTTTTTTTTTCCTGAATGGCTTTTTCTGTAATATCCATTCATGCCTCTGATCTAATTAGTATAATTAGCCTTGGACACATAAGAAACAAAAGCAACAAATAAAAAAAAAAACCCATAAAATTCCATTTCAATAGCCTTTCATAGACTTTAGGGACTAGGTATTCCGCTGTCTTCAGAGCTCATAACCTTTAATCCTAACATCGACCTCAGTGTTCTATTCAATTACAACTGTTGTCTACTGAGAAGTAGCAAAGGCTTTGAAGAGTGTGTGGGAACGCGGAAGCTGCCCCATTCATTTTCATTAGTAAACTCAGGAGATGCAAATTTCACTAAAATTGCTGACAGTGGTCCTGCTGTGTCTGGATGATTTATTATTAGACATCATATTTCTTCTCAAAATATGGTTTAAGGAACTCAAGAAAATCATGTGATTGTTTTACCTGAAATATGATGTAATTTTATCACCTGTGCACTGAAGTTGCTGAGTGCAACTTTGACATAATAGCACAAAAGGCTTTGCATGGCTGGAGGGAAAGGAAACACAGAGTGAGACCCCTAACCAGCACAGAGGACAGCACAGTTAGTCCCTATGACAGCGACAACAGAGGAGAGGGTGTATGTTTTATTTGTTTTTTTGAGACAGGATATTGTACTGCTGCCCAGGCTGGAATGCACTGGCATCATCACAGCTTCACTGAGGCTTCAGCCTCCTCGACTCAAGTGATCCTCCCGCCTCAGCCTCCTGAGTAGCTGGGACTACAGGCATGCAACACCATGCCTGGCTAATTTTTTATTTTATTTTATTTTATTTGTTGTACAGATGCGGGGGGGGGGGGGTCTCACGATGTTGCCCAGGCTGGTCTCGAACTCCTGGCCTCAAGCAGTTCGCCTGCCTCGGCCTCCTAAAGTGCCAGGATTACAGGAGTAAGCCACTACGCCTGGCCAAAGTACACATTTTCAAAAGGCAACTTGCTATACCTAGAAAAATTGAGAGCAATTATTATTTAAAAACCAAGTCATGATATTTTGAGGCAATATCCCAGCACTAAAGGGCGAATGTTATCACTGATAAAAGCAATGAAGAAAATTGTTAGGCTGTGGTGACAGACGAAATGACCCCTTGCTGTGAGTGAGAAGCCTTCAGCCTTCAAGAGTTAATTTCCTAAGAACAATATGCAAGACCTTGCACACCCAGCCCAGCTTACTTGTCACGGCTCATAACCCGAATGCCATCCCACCGTCCACACTTGAGGAACACGGTGCAGGCCCAGCATCCCCGTTCCCAGGTGCACTTTAGGACCACCTTGGGAGCTGTTAAAAATTATGGCCGGGCGCAGTGGCTCACACCTGTAATCCTAGCACTTTGGGAAGCTGAGGCAGGTGGATCACCTGAGGTCAGGAGTTCAAGACCAGCCTGGCAAACAGGGTGAAACCTCATCTCTACTAATAATACAAAAATTAGCTGGGCGTGGTGGTGGGTGCCTGTAGTCCCAGCTACTCAGGAGGCTGAGGCAGGAGAATGGAGTGAACCCAGGAGGCAGAGGTTGCAGTGAGCCAAGATCGTACCACTGCACTCCAGCCTGGGTGACAGAGCAAGACTCCATTAAAAATAAATAAATTTTAAAAAATAAAATAATTATGCCTAGGACCCAGCCCCAGACCAACTGAGTCAATCTCTCAGCGGAAAGCATTCCAGGTGATTCTAATGTGTGGGCTGTGCTGAGAACCACCGGCTTTCACCACATTGAGCGACTGACCTTTCTCCTGTCAAAGATCTTTCCCCCCCTTTTGCTCATATCACTCCCTCAATCTGCTTTTATACAGTTTTGACTTTGTCTCTCCAGGCTTCACTTAAATGCTGCTTTGCTAAAGCAATCTCCACATTCTTCCAGCTTCTGCTAAAATCCACGCTTGCATCAGCTGGATCAGCTGAGAACCGGAAACCGGCACTGAACTGTGCTACCGTCCTACAGAAGCTTCTTGACCTTTCCCCATCCAGGCTTCCACGTGCCTCCAGCAGCCTATATTGTTCTTACAATACATGATCCTGTCACGTTCATTCTTTTGAGGACTCTAACTCAGAAGGTATTTTCAAGCATGTGGAGTATATTGCAATTCTCTCTTCATGGCAAATTTCCAGGAGTAATTTCTTCCGATTCTTAAAGGAGTGACATTTCTCTCGAGCAATAAGGATTTTTTATTATCTTGTGGACATTAGGAAGCATGTAACTAATCCATTCTCTCTTTATAAGTTTGCTGCTACAAAGTTTAAGGCCAATCTGTGACCCATTCGTGGAAGATGTGGCCATTCTATGCATGATTTCAAATTACTTCTGTCTTTCTTTTCTATTTCCAACCCACATTTTTCGTTACTTGCTGATGGCAAGTTTAATTTGTGCTATCTTGATGTGCTTCCTCTACTATTTTACCTTACATTGTTTATTGAACAATATGGAGCAAAAGTTAAATTAAAAAGCAAATTTCTGTTGACTTGTCTCCAATATTTCTATCAAAATTATCCCCTAACCTGTGCTTCTATAGTCCTTTTTGCCTAGCTCGCAACCCTGATGTTATTCTACTTTGCTTCATAGTTAGCTGTATCTCCTCTTTCCAATTCTAAGTATCCTGGAAGATAATGAACATATATCTTATTAATTTTGGTAAAATCCATAAACATTAACAAATGGAAGTTTGTTAATAAATGTTTATCATTGCTTGCTACTAAGAATACAGAGCTAATAAAGCTTGGTTTGAATTCCAAGTTCATTATACACCCACTGGAGACCTTAAGCAACTTAATCGCTAAGCCTCATTTTTCTAATTATAAAAGAGGAAACATTAAAAATACTGTTTACCTCACAATATTGTTAAGATGCTGAAATAATTTTTGTTAAGTTACCTTTCAATGGTGAAATATAACCCACCTGGCTAGTAAAGGAAAGGTCTAGAAAGCCTCAGCTGTGAGTTCATTCCATACACACGTGTACACACACGCGTGCACGCACTGAGTCTCAGACCCTGGGGAAACTTCCGCCCGTGGGGAAGGAGGTAGGCAGAAATGAGACTCATCCAAGGTCTTCCCAGCCAGGACAAAAGCTTCCGGATCATATTCTAAGAACAGGGGGAAACCGCGGAAGGATTTTAAGCAGAGGTGTAGTAAAATAGCATATTTAAGTCTTGAAAAGTGGCTCTGGCTTTTGTGCTCTAGAAAGGATATGGATGCGGGGACCGCGAAGCAGCTACTGCAATAGCAGATGGGAAAGCAAGATCAGCTTAAGGCGCCCTGGCCTCGTGAGGGAGCCACGCAGAGACCCAAAGCTACCTTCTTTCCTATTAAAATTACTATATAGGCCGGGCTGTGGTGGCTCACGCCTGGAATCCCAGCACTTTGGGAGGCCGAGACGGGCGGATCACGAGGTCAGGAGATCGAGACCGTCCTGGCTAACACGGTGAAACCCGTCTCTACTAAAAATACAAAAAAACTAGCCGGGCGAGGTGGCGGCGCCTGTGGTCCCAGCTACTCGGGAGGCTGAGGCGGGAGAATGGCGGGAACCCGGGAGGCGGAGCTTGCAGTGAGCCTGAGATGGCGCCGCTCACTCCAGCCTGGGACACAGAACGAGACTCTGTCTCAAAAAAAAAAAAATTATTTCATAATCATGGCTCCGTTTGTCTCTTTGGAAGCATCTTCTCTGTAAAAGTAATTAAAATATTTTCCAGCAAAGTACTTTCGCAGTTCTGCAGGCTGTACAGGAAGCATGGCAGCTTCCGCTTCTGGGGAGGCCTCAGGAAGCTTCCAATCAGGGTGGGAGGCAAAGGGGGAGCAAGAAATCTCACATGATGGGAGCAGAAGCAAGACAGAGGTGGGAGAGGGAGGTGCTGCACACGTTTAAACAACCCGATCTCCTGCGAACTCACTCACCACCATGAGGACAGCACCAAGAAGATGGTGCTAAACCATTCATGAAGAATCCGCCGCCATGATCCAGTCTCCTCCCACCAGGCCCCACCTCCGACGCTGGGGATGAGGAGTCAACATGAGACTTGGGTGGGGACACAGATCCAAACCATATCATTCTGCCCCTGGCCCTCCCAAATCTCATGTCCTTTTCACATTTCAAAATACAATCATGCCTTTGTAATAATCCCCAGTCTTAACTCATTCCAGCATTAACTCAAAAGTCCGAAGTCTCATCTGAGACAATCCCTTCCACGTAGGAGTTTGTAAAATTAAAAACAAGTTAGTTACTTCCAAGTTACAGTGGGGGTATGGGCACTGGGTCAATACTCCCATTCCAATAGGAAGAAATCGGCCAAAAGAAAGCCACAGGTCCCGTGCAAGTCTGAAACCCAAGTCATTAACTCTTACAGCTCCAAAATAGTCTCCTTTGACTCTGTCCATCATACCCAGGGCACACTGATGCTAGGGGTGCCCACCCAAGACTTTGGACATTTAAGTTCTAAAGCTCCATATCTAAAATTAAAGATGGATGGATAACATTTTACTATATTAGTTTTTATTCTTAATGTATTTCTCTTTTTATGTTTTGTTTTGTTTTGTTTGAGACAAGATCTCGCTCCATCGCCATGGATGGAGAAAGGTGACATGATCTCAACTCTCTACAACCTCCACCTCCCGAGGGGCTCAAGCAATCCTCCTGCCTCAGGCTTTCCCAAGTAGCTGGGACCACAGGGCACACCACCATGCCGGGCTAATTTTTTGTATTTTTTGTAGAGACAGGGTTTCACCATCTTGCCCAGTCTGAGCTCAAACTTTTGGGCTCAAGCAATCCATCTGCCTTGGCCTCCCAAAGTGCTGAGATTACAGGCTTGCCATCTCTCCTGGCACTAATTTCTCTTTATAAAATCAGATTGTGTTGGAAGTGTCCTATTTGCTAACCTTGACATCTGATGCAGTTAGCACAGAACTCAGGCTGGAAAAACGAATGTGTAAAAGATATCTAAGACTTTTAAAAATGTTACAGTCAGAAGCTTAAATTTTTACCTCTTTTTGGATGGATGTTTTTTCTAAAATAAACATTTTCTTGCCTTTTCAAGTAAAAATATTGACAATAATAAAAATGTCCCTTAATCATCCTGAATCATTAGATATTGGTTTCATTCTTCATGTAATTGACTCAGTGGTGTTTAGGACTCATGGTCTGTCACTTAAACAAGTGCGGGATGGCCCATGGCGTGAGAAGAGGGACGGGGCTTGTCTGACTCTCTCTAGTGGGGATGTCCCACGGCCTTTGCTGATGCCTGAAGCCTACAGCAAAGGCAATGTGTACACTGGCTTCATCTCCCAGAACATTTTCTTTTTCTCTGTTCTTAGTCGTTTTGACTTGTCCACACCATTCAAGCTAAGTGTCCTTTATAACAATAAATTTGAAACTAGCAAAGATGTCCAACTCTGTGTGGTTCATTAAGTACTATACTGTTGTGAGCAAGGATGTCATTTTTGCCAGGTCTGGACTTCTCCCGTGCCCCCATCTAAGACTACATAATACCCAAAGATTACATAAGATTACACCTAAGATTACATAATACCCAAAAGAAAGGTTAGCCCTGAAATAGTGATGCTGAGGAGATACTAGTTACATGAAAAATGATCACAAAAACTAAGAACTCACATAACAGATTTTACACTTTTAAAAATGTATTTTACATAACAGTTTGATATAAATACATTCTATGGGAGAATAATACGTATATTTATATCAAATATATAACGTCTAGATTTTGTAAAAGTTAAAATAACCTCCTTGAGCACCCAGTTACACTTTCTTTCCCTCCATATCTTCCTTCAATTCCACTTCCCTGACTGTATGTGAGCACCGTTTGTGTTTCCCAAACATTTCCTAGACATCAGCACACGCACACACACACACACACACACACAGTTCAAATATAAAATGTTGCTTTTTCCAAAAATGTGATCATATCCTATTGTATGACCTGCCTTTTTTTCCACTTACGTGTGAAAACCTTTTATGTCAATACATATATATGCATTATACATATATATCTGCCTCAGTCTTTTTAATTGCTGTGGTGTATTACATATCGTGTACCATAATTTATTTAAACATTCCTCAGACAATTTTTTTTTAGATAGAATCTCGCTCTGTCGCCCAAGCTGGAGTCCAGTGGCATGATCTCAGCTCACTGCAGCCTCTGCCTCGAGTTCAAGTGATTCTCCTGCCTCAGGCTCCCAAGTAGCTGGGAATACATGCCACCATGCCCAGCTAATGTTTGTATTTTTAGTAGAGATGGGGTTTCACCACATCAGCCAGGCTGGTCTCGAACTCCTGACCTCAAATGATCTGCCGGCCTCGGCCTCTCAAAGTGCTAGGATTACAGGTGTGAGCCACCATCTCCAGCCTTCAGATGATATATATTTTTGTTAACTCCAATACTTCACTGTTAAAGAAGAATACTATTTTACATTAATCTTTGTATACACAAGTGACTATAATGAATATCCTATGTACATATATGTGACTCTCTCTACTCATATGTAAAATTACTGGGTGAAAGGGTATATTATATTTAAATCTGACATATACTTGCAAATGCCCCACCAAAAAAGCCCTAAAATTTAAATTCCCACTACCAGTTTTTGAAAGTTCCTGTTCTTTTACCTCTTCCTCCATGCTGAATATTATCAGTCTTCTTCATTTGTCCTCATCTCATGAATAAAAATATTACCTTTTTGTCTTAATTTAATCTGCCTTATTACCAGTTTTATGTGATGCTAAGTATAAGCCCATCTGACAAAGGGCCAATATCCAGAACCTACAAAGAAACAAATTTACAAGAAAAAAACAAACAAACCCATCAAAAAGTGGGCAAAGGATATGAACAGACACTTCTCAAAAGAAGACATTTATGCAGCCAATAGGCACATGAAAAAATGCTCATCATCACTGGTCATCAGAGAAATGCAAATTAAAACCACAATGAGATACCATCTCACACCAGTTAGAATGGTAATCATTAAAAAGTCAGGAAACAACAGGTGCTGGAGAGGATGTGGAGAAATAGGAACACTTACACTGTTGGTGGGACTGTAAACTAGTTCAACCATTGTGGAAGATAGTGTGGCAATTCCTCAAGGATCTAGAACTAGAAATACCATTTGACCCAGCCATCCCATTACTGGGTATATACCCAAAGGATTATAAATCATGCTGCTATAAAGACACATGTACACGTATGTTTATTGCAGCACTATTCACAATAGCAAAGACTTGGAACCAACCCAAATGTCCATCAATGACAGACTGGATTAAGAAAATGTGTCACATATACACCATGGAATACTATGCAGCCATAAAAAAGGATGAGTTCATGTCCTTTGTAGGGACATGGATGCAGCTGGAAACCATCATTCTGAGCAAACTATCGCAAAAACAGAAAACCAAACACCGCATGTTCTCACTCATAGGTGGGAATTGAACAATGAGATAACTTGGACACAGGAAGGGGAACATCACACACCAGGGCCTGTTGTGGGGTACGGAGAGTGGGGAGGGATAGCATTAGGAGATATACCTAATGTAAATGAAGAGTTAATGGGTGCAGCACACCAACATGGCACATGTATACATATGTAACAAACCTGCACGTTGTGCACATGTACCCTATAACATAAAGTATAATAAAAAAAAATAAAAGTTTAAAAAATAAAATAAAATCATTCAACCTTTCCAAAAACAACAAAAAGAATTTGCACAGTGACTAGGATGAACATTTTTCGTATTTTAGAATAAAATGTTTTATCAAAAAAATTACATTTTTGTCTTAACTTAATCTGCCTTATTACTAGTTTTATGTGATGCTAAGTATAATTTTCTATCATTTGTTTTCTATCAGATTTGCTAACTTTTATTGATCTTTAGGTGCTTGATATTATCATAGAGATTAATGCTGTATTGCAAATAATTTTCCCATGATTTTTCATTTTACTTTTCAATGTGGCTTTTTGACATAGATGCTTTAGATTTTTACATAGACCTAACTGTCATTTTTTTCTTTATGAATTCTTAGCCTATGTTTAGCATAGATTTTTCCAATGCTGACATTAAAAATATTTTCTATTCTTATGAAATTTTCTTTAACATTGTTATAATTTTGTAATCTATTTTTATCTCTATAATTCATCTGTAGTTTTTCTGGTGTGAGGTGGTAATCCAGCTTTAATTTTTTGTTTGTGTCAATTGATACCCAGCAGTCTCAATCATAACCTTTCCTTATTGACTTGAAATATAATGCATAACAGCTGCCAAAATGTATAGGTCTTTATTAGTTTTCTTCTAGACTTTCTATTGTCTTCCTTTCATTTATTTATTAATTCTTGTACCAATGCTGCAGTATTTTAATTGTTTTTGTCTTGTAGCATATTCTAATCTCTGGTAGGACCTTTCTTTTTACTATTTAATTTTTTTACTTTTACCTACCACCTCAATGTCCTGAGTAGCTGAGACTACAGACACATGCCGCAACACCTGGCTTGTTTGTTTGTTTCGAGCTCCTGTAAAAATAATAACTATTATTTAGTAGAAAATCTCTACACCTCAGGGACTATGTGAAGCATTTTTACATGAACTATTTTATTTAATCCTCATAATGGCCCTCTGAGAAGGTGTAATGAGTTGAACAATGGCCACTCAGAGGATATGTCCGGATGTCCTAACTCCTAGAACCTGTGGATGTGACTTTTGTTGGGAAAAGTGTCTGAGGATGCAATTAAGGATCTCAAGACCACATCATACTGGACTATCTAGATGGATCCTAAATCCAATGACAGGTATCCTCACAAGAGAAAGTCAGAAGGAGATGTGATGCAGAGGTGATTGTATATTTAGAAAACCCCATCATCCGAGCCCAAAATCTCCTTAAGCTGATAAGCAACTTCAGCAAAGTCTCAGGATACAAAATCTATGTGCAAAAATCACAAGCATTCCTATACACCAATAACAGATAAACAGAGAGCCAAATCATGAGTGAACTCCCATTCACAATTGCCATATAGAGAATAAAATACCTAGGAATCCAACTTACAAAGGATGGGAAGGACCCCTTCAAGGACAACTACAAACCAGTGCTCAACAAAATAAAAGAAGGCACAAAAAAATGGAAGAACATTCCATGCTCACAGATAGGAAGAATCAATGTTGTGAAAATGGCCATACTGCTCAAGGTAATTTATAGATTCAATGCCATCCCCATCAAGCTACCAATGACTTTCTTCACAGAACCGGAAAAAACTGCTTTAAAGTTCATATGGAACCAAAAAACAGCCTGCATTGCCAAGACAATCCTAAGCAAAAAGAACAAAGCTGGCGGCATCAGGCTACCTGAGTTCAAACTATACTACAAGGCTACAGTAACCAAAACAGCATGGTACTGGTACCAAAACAGATATAGACCAGTGGAACAGAACAGTCCTCAGAAATAACACCACACATCTACAACCATCTGATCTTTGACAAACCTGACAAAAACAAGAAATAGGGAAAGGATTCCCTATTTAATAAATGGCACTGGGAAAACTGGCTAGCCATATGTAGAAAGCTGAAATGGGATCCCTTCCTTACACCTTATACAAAAATTAATTCAAGATGGATTAAAGACTTAAATGTTAGACCTAATACCATAAAAACCCTAGAAGAAAACCTAGGCAATATCATTCAGGACATAGGCATGGGCAAGGACTTCATGACTAAAATACCAAAAGCAATGGCAACAAAAACAAAAATAGACAAATGGGATCTAATTAAACTAAGGAGCTTCTGCACAGCAAAAGAAACTACCATCAGAGTGAACAGGCAACCTATAGAATGGGAGAAAATTTTTGCAGTCTACCCATCTGACAAAGGGCCAATATCCAGGGTCAACAAAGAACTTAAATAAATTTACAAGAAAAAACAAACAACCCCATCAAAAAGTGGGCAAATAATAGGAACAGACAATTCTCAAAAGAAGACATTTATGCAGGCAACAGACACATGAAAAAATGCTCATCACCACTAGCCATTAGAGAAATGCAAATCAAAACCACAAGGAGATACCATCTCACACTAGTTAGAATGGCGATCATTAAAAAGTCAGGAAACAACAGATGCTAGAGAGGATGTGGAGAAATAGGAATGCTTTTACACCGTGTGGAAGTGTAAACTAGTTCAACCATTGTGGAAGACAACGTGGTGATTCCTCAGGGATCTAGAACTAGAAATATCATTTGAACCAGAGATCCCATTACTGGGTATATACACAAAGGATCATAAATCATGCTACTATAAAGACACATGCACACGTATGTTTATTGCAGCACTATTCACAATAGCAAAGACTTGGAACCAACCCAAATATCCATTAATGATAGACTGGATTAAGAAAATGTGGCACATACACACCATGGGATACTATGCAGCCATAAAAAAGGATGAGTTCATGTCCTTTGTAGGGACGTGGATGAAGTTGGAAACCATCATTCTCAGCAAACTGTCACAAGGTCAGAAAACCAAACACCGCATATTCTCACTCATAGGTGGAAATTGAACAATGAGAACACTTGGACACACGGTAGGGGACATCACACACGGGGGCCTGTCGGGGTGTGGGGGGCAGGTGGAGGGATAGCATTAGGAGAAATACCTAATGTAAATGACGAGTTAATGGGTGCAGCAAACCAACAAGGCACATGTATACCTATGTAACACACCTGCACTTTGTGCACATGTACCATAGAACTTCAAGTATAACGATAAAAATAAAATACAATAAAATAGTTTCCATTCAATAATATAGACACTAGATAAAAGACACAAATTATCTTTTAATGAATGGCTGATCTTTGGAAATTGTAAGGGAAAGTTCCAGGGGCCTACAGAAAAAACAATGAGCCGAAACAAGACAGTGTCTCCAAACCCGAAGACTTTAAGAAGGGATATAATTTTGGAGTCTGGGCTCAGATAGTTTAAGGTAGAACTTTATATCCAGGAACTTGTTGGGACCGGACCAGCTCTGTGACATGCGTTTCGGGATTGGTGGAGAAAGCAAGGCAAGGGTCTTTTAGTATTGATGAATACACTGTTTTGGTAAGAATCAAGCTGTTTTTCCTAATAAGCAAAGGATATTTTTCTGAAAAACAAATTATTTGCCCACATAAATTGATTTGAAATAATTTCCTAAAGCAAGTAGTAAAGTTATTTATTGGTTTGCAGACTTGTCTTTCTGGGGAATGAATTTCCCAGAGAAAATGGTAAAGTTTTATTAACATATAAAATAAGAAAATTGTTTGCTCTTACACCATATTTAAAATAATGCATAGTTAGGCCCAGGTGTAGTGGCTAACACCTGTAATCCCAATAGTTTGGGAGGCCAGGAGGAGTTCAAGACCAGTGTGAGCAACATAATGAGACCCCATCTCTAAAACAAACGAACAAAAATGATAATAATACATATCTAAACTGGTGGGATGCAGCCAAAGCAGAGCTTAAAGGCAAACTCATACACTCAAACACAGAGATGAGGCCAGATGCAGTGGCTCACACCTGTAATCCCAGCACTTTGGAAGGCCAAGGCAAAAGGATTGCTTGAGTCCAGAAGTTTGAGACCAGCCTGGGCAAGAGCGTGAGACCCTGTCTCTACAAAAAAATTAAAAAATAAATACAAAAATAGCCAGGTATTGTGGCATGTGCCTGTAATCTCAGCTACTCGGGAGGTTGACGTGGGAGGATTACTTGAGCCCACAAGTCTGAGGCTGAAATGAGCCAAGTTTGCACCACTGCATTCCAGCCTAGGTGACGGAGCAAGACCCTGTCTCAAAAAAAGCAGAGGCCAGGTGCAGTGGTTCACGTCTGTAATCCCAGCACTTTGGGATGCAGAGGAGGGTGGCTCACTTGACCTTACATGTTTGAGAACAGCCTGGACAATACCATGAAACCTCATCTCTACAAAAAATATAAAAATTAGCCAGGCGTGGTGGCACGTGCCTGTAGTTCCAGCTACTCAGGAGGCTGAGGTCAGAGAATGGCTTGAGCCTGGGAGGCAGAAGTGGCAGTGAGCCAAGATGGTGCAAATGCACTTCAGCCTGGGTGACAGAGCCAGACCTTGCCTCAAAAAAAAGCAAACACAGAAACACACACAGAGATGAGAAAAGAGACAGAGACTGAAAGCAAATTACCTTAAATGTCCAAATGTAGAAGTTCAGTGAAGAACAAGAAATAAGCTAAAGAGAGTAAAAGAAAGATGATAACATTAAAATCAGAAATTAATAAAATAGAAAGCCAAATTATAATGATCGGAAACAATGGGGCAATGTTAATTCCTTGAGAAGATTAATAAAATAAATTGTTTTAACTTCATTAATATTAGTAAAGGGGTAGTGAAACAACAAACAGAGATAGAATGCCTGTGTAGTCCCGTAACCATTAAGAAATGGGGAATTTTTGAAAAACTTACCACAATGAAAAAATAAGACTCAAAAAGCTTTTTTTTTTTTTTTTTTTTTTTTTAACTGTGGTGAAATACGTAAGAAAAGTTACCATTTGGCCAGGTGTGGTGCCCGGGTACAGCCTCACACCTATAATCCCAGCACTTTGGGAGGCTGAGACAGGAGGATCATCTGAGGTTGGGAGTTTGAGACCAGCCTGACCAACATGGAGAAACCCAAACCCTGACTCTACTAAAAATACAAAATTAGCCAAGCATGGTGGCACATGCCTGCAATCCCAGCTACTCAGGGGACTGAGGCAGGAGAATCGCTTGAACCCGGGAGGCAGAAGTTGCAGTGAGCTGAGATTGCACCATTGTACTGCAGCCTGGGCTACAAGAGCGAAACTCAATCTCAAAAAAAAAGAAAGAAAAAAGAAAGAACAGTTATAACTGAATCATTTTTAAGTGTACATTTCTGTGGCATTAGACACATTCTCATTGTTGTGCAAGCATACCACTTTCCAGAAGTTTTCCAGCTCTCCCAACTGAAACTCTGTACCCATTAAACACCAACTCCCATCCTCCCATCTCCCAGCCTCTGACAACCCCTATTCTACTCTCTGTATGAATCTCACTATTCTAGGAACTTTTTATGAATGGACTCCTGCAACATTTGTCCTTTTGTGACTGGCCTATTTCACTTAGCATAATGTCTTCAAGGTATATCCATTGTGTTGTGGCATGTCTCAAAATGTTCTTTCGTTTAAAGGGTGAGTGGTATTCCATTTTATGTATACACTATATTTTGTTTATCCATGCATCTGTCAATGGGCACTTGGGCAGCTTACACCTTTTGGCTATTGTGAATAATGCTGTTATGAACATGGGTGTACAAATATTTTTGGGTCCCTGCTTTCACTTTTTTTGGGTGTATACCGAGAGTGGAATTGCTGGATCATGTGGTAACTCTATGTTTAACTTTTAAAGGAATTGCCATGTAGTTTTCCACAGTAACTGTACCATTTTACATTCCTGCCAGCAGTGCACAGGGATTCCAATGTCTCCACTTCCTTGTCAACACTTGTTATTTTCTGGTTTTTGGTAGAAGCTGTCCTAATGGTTATAGAGTGGTATCTCACTGTAGTTTTGATGTGCACTTCCCTAATTTAGGAATGGTGAACATCCTTTCACCTGCTTGTTGACCATTTATGTATCTTCATTGAAGAAACATTTATGTGTGTTCTTTACCTATTTTTAATTAGGCTGTTCGATATTTTTGTTGTTGAGATGTGGGAGTTCTTTACATGTTCTGGATAGCTATCAATCTCTTATTAGTTATATGACTGACAAAGCCCAAAGAGCTTTAAAGGCAAGTTCTACCAACTTTTAATTGCAATCTTACACAAATTATTTCAAAGAATAGAAAAAAAAAAAAAAAAGGTTACCCTGAAACTCATTTTATAAAGGATGTATCCATCAGGGTTTAACCAGAGAAACAAAATGAGTAGGAGATGTATATTTAGAGGTTGATCGCAGGGAATTGACTTACATGATTGTGGGAGTTGGCAAGAAATGTCTGAAGTCCACAGCACAGGCCATCAGAAAGACTCGGGTGGGATTTTAGGGGCAAACTGAAATTGCCGTCCATAGGCAGAATCTGTGTTTTCTCAGGGAAGCCTCAGTTCTGCTCCTGAGGGCTTTCAGCTGATCGAATCAGGCTCACCTGGGATAATCTAGAATAATGAGACAATAAATATTTTACAATAATCTTCTTAAATAATGTCAACTGACTGTAGAATTCGGTCACAGCCACCGAATACCTTCGCAGCATCCCCTGGTTTAGTGTGTGAGGGAATAACCGGGGACCAGCAACTGGCCAATTGGATATGTGAAACTGATCATCACAAAAGTCAAACAACCTCTTCAAAGGCCAGAAAACGATAGTTTCAAAAACTAGCAGCCAATTTTAGTCGTTAATTGAAATTAGAAATCCCTCCGCAAAACTACACATAACATTAACAAAAAAGGCCGGGCACAGTGGCTCACGCCTGTAATCCCAGCATTTTGGGAGGCAGAGGCGGGCGGATTGCCTCAGCTCAGGAGTTCGAGACCAGCCTGAGCAACATGGTGAAATCCCGTCTCTACCAAAATACAAAAAAACTAGCCAGGCGTGGCGGCAGGCGCCTGTGGTCCCCGCTACTCATGAGGCTGAGGCAGGAAGAATTGCTTGAACCCGGGAGGCGGAGGTTGCGGTGAGCCGAGATCGCGCCGCTGCACTCCAGTCTGGGTGACAGAGCAAGACTCAGTCTCCAAAAAAAAAAAATTAACAAACCAAATCAAGCAATATGTGAAATGGAAAAAAAAAAAAAGTTCAGAATATAAATATTTATCTTGTATGAAATTCTAGAACTAAAAAACATTTGACCCCTTGTCTCTTTAAATTTTACTGCAAAAAATACATAATAGGGGCTGTCTTTATAATAGAGTAATATGGTTATTACATCTGTTTTGAAGATATACTCTGAATAATCACTTGTTCCACAGTTCAAATCTGAGGTAACATTGAAGACGGAAAACAATAGTAACATTATCCCTACTTCCTTAAGGCAAGCCCTGCAATGGTCAGGCACTGGAATTGCTGCTGCTTCACTTTACTAAATGACACTTTGTTTTGCAATTTACTATGAATTACATAGCTTAATCTATGCAATAACAATCCTGAAAAAAGAAATGTTTCTGGTTTATTTCCGAAATTTAAATGAAACTGGTGCTTTTACTATTTGTATTAATGTTTTCTAGCATCAAAGTACAAATCCATTTATCCTTTTTAATAATGCTCATAAACATGAATATCTGAACTAAAACCTTCACCTATAAAATTAGACAAATGGGGGAAAATATTATGAAACAATAATAGTTAAAGAGATATTGAATTTGGCCGGGTGCAGTGGCTCACGCCTGTAATCCCAGCACTTTGGGAGGCCGAGGCAGGTGAATCACAAGGTCAGGAGTTCAAGACTAGCCTGACCAACATGGCGAAACCCCGTCGCTAGTAAAAATACAAAAAGTAGCTGGGCGTGGTGGCGCCTTCCTGTAATCCCAGCTACTCAGGAGGCTGAGGCAGGAGAATTGCTTGAACTGGGGCCTGGGAAGCGGAGGCTGCAGTGAGCTGAGATCGTGCCACTGCACTCCAGCCTGGGCGACAGAGCGAGACTTCATCTCAAAAAAAAAAAAAGATATTGAATTTAAATAGGGTTTGTCTTCTCAATAACTAAGTTTATTATTGCCAAAGTGGTATTTTAGTTGAAGAATTAGAATAAGAAGAATCCAAACTAAATAGAGCAATAATTTTCTAAAATACTAAAAAAGTGCTTATTCAACAAATATTTATGGAATGATTTTTCTTAGTGTTAAGGACAACAGATAACAGAAAAATAAGATATAATTCTCTTTTTAAAGATCTCGTGAGTCTAATAATAACCTGAAGACCAGCACATAAACATATAATCATATTACTATGTAATAAATGGTATAAAAATATGCACAGGGTGTTATAAAACATGATCATGTGGGAAGAAGATAAATCAGTAGTAACAACTTCCTGAAGGAAATGATACCAAATCTCTGTCTTGAGAAGAAATCACCTGTGAGCTCAGTGGGAAAAGCGGGAGACGTTCCACACAAAAGGAATGGTTTGAAAATGAGAGAAAAGTGGACACTGGAGAAAATTTTCCAAGAAGATTTTATCTCTGTAGAACTGGATGTGTGTGGCCTTTTCCAGGCAAAGTGTTTAATCAAATGGATTTTCTGAAGATCGTTAAACTTTCTGTTTATGTTCTGTTGACAAAGAATGCAGTTTCCTAACTGTCCCACAATACTACTTAGTGAAAGGGGGTTTCTCCTTGTTTCTCTCGTGGAACTAGTACAGTGTTCAACATACCACTTTCTGTGGTGGGCACCCAGTGAGTTGTCTCACTCCCCTGGGAACTGCACTCCCTTCCCCTCCCAGTCTCATGCTGCTCACAGGAGCTACTGTGTTCTTTGAAAACCCAAAACCTGGCCAGAAGTCAAAGACAGCAGTATGGGCAGCCGACTCTAGCAGGGCTAATCACAATACTTCAGTCCTTGTTGACCGGACGTGGGATGGGAACTTACGCTAAACTGCGTCAAGAAAGCCCTTCTCCAGAATTGTTCATTTGGAACTCAAAAAAAATCAAGCAAATGCCTTTCTCGTGTCTGAAGCTCTCCAGTTTTCCTGTGAGCAGAGTCACAGCTACATAGAGAGAAGGATTTTACAGAGACAGAAACAGAAGAAACGAAAACCAGGATCAGCTGCATCCCACAAGACTGGAGTCTATTCCAGGAGGAAACATTTGTAGTCTTCCCTTAAACCTCCCTTTTTTAAATGTAGTTAGTTTTCTTTGATTAGCTTTCTTCATTCAACTAGCAAACAAAACCTCCGAACACCCAGTTTCCAAGGGTTCTGCCCAATGCCCTGGCTGTTTCGCTTTTCTTTCCCTTCCCTCATTCTATCTGGCTACAATCCTCTTGACCAACAGAGAAGAAAGGACTGGGGTCACACGGGAGTAGACGTTCATTTATTACAGGGGTAATAATGAAATTAATGATGAGAATAATTATAACTTACATGCCTGTACTCAGAAATGATATGAGCTTTAAAAAAAAGTGAAATTGTCAGAATAAGTCCTGTACGTACAGTTACTTTTCCTCTTCTTGGGGAACTAGCAGTCACCCGGTGAGTAGCCTTTGGTTGCAAACAAAGGGGAGCAAACAAAGGGGAGATTAAGTGTGTATGGTCTCCCAGAAGCATCTCAACTTTTAATCACTTAAAAATTTTACTTCCTCATTGACAATGTAACCTGTTTGTTGCCCAGTCTTTCGAAGTGTTAACCGTCTATCTGCTACGAGCCAGTTAATATAATACACGTCAAATTTCATGTGCTAACTTTGCACTCAATATAGGAGAGACAATTAAGGTTCTCCAGCAGCAGATAAGACATTCTATGAGACAGCAACAGCCCAGTCAATGTCAGCTTTCAAGCTGATGCCCGCTAACCATCTGAGAGAAAGCTTGCCAAGGAGAGGTTCACAGTGCGAGGTAAGTCATACCAGATAGTCTATACAGCTTTTCTCCTACTTTCAGATAAGGACTCAAATATTGATTGATTGACATGTTTTATAAATATATATATATGGCGAGAGAGAGAGAATGTTATTACACAAGGGAACAATTTATCAAAAAGCTGTCCTGAAATCTTCAAATTATGCAAAGGAGCTGGATTAACTTTGCTGGAGCCTAGGATCAATCCCACCCAGGTGACATGTCCTACACCCAGTGAGAAATTTTTTTATGATCATCTTGTTTCAATCATTATAATTACTGGAACCTTAATAACAATATTCAAGTAGTATTCATCTCTTATTACAGTACATGACTGGGGTGTTTTAATTGGGGCAAAAAGAGTTGTTGGGAATTCTGAACACTGTCTCTGTACTAATGGTTATTTACAGTTTCTTGCATGCCATCTTCCACAATAAATATACTAGATTTACAGTTGTTTATAATCTCAATTTATAGTGCCTTCATTCTAAGAAGCTGGTAACAATGCTTAGCTGTTCTGGCTAATGAAATAACCTTAATGCTGGTCAATTGTGTATGCTCTTTTTTCCATCTTTGCTTCCTTTCTATATTACTCAGGACTCCTTAGACAGTACAGGATAGAAACATACATTAAACCAGTCCAAGCAATAGAATGGAAGTTGGTTGGTTTGCAGGACTAAAAAGAATACTGATGAAGCTCACAAAACTGGAAGGAGCCCTGCCCAAAGTCGAGGCTTGGAAGGCAGATTTCAGTATTGCCAGGAGCTTTTATCTGGTGCATCCACCTCACATCTCTGCTTGGCTTTATGTAGATTGACTTTTTCCAATGACAGGAAAAGTGGGTGCTGGTAACCACAAATTTACAGTCTCCCAGCTTAGCAACGTGGAAGAAAGATGCCCAGAAAAACCCTGGCCGGCCCTAGCTGGCCCGAATGCTCACCCCATAGGCCGATCATTGAGGTCAGTGGGATGCAGTCATATTACTCACTAGGCTATTTTGTTGTTAGGGGGCAAAATGCTCTGGGGATAAGACTGGGGTAAGATGCATATCGTACAGGGAAATTAGAAGCAATACATGAGGCCAGGTGCAGTGGTGTGTGCCTGAAATCCCTGCACTTTGGGAGGCCAAGGTGGGAGGCTCGCCTGAGCCCAGGAGTTCAAGGCCAGCTTAGCTGGCTGTGGTGGCATGCACCTGTGGTCCCAGCTACTCAGGCAGCTGAGATGGGAGGATCGCTGGAGCTCTCGAGGTTGAGGCTGCGGTGAGCCGAGATCGCAGCACTGCACTCCAGCCTGGATGACAGCATGAGACCCTGTCTCAAACAAAAAGGAAAAAAAAAAAAAAAAGCAGCAATGCATGAGGGCAGTTTAAGAGCTATCATCTTGGCCCTATAATACTGCTCAAAATACAATCGTTGTGCACAGAGGTTTGATCCATCGGCTTCTGTGGATATATTGCCTCCAACCTATCTTTACCATGGTGTCTGCCGTTGGCTATAGATTGCTGCAATTTTCTGTCCCATCAAAACAAATGCTGGTTTCTCCACACCTTTTCCATAGAAATGAGTATCACTGGAAACTTGAAACGGTGTGTGAGAGATTCTACAACCCTTTGCCGCTTTTGGCTGTTCATTAGAAATGAAAAGCGGCCCCTTTTCTGCAGCACTCTGGCACATCTTGTATAATACCATGAGTGTTCATCCAGCACGAGGAGCTTGGGACATGAATGCTTAAACACATCATGCTCAATGTCTTGTGGGTGATATTTAAGTTTAATGTAACATCTCGTTTGTGGCTGTCTAATTGCATGATATTTTCCATTTCTTTCCTCAATTAATACTGTGATACAGAGTGTCTTCTTTTTATGGGACAGTCTGTCCTCTAAATTCATGAACAATGTGCTTAGTATTTGTGCTAAGATAATACTTTTCCCTCCCAGCTGTGACATTCGGATTGTTTTATTCTACCTCAGAAGGCCTAAGATGACCCCTCCGTGTGCAGGTCTCAGTCCCTGGCCATCTGCGGACCTGCCTATCCTTTGCTGCCTTATGAGAGACTTGACCTTCAATGCCTCGTTAGCCTTACTGGTCTCTAGTCCACTCCCAGCATCTAATCCCCAATAGCTCGTCTTTGCCACTGTGTGACCTAGTAGCTGACCTTTCCCACTGTGGCTCCCCTAACAGAGCTAAACTCTTGACAAACCCATAAAACAATTGTTTTTTTTTTTTTTGTTTTTTGTTTTTTGGGTTTTTTTGCTTGGTTTTGTTTCTTAGTGGTTCTCTGCTTGAAATAAACACATTTAAGGGTATTCATCTTTCTCTGTCCAAAAGCCTAGCCACTTCAATAATCTCATTTTAAGGCCAGGCACAGTGGCTCATGCCTGTAATCCCAGCACTTTGGGAGACTGAGGTACAAGAATCACTTGAGGCCAGGATTTTGAGACCACCCTGGGTAACAAAGCAAGAGTCTGTCTCTAGAAAAACTAAAAATTAGCTGGGCACAGCGGTGCACTCCTAAAGTTCCGCCTGCGCTGGAGACCGGGGCGGGAGGATCCCTTGAACCAGGAAGTCAAGGCTCCAGCGAGCTGTGATTGCGCCACTGCACTCTAAGCAGAGTGAGATCTTGTCTCTTAAAAGAAGAAAGAGAAAAAAAAGAATTGTATTTTAAACACCCTTGTTACAACATGCCAACATATTTTTGTATTTTGTGGTTTTTAACCCCCTTTTGTTGCCTTCTACTAATAGATTTAAAAATTTCTAGTACTATGATCAAAATTCCTTAGAGAAGAATAAACCAACAACTGTTTACTTGTAAGTCCACTTTGCAAAGAGAGAATGAGAGTAATCACTTTAAGGACTTAGAAGAAAAGGCAATAATTATGTTTGTTTTACGTCAGCATTTAAATCAAAATGCAAATGTTGTTTTCATAAAAAATGAAAGTAATAGTGTTTTAATTGACAAGGGAATACCAATTCTTCTAAAAATAGATATTTTTCTGTAATTGTTAATATTTTTTTCTTTAATAGCTTTCTTAGCTCAGAAAGGAGCACAGTCACATGCTGAATGCTTTATAGTACAGTTTTAAAATGTCATGATTTTTTGCAGCACTGTAACCTACAAAAAAAACACATAATAAATTGTATTGACAAGGTTTTCATGCTTAAACCTACATTTTATTGTACCATTATCCCTGAACAAATTGAGGCACAATATTTCATTAGACTGGACAGATATATTACTGAACATACAAGAGAATATCAAAGGCCATTCAATAGTTTCAGCAAAGAGGATCAATATTAGGTTTTGTAAGTTTGTGTAAAAGAATACTTTCTATATCATGGCTATATCTTGTATATTAGGATCGCTTTTTGTTTTGTTTTTTGTTTTGAGACACAGCCTTGCTCTGTCACCCAGGCTGGAGTTCAGTGGCGCCATCTGGGCTCACTGCAGCCTCTGCCACCTCGGTTCAAGCGATTCTCCTGCCTCAGCCTCCCAAGTAGCTGGGATTACAGGTGCCCACCACTACATCCAGCTAATTTTTACATTTTTAGTGGAGATGAGGTTTCACCATGTTGGCCAGGCTGGTCTCAAACTCCTGACCTCAGGTTCAAGTGATTCTCCTGCCTCAGCCTCCCAAGTAGCTGGGATTACAGGCACCCACCACCACATCCAGCTAATTTTTATATTTTTAGTGGAGACGAGGTTTCACCATATTGGCCAGGCTGGTCTCGAACTCCTGACCTCAGGTGATCTGCCCGCCTTGGCCTCCCAAAGTGCTGGGATTACAGGCATGGGCCCCTGTACCCAGCCTTAGGTTCCTTTTTAGAACACCTAAAATGAATTTATTTTAAAGGGAAGTATTTTAAAGGTACTATTTTTTATAAGGACTTTAATATTTAGAGTCATAATATTTAGAAAAGAAGAGGTTCATACTCATATTTACAAAATACGTCTCAGAAATTGATTCTGAAACAGTTCTAACAATAGTTCTATGAAGTCATGTATTACTTATTATAATAGATGGCATGCAATTTAGTGACAGTGAAATATCTGGGATTGAAATTCCACCCAAACACTCCCCCATTTTCTGCCATCAGAGATGTTCATTTGTCACAGAGAAGCTAAAGGTTTATAAGACTTTTATACGAGGAAAAACTGAATATTTCATGTAAATATTAATCATAACTAACTGGAGTAGCTATATTAGTATCAGACAAAGTAGACTTCAGAATAAGTAATATTACCAGGGATAAAAAGGGACATTACGTGATGATAAAAACAGTCACTTCATCAAGACAAGGTAGCAACCCTAAATATATGTCAACTCATTATAGAGCTTTCAAATAAATAAAGCAAAAATTGATAAAAATGAAAGAAGAAGTAAGCAAATGCAGTTATTATTGGAGACTTCAACACTCATCTCAGTCATTGACAGAGCAGACAGAAAATCAGCAAGAATATAGATTTGAATGGCAGTGACTTGACCAACCTGACCTAAGGTGTCTGTGTAGTAGGTTCCACTCAACGTCAAAATACATGTACTTTTCAAATGCACAGGGAGCGTGCACCAAGATAGATGAGTAGCGCTTCTCCAACTGTGGTCGGGTATTTAAACCTAAATGTTCAATACTCATATGAAAAGTATTTGTTCACTGGACAATAGCATCTGATAATGAATATCCTTGGATTCCAGTTGTTTCTACCAATCTCGACGTTTACTCCTTTGTTTCCAAGTGGTCTTACAAGTAAAGCAAATCTCAGACATGCTTTGTTGATCCAACAGATATCTAATAGCAAGTAGGCAGTAAGACAGCCATATAGCCTCTTGACCACTCTCAGTCCTCAGATGCCCTGACAAGCACATCAAACAAAAGGTTCACTCCAAGGCAGATGCAATGATATTTTGTTGATAGGATCAGAAAACTTCCTGAGGTTCAATAGTCATCCAGTGAGAGTGGGATCACAGGACTGAAGGAAGCCTGACCCCAATGGGCTACTTGGATGTGGGTCTTAAACAGATTCTTATACTTCCTTTCTTCAAGGGTAGAAGAGCCTGTAAAACCTCTCTTTCCCACCACATGTCTAGAAGTTTGCTAATTTCATGAATGAAATCATTTTTCCTTCATTCCTTGTGCTAATTCACAATGCCTGTGGTTTAGATTTAGGCATCAATATTTGAAGCCTTGCTGAGTCCACCTCTCAAGTGTAGATTGCCAATTGAGGCAGTTCAAATGCTAATCAGTCACCTATAAGGTGTAGGTTAAAGTTAATTCACACTGACACATATGCCACACTGCATACTAATTATCAATACATTCCATCAGATGAATCGGCACTATATAAATCAGTATGCTAAAATATATTAAAATAATTTTTTTGTCTTTTTTTTTTTTTTCCTTTTTGTGGAGAACGGGGTCTCGCTATATTACCCAGGCAGGTCTTGAACTCCTGGGCTCAAGCTATCCTCCCGCCTCTGCCTCCCTGAGAGCTGGGATTACAGGTGTGAGCCACCGCACCTGGCCATATTAAAATAATTTAAATCAATTTACCAAAAAAAAATCTTAACAGAATTGGGCATGCATTGGGATTGGGAAAGGCTCAGAGGAGCCAAACAAAGTTATGATAGAAAAGGAAATCAGAAATCATGAGATTTTCAGCAAACCAACATTGGGGTAAAAACTTTGTTTTCACATTTTTTTTTTTTTTTTTTGGTTACCATTTCTTAATAACTATTCTCTAACTACCACTCTAGTTTTTCTAATAACAAAGAGCAAATTGGCTGTCTGTATGGAATAGAACTTACCTTTTTTCTGTCTTTTTTTTTTTTTTTTTTTTGAGACAGAATCTGTCTCTGTCATCCAGACTGGAGTGCAGTGGTATAATCTCGCCTCACTGCAACCTCCGCCTCCCGGGTTCAAGCGATTCTCTTGCCTCAGACTCCCAAGAAGCTGGGATTACAGGCTCACATCACCACACCTGACTAATTTTTGTATTTTTAGTAGAGACGGGGTTTCGCCTGTGCTGGCCAGGCTGGCCTCAAACTCTTGACCTCAGGTGATCTACCAGTCTTGGCCCCCCAAAGTGCTGGGATTACAGGCATGAGCCACTGCACCCAGCCTAGAGCTCACCTTTTTTAAAATATTAAAATACCGTGCTTGATAAAGGTAATAATAATTTTTAAATCAACATTTGTTTGATAGTAGAATTTCAATTATCTTAATTTTCGGAGTGTAGGAAAAATATCTCATTGCATCATGTATAGAAAACATCCTATTAACATAGGACATATTGTTAGATTCAGTAGGGTTCTATCAATTTTTTTAATTTAAATCATGGACGGTTACATCATTAAATTGTATTCATTGGGTTGAGGTGTTGAAGAACTCGTCACCTCCCACATCCCAATTTTAACACCTGCTCTTTGCTCTTCATTTTGTATAAGCCAAGGTTGGTTCATCATTCAACTTCCACAGCGACTTATCTATTTCTAATGCTTGGCAAATTTTCCAAGGATTTCCTCTAGTGGTGCAGTGAAATATGCTATCGCAGGCCTAATTTTTCTTTGAAGGCTTCTATTTTATCTTAAAAATCTGTATGAATTTTCTATGTAAATATACAATGTCTTCTTCGTCAGAACCACCCGGTTGGCTGCCCTCCGAGCTGCACCTCCTGGTCACCACCACCGCCACGGCCAGAGGTCGTCTTCTTGGGGAGGTGGCTCCCAACTTTGAGGCCAATACCACCGCCGGCCGCATCCGTTTCCACGACTTTCTGGGAAACTCATGGGGTGTTCTCTCCTCCCACCCTCGGGACTTTACCCCAGTGTGCTCCACAGAGCTCGGCAGAACTGCAAAACTGGCACTGGAATTTGCCAAGAGGAATGTTAAGTTGATTGCCCTTTTTTTTTTCTTTTTTTCCTTTTTTTGAGATGGAGTCTCTCTCTGTCACCCAGGCTAGAGTGCAGTGGCGGGATCTTGGCTCACTGCAATCTCTGCCTACCGGGTTCAAGCCATTCTCCTGCCTCAGCCTCCCGCGTAGCTGGGACTACAGGTGCGTGCCACCACGCCCGGCTAATTTTTGTATCTTTGGTAGAGACGGGGTTTCACCATGTTGGTCAGGCTGGTCTCGAACTCCTGACCTTGTGATCGGTCTGCCTCAGCCTCCCAAAGTGCTGGGATTATAGGTGTGAGCCACTGCACCCAGCCAATTGCCCTTTCAATAGACAGTGTTGAGGACCATCTTGCCTGCAGCAAGGATATCAATGCTTACAATGGTGAAGAGCCCACAGAAAAATTACCTTTTCTCATCATCGATGATAAGAATTGGGACCTTACCATCCTGTTGGGCATGCTGGATCCAGCAGAGAAGGATGAAAAGGACATGCCTGTGGCTGCTCATGTGGTGTTTGTTATTGGTCCTGATAAGAGGCTGAAGCTGTCTATCATTGACCCAGCTACCATTGGCAGGAACTTTGATGAGATTCTCCGGGTAGTCACCTCTCTGTAGCTGACAGCAGAAAAGAGGGTTGCCACCCCAGTTGATTGAAAGGATGGAGATAGTGTCATGGTCCTTCCAACCATCCCTGAAGAGGAAGCCAAAAAAACTTTTCCTGAAAGGAGTCTTCACCAGAGAGCTCCCATCTGGTAAGAAATACCTCTGCCACACACCCTAGCCTTAAGTCTCTTGGAGAAGTTGGTGCTGTGAGCCAGAGGACGTCAGCTGCCAATCATGCCTTCCTGCAGCAACTCCATAAAAACATCCTGGTGTCAACACACCAAGGTTTTTAGGTTGCTATACTACTGGCTTATTAAATGAAAACTGGCACGGGGGCGGAGCAAGATGGCCGAATAGGAACAGCTCCAGTCTCCAACTCCCAGCGCGAGCGACACAGAAGACCGGTGATTTCTGCATTTGCAACTGAGGTACTGGGGTCATCTCACTGGGGAGTGCCGGACAATCGGTGCTGGTCAGCTGCTGCAGCCTGACCAGCGAGAGCTGAAGCAGGGCGAGGCATCACCTCACCTGGAAGTGCAAGGGGGAAGGGAATCCGTTTTCCTAGCCAGGGGAACTGAGACACACAACACCTGGAAAATCGGGTAACTCCCACCCCAATACCGCGCTTTAAGCAAAGAGGCACACCAGGAGCATATACCCCACACCTGGCCGGGAGGGTCCCATGCCCACGGAGCCTCCCTCACTGCTAACTCAGCAGTCTGCGGCGATCTATCGGCAAGGCAGCAGCGAGGCTGGGGGAGGGGCGCCCGCCATTGCTGAGGCTTAAGTAGGTAAACAAAGCCTCTGGGAAGCTCGAATTGGGTGGAGCTCACAGCAGCTCAAGGAAGCCTGCCTGTCTCTGTAGACTCCACCTCTGGGGACAGCGCACAGCTGAAGACCAACAGGGGAAACAGCGGGGGCCAGTGCAGACGCGAACGACTCTGTCTGACAGCTTTGGGGAGAGCTGTGGATCTCCCAACTCGGAGGTTGAGATCTGAGAACGGACAGACTGCCTGCTCAGGTGGGTCCCTGACCCCTGAGTAGCCTAACTGGGAGACATCCCCCTCTAGGGGCAGTCTGACACCCCACACCTCACAGGGTGGAGTACACCCCTGAGAGGAAACTTCCAAAGGAAGAATCAGACAGGTACACTCGCTGTTCAGCAATAATCTATCTTCGGCAACCTCTGCTGCTGATACCCAGGCAAACAGGCTCTGTAGTGGACCTCAAGCAATCTCCAACAGACCAACAGACAGTCCTTCTGACTGTCAGAAGGAAAACTATCAAACAGGAAGGACACCTATACCAAAACCCCATCAGTACGTCACCATCATCAAAGACCAGAGACAGATAAAACCACAAAGATGGGGAAGAAGCAGGGCAGAAAAGCTGGAAATTCAAAAAATAAGAGCGCATCTCCCCCTGCAAAGGAGCGCAGCCCATCGCCAGCAACGGATCAAAGCTGGTCAGAGAATGACTTTGACGAGAGGAGAGAAGAAGGCTTCAGTCCATCAAACTTATCAGAGCTAAAGGAGGAATTACGTACCCAGCGCAAAGAAACTAAAAATCTTGAAAAAAGAGTGGAAGAATTGACAGCTAGACTAATTAACGCAGAGAAGATCATAACTGAAATGACAGAGATGAAAACCATGACACGAGAAATACGTGACAAATGCACAAGCTTCAGTAACCGACTCGATCAACTGGAAGAAAGAGTATCAGCGATTGAGGATCAAATGAATGAAATGAAGTGAGAAGAGAAACCAAAAGAAAAAAGAAGAAAAAGAAATGAACAAAGCCTGCAAGAAGTATGGGATTACGTAAAAAGACCAAATCTACGTCTGATTGGGGTGCCTGAAAGTGAGGGGGAAAATGGAACCAAGTTGGAAAACACTCTTCAGGATATCATCCAGGAGAACTTCCCCAACCTAGTAGGGCAGGCCAACATTCAAATTCAGGAAATACAGAGAACGCCACAAAGATACTCCTCCAGAAGAGCAACTCCAAGACACATAATTGCCAGATTCACCAAAGTTGAAATGAAGGAAAAAATCTTAAGGGCAGCCAGAGAGAAAGGTCGGGTTACCCACAAAGGGAAGCCCATCAGACTAACAGCAGATCTCTCGGCAGAAACTCTACAAGCCAGAAGAGAGTGGGGGCCAATATTCAACGTTCTTAAAGAAAAGAATTTTAAACCCAGAATTTCATATCCAGCCAAACTAAGTTTCATAAGTGAAGGAGAAATAAAATCCTTTACAGATAAGCAAATGCTTAGAGATTTTGTCACCACCAGGCCTGCCTTACAAGAGACCCTGAAGGAAGCCCTAAACATGGAAAGGAACAACCGGTACCAGCCATTGCAAAAACATGCCAAAATGTAAAGACCATCAAGGCTAGGAAGAAACTGCATCAACTAACGAGCAAAATAACCAGTTAATATCATAATGGCAGGATCAAGTTCACACATAACAATATTAACCTTAAATGTTAATGGACTAAATGCTCCAATTAAAAGACACAGACTGGCAAACTGGATAAAGAGGCAAGACCCATCAGTCTGCTGTATTCAGGAGACCTATCTCACATGCAGAGACATACATAGGCTCAAAATAAAGGGATGGAGGAAGATCTACCAAGCAAATGGAGAACAAAAAAAAGCAGGGGTTGCAATCCTTGTCTCTGATAAAACAGACTTTAAACCATCAAAGATCAAAAGAGACAAAGAAGGCCATTACATAATGGTAAAGGGATCAATTCAACAGGAAGAGCTAACTCTCCTAAATATATATGCACCCAATACAGGAGCACCCAGATTCATAAAGCAAGTCCTTAGAGACTTACAAAGAGACTTAGACTCCCATACAATAATAATGGGAGACTTCAACACTCCGCTGTCAACATTAGACAGATCAACGAGACAGAAAGTTAACAAGGATATCCAGGAATTGAACTCATCTCTGCACCAAGCGGACCTAATAGACATCTATAGAACTCTCCACCCCAAATCAACAGAATATACATTCTTCTCAGCACCACATCGCACTTATTCCAAAATTGCCCACATAATTGGAAGTAAAGCACTCCTCAGCAAATGTACAAGAACAGAAATTATAACAAACTGTCTCTCAGACCACAGTGCAATCAAACTAGAACTCAGGACTAAGAAACTCAATCAAAACCGCTCAACTACATGGAAACTGAACAACCTGCTCCTGAATGACTACTGGGTACATAACGAAATGAAAGCAGAAATAAAGATGTTCTTTGAAACCAATGAGAACAAAGATACGACATACCAGAATCTCTGGGACACATTTAAAGCAGTGTGTAGAGGGAAATTTATAGCACTAAATGCCCACAAGAGAAAGCAGGAAGGATCTAAAATTGACACTCTAACATCACAATTAAAAGAACTAGAGAGGCAAGAGCAAACACATTCAAAAGCTAGCAGAAGGCAAGAAATAACTAAGATCAGAGCCGAACTGAAGGAGATAGAGACACAAAAAACCCTCCAAAAAATCAATGAATCCAGGAGTTGGTTTTTTGAAAAGATCAACAAAATTGACAGACCGCTAGCAAGGCTAATAAAGAAGAAAAGAGAGAGGAATCAAATAGATGCAATAAAAAATGATAAAGGGGATATCACCACTGACCCCACAGAAATACAAACTACCATCAGAGAATACTATAAACGCCTCTATGCAAATCAACTAGAAAATCTAGAAGAAATGGATAATTTCCTGGACACTTACACTCTCCCAAGGCTGAACCAGGAAGAAGTTGAATCCCTGAATAGACCAATAGCAGGCTCTGAAATTGAGGCAACAATTAATAGCCTACCCACCAAAAAAAGTCCAGGACCAGATGGATTCACAGCTGAATTCTACCAGAGGTACAAGGAGGAGCTGGTACCATTCCTTCTGAAACTATTCCAATCAATAGAAAAAGAGGGAATCCTCCCTAACTCATTTTATGAAGCCAACATCATCCTGATACCAAAGCCTGGCAGAGACACAACAAAAAAAGAGAATTTTAGACCAATATCCCTGATGAACATCGATACAAAAATTCTCAATAAAATACTGGCAAACCGGATTCAGCAGCACATCAAAAAGCTTATCCACCATGATCAAGTGGGCTTCATCCCTGGGATGCAAGGCTGGTTCAACATTCGCAAATCAATAAACGTAATCCAGCATATAAACAGAACCAAAGACAAGAACCACATGATTGTCTCAATAGATGCAGAAAAGACTTTTGACAAAATTCAACAGCCCTTCATGCTAAAAACGCTCAAGAAATTCGGTATTGATGGAACGTACCTCAAAATAATAAGAGCTATTTATGACAAACCCACAGCTAATATCATACTGAATGGGCAAAAACTGGAAAAATTCCCTTTGAAAACTGGCACAAGACAGGGATGCCCTCTCTCACCACTCCTATTCAACGTAGTGTTGGAAGTTCTGGCTAGGGCAATCAGGCAAGAGAAGGAAATCAAGGGTATCCAGTTAGGAAAAGAAGAAGTCAAATTGTCCCTGTTTGCAGATGACATGATTGTATATTTAGAAAACCCCATCGTCTCAGCCCAAAATCTCCTTAAGCTGATAAGCAACTTCAGCAAAGTCTCAGGATACAAAATTAATGGGCAAAAATCACAAGCATTCTTATACACCAGTAACAGACAAGCAGAGAGCCAAATCAGGAATGAACTTCCATTCACAATTGCTTCAAAGAGAATAAAATACCTAGGAATCCAGCTTACAAGGGATGTAAAGGACCTCTTCAAGGAGAACTACAAACCACTGCTCAGTGAAATCAAAGAGGACACAAACAAATGGAAGAACATACCATGCTCATGGATAGGAAGAATCAATATCGTGAAAATGGCCATACTCCCCAAGGTTATTTATAGATTCAATGCCATCCCCATCAAGCTACCAATGAGTTTCTTCACAGAATTGGAAAAAACTGCTTTAAAGTTCATATGGAACCAAAAAAGAGCCCGCATTGCCAAGACAATCCTAAGTCAAAAGGACAAAGCTGGAGGCGTCACGCTACCTGACTTCAAACTATACTACAAGGCTACAGTAACCAAAACAGCATGGTACTGGTACCAAAACAGAGATATAGACCAATGGAACAGAACAGAGTCCTCAGAAATAATACCGCACATCTACAGCCATCTGATCTTTGACAAACCTGAGAGAAACAAGAAATGGGGAAAGGATTCCCTATTTAATAAATGGTGCTGGGACAACTGGCTAGCCATAAGTAGAAAGCTGAAACTGGATCCTTTCCTTACCCCTTATACGAAGATTAATTCAAGATGGATTAGAGACTGAAATGTTAGACCTAATACCATAAAAACCCTAGAAGAAAATCTAGGTAGTACCATTCAGGACATAGGCATGGGCAAGGACTTCATGTCTAAAACACCAAAAGCAACGGCAGCAAAAGCCAAAATTGACAAACGGGATCTAATTAAACTAAAGAGCTTTTGCACAGCAAAAGAAACTACCATCAGAGTGAGCAGGCAACCTACAGAATGGGAGAAAATTTTTGCAACCTACTCATCTGACAAAGGGCTAATATCCAGAATCTACAAAGAACTCAAACAAATATACGAGAAAAAAACAAACAACCCCATCAAAAAGTGGGGAAAGGATATGAACAGACATTTCTCAAAAGAAGATATTCATACAGCCAACAGACACATGAAAAAATGCTCATCATCACTCGCCATCAGAGAAATGCAAATCAAAACCACTATGAGATACCATCTCACACCAGTTAGAATGGCAATCATTAAGAAGTCAGGAAACAACAGGTGTTGGAGAGGATGTGGAGAAATAGGAACTCTTTTACACTGTTGGTGGGATTGTAAACTAGTTCAACCATTATGGAAAACAGTATGGCAATTCCTCAAGGATCTAGAACTAGATGTACCATATGACCCAGCCATCCCACTACTGGGTATATACCCAAAGGATGATAAATTATTCTACTACAAAGACACATGCACACGTATGTTTATTGCGGCACTATTCACAATAGCAAAGACTTGGAATCAACCCAAATGTCCATCTGTGACAGACTGGATTAAGAAAATGTGGCACATATACACCATGGAATACTATGCAGCCATAAAAAAGGATGAGTTTGCGTCCTTTGTAGGGACATGGATGCAGCTGGAAACCATCATTCTTAGCAAACTATCACAAGAAGAGAAAACCAAACACCGCATGTTCTCACTCATAGGTGGGAACAGAACAATGAGATCACTTGGACTCGGGAAGGGGAACATCACGCACTGGGGCCTATTATGGGGAGGGGGGAGGAGGGAGGGAGTGCATTGGGGAGTTATACGTGATATAAATGATGAATTGATGGGTGCTGACGAGTTGATGGTTGCAGCACACCAACATGGCATAAGTTTACATATGTAACAAACCTGCACGTTATGCACATGTACCCTAGAACTTAAAATATAATAAAAAAAAAAAAAAAAAAAGTAGATCACTTTTAACAATATAGGATTGAAGACAGTAACAGAGGCCTAAGGGTCTTTTAATCTATATCAGCTAAATGTCTTCGACAACATTTAATAAACTTGGCAATGAAGTTCTGGATGCTGTTAATATTAAATAATGATTTCTTAAAAAAAAAAAGAAAGAAAACTGGCACTGAAAGTTTCTTGGGATTCTTTACACTCTGCCTTCACCAGCATTCAATTCTGCTCATACATCAGCACTCTCTACTGGTTCTCTTTGAAATATGTTCTGTATTTAAAACTCAAATCTTGCTGGATCTCTCCAGGGCTTGTGACCAATGAGGTCATATTGGTTGGTGGTTGAGAAAGCTTGCTTCCCTCCATCAGAGAATGACTATCAATTTTTCCCTCCATGAAAGAATGTCAACTTTTTAAACTGTCCTATCACAACCTCTCTTCAGTCACCCATTTTGAAGAGTAGCAGAACTTGAGGTTCAACTCCTCTGTAAATATCCAAGTATAAAACCCAGGAACTTAGAGTAACCCAGATGTTATTTAATATTCTGTGTTTGCATCATAGCTGGGGGGAAAAATCCTTTTTAATTCTGTACCTTTCTAGTAGATAACTGAAGTGAAGAGCAAGTGAAGAGACCTTTCAATATTTTGCTATTAAAAAAAAAAAAATTGTGGCCGGGTGTGGTGGCTCACACCTGTAATCCCACCCAGCACTTTGGGAGGCTGAGGCGGGTGGACCATGAGGTCAGGAGATCGAGACCATCCTGGTTAACACAGTGAAACCCCGTCTCTACTAAAACTACAAAAAAATTAGCCGGGCATAGTGGCGGCGCCTGTAGTCCCAGCTACTCAGGAGGCTGAGGCAGGAGAATGGTGTGAACCCGGGAGGCGGAGCCTGCAGTGAGCCGGGATCACGCCACCCACTCCAGCCTGGGCGACAGAGCGAGACTCTGTCTAATTAAAAAAAAAAAAAAATGTGATAAGTTTCTATCAAAATGGAGAGACTGCAGAAAAGGCCTCCCTTGGCTTTCAAGGAGGTGTAGCAGGTGTGAGCAATCCTGGTGCATGTGCCTTTCACACATGGTTTGCATTTATGAGTCTGCTTTCTGATAATGCGTACATGAAAGAGGACACCTTGTGAAGGGAAGAGAGAATGACTGAAAATGTTTTATTATAGAACTCTTCTTGCAGTGGGTTTTGCTATTTTCTGGATTTTACTTTTTAGGGAACAACAAACAAAATCCTTTGTTAAAACTGAAAAAAATACACAATGTATCAATGTCTATTTTGATATAAATGTTAATATTTAAAATTGATTGCCTAAATCACTTCTAGTTTCTGTATGTGTGCCCAAACTAATTTGGAATCAAGAACTTAGAGGATACTTCTAAAAGAGACATTTAGAGGTCATTGTGAAGGATGAGGAATGTTCCACGAACTCGCTGCTTTTTACTGGTAGCCTTGAGGGGTCATATCATTCTGTTTCTCAATGCCTATCTCGGTAAGAAGCAGAAGAATTTTGTAAATAAATATTTACTCCATCAATACAAGCAGGATCAATTCCATATGGAACAACTCAGTGCATGCAAGGATCTGTGGAGTTTCCTTTACTCCTAAAAAGCCAGTCTGCAGGCATTGTCTCCCAGGTTTAGACCTGGAAAATTTAGAAAGCTATGAAGTCTCCCACTATAAAAAAAAATAATAATAACTGTTTAATGCAATCTGTTGCTCTTTTGTGATAAATTGCCTTCTTGGAAGCAAAGCAAGGAACAACTGGATGAGGGTCTACAAAGCCGCAAAAGACAACATAACATTAGTTGTCCTTGGGAAGCAAACTGGATGACTTGAGGTCAAGGGTAAGAGACGTCCTTTTACCATTGACCTTGCTTCATTTTACTGTTTGTGCCATTTACATGTATTACACCTTTTAGAAAACAGATTCATAATAATTTTAAAATAAATTATTTTAATGACTTCAGAAAAGAGCAGCAAATAACATTTTTGTCTCATTTATCATAATTTAAGCCTTGAGGTTCTCACCCAGTCAGCTCTGATGGAGCTCAAAGTCCAGCTAAACAAAGCTTCTGTGCCTGACACTGCTTCTCAATGGAGCGTCCACACAATCAGTCCTTGCAGCAGAAACGAGAGAAGGTATACAAATGGAAAGGCTGGGCTCAAGGGACCCACAGCATTGAACAAGCTCCCTTTCGTGAGACAGAGAGGGAACAGAATATATAAGTATTTACTCACATATGCAGAAACAGTCCTTTGAAATTATGGATGCCTAAGACCTACAGTGACTGACATTATATTCACGAAACTGGATTGCATTTAGTAAGGGGAAACCAAGCACAATTCGCTCTTCAACTTACTTGTAGTCATTGAAGGATTATCTGAATTAGCAAAAGGACCATCCAGTACTAAATTAAACAATCTAAATTAAATATATTAATGCATACCACAACGCACACATTATTTGTTTGAGATAGAGGTTAGGCCATGATACTGTAGGTAGAGGATCTGCAGTATTCTTTTCTTCCCTTGTAGAAATGAAGGACGAGATATTACAGGACATTTGTCAGAATCAGTTCGAAAGCCTTCAAACAGAAAGTCAAAGTATAAGTGACCTTTTAATAGTAGAAGAAAAGTAGGACAGTTTTCTCTCTCCCAACAAACGTGCACGCGCACGCGCACATACATACACACACACACACACACGCTCCTCTAAGGGAGGAGGAACTTTCTAACTGTGGCCATTTTTATCCCCTGATGTAGACGTCTTCATGTGATCAGTTGTTTTGCGGGGTGGAGGGTTGTATTCATTACAGATTCATGCAGATTAGCTCTATGCAACAAAGCTGTGTTGATCTTAGACATCCATACACCTGCAAGCTCTGTTAACGAACCCGTGTGGCTGTAGGTGTTACGGATTTGTAAATTAAGCAATCCTAAGACATGGATGCTAACAAGATGTAGTTGAACTTGTGCTGCCTTCCTGTGTTGGTATTGAGAAAGCACTGTAGCCTAGACTCAGGTTCACAATGTTTACACTCACGCATCTACAACAGTTCTCGATTTTTATGAATCACCTGGATTTTGTTAAAATGCAAATTCTGGTTCAGTAGGTCGAGGACAAGGTCTGCATTTCCAACAAGGTGATGCTGACACAACTGGACCATGACCCACACTTATAGCAGGACTGTGCCCCTCAGACGGTGTCTGACTACAGAGTCTTTCATACATTTTGAAATTTCAAGCATGAGATTTTGAAAATTTGAATACATGTAACTATACTACCTATACAAAAAATAACAAAAGTTAGAAAACAAGTGAAATCATTTTTGTTGAAACCCCAGTATTCTGTAATACAGCCGAGTGGAAAACGGGTAAGAGGAGCAGTAACAGGCCCTCCAGAGGAATCTTGCCTTTGAGTTGGAAGCTTTTCATCACGCTCACCAGGAAAATTTCCTCTGCTGAACCTCCGCTACACCGCTCTTCACAGACCAAATTGAAGCTTCACGGAGAATGGCTTCAGGGATTTCCTGAACACAATAATCACTTTTTTCTCTTTTAGATGTTTTGCTTCCAGAGGGCAAAAAAGGACAAACTGAACCTCGGAGCAGAGCCTATATGATGATTTTGCAGGAATATTAAGATGGGTTCCCCCAGATCATTATACTTAGCAAACTAGGCCAGGAACAAAAAACCAAACAGCACATATTCTCACTTACAAGTGGGAGCTAAATGATGAGAACACAAGGACACGAAGAGCGGAACACACACACTGGGGATTCCTTGAGGGTGGAGAGTGGGAGGAGGGAAAGAATCAGGAAAAATGACTAACAGGTACTCAGCTTAGTCCCTGGGTGATGAAATAATCTGTATAACAAACCCCTGTGACATAAGTTTATCGATATAACAAATCTGCTCATGTACTCTAAATCTGAAATAAAAGTTTAAAAAATTAGAAAAAGAAAAACAGCCAGGCATGGTGGCACGCACCTGTCATCCAAGCTACTCGGGAGGCTGAAGTGGGAGGATCTCTTGAGCCCAGGAGGTCAAGGTTGCAGTGAGCCATGATTGTGCCACTGCAATCCAGCCTGGGCGAGAGTGAGAAATTACCTCTTAAAAAAAACGAGAAGGTGGGCGCGCTCGTGGGGTGTATTAGAAAAAGTGCTCCCTCCAGATGGATGAGGCTCCTGGATAGATGGTGCTGAAACAGGTCAGGGTCACTGGTCTCATTGTCTAAGGTGTTAT
Source organism: Rhinopithecus roxellana (assembly GCF_007565055.1). Taxonomy (NCBI): domain Eukaryota; kingdom Metazoa; phylum Chordata; class Mammalia; order Primates; family Cercopithecidae; genus Rhinopithecus; species Rhinopithecus roxellana. The sequence continues at coordinate 105,814,082 of NC_044550.1, read as the reverse complement.
CCAAGCTCATCGTCTCACAACCAGAGAATTCAGGAGCGTGGACACAAAGAATGAGGTTGGAGCAAAAGTGTAATGAGGAAAACCAGCAAGCTCTCCACGTGCACAGGCGAGCGTGAGTGGGTTGCCAGTTTTCACAGTTGAGTCCAAAAGCTTTCAGAAGAAACTCCTCTCATCTATGTAGCTGTTTGAGTAACTTCTCTTTGTGAAAAGCTGTCTGCAAACCCTCCCCCTTGTCTATGTAGTTGTGGGTATGACTCTAGGTAAGCACAAAGCGCCGCTTCTCTTGTTTGTAAAACCGTGGGTTTTGTTTTAGGGAAGCCCCCCGCCTCCTCCCTGCACAAGTTCCCACGGAGCCCACCGTGTACATGTCTGAAAAGAAGCGGAAACTTTTCCCTGGGAGCTCACTAATCACACGAAGAACAGAAGGCTTCTGTGCCGGACCTTGCGTGCTAGTCTGTGCAGGTGCAGCCTGAGTTTTCCCCAGGCTGCTCTATTTTTGCCTGTAGCTATGATTTTTCAGGCAGGCTGCTTCTCCGAGGACCAGCCTTAGCTATCTACCTAACTGATTTTTCCTTTTCTTCTCCCTCACTGCTTCACACGAAGGAAAAGATGCCCTTCCTCACAAGTGTACCTGGCCCACAGCTTGAAGAGCAGAGCTTGGGTTGGATTTGTGAAGGGCACAGTTTGACCATCACCAGGGCAGCCCATCTAAAACTCTCCCAGTTGGCTCATACCAACAAGGAAATCTTGTAGAAGATGTTCAGTAAATTAGAGGCAAGTGTTCACAGGAAGCAGTCTTCTTATTTGCTTTTCTAATCCCTCTGGTGGCAAGAGAGCCTGAGTGCCGGGATTCCGGGAGGCGGAGGGGCTGATAGTGGTGCAACGTGGGGCTCCATTTTCCCTCACTGCCTTGGACATCTGGCCCCTGGTGTCTGGTCTTTATACCTGATACGGTGTTTGCATTGTGTTGTGGCTGAGTTATATCCCCTCACCCAAATTTACAGCAGAAGTCTTAATCCACTGGGCATGCTGTCTCACGCCTGTAATCCTGGCACTTTGGGAGGCCAAGGCAGGAGGACTGCTCTCAAGGCCAGCAGTTTGAGACTAGTGAGACCTCATCTCTACCAAAAAAATAAAAATAAATAAAATATTAGCTGAGTGTGGTGGCACGTGCCAGTGGGAGTGTCGCTTGAGTACAGAAGTTTGAAGTTGCAGTGACCCAAGATTGCACCAGGCACTCTGGCCTGGGCAACAGAGATCCTGTCTCCAAAAAAAAAAAAAGAGAGAGAGAGAGAAAAAGAAAGAAGGAAAGAAAGAAAAAGAAAGGAAGGAAGGAAGGAAGGAAGGAAGGAAGGAAGGAAGGAAGGAAGGAAGGAAGGAAGGAAGGAAGGAAGGAAGGAAGGAAGGAAAGAAACTCTAATCCCCAATAACTCAGAATGTGTCTGCATTTCACAATAAGATCTTTAAAGAAGTAATTAAGTTAAAGTTAGCTCATTAGGGTGGTCCCTCACCCAACCTGACTGGCATCCTTATACGAAGAGGAAACAGGGACACAGACACACACAGAAGGAGGACGGAGTGGAGACACACGGAGAACTCGGCCATCTACAGGCCAAGGAGAGAGGCTGGAGAAGGAGCCAACTCTACTGACACCCTGACCTCAGTCTTCCAGCTCCAGCATTGTGAGGAGAAGCTATTGTGTGATTTGAGCCTCCCAAATTACCAACAAATTGGTAATTTGTTATGGCAGCCCCGGGGGGACTGAAACACCTCGTCCACTCGTTTTTACAGAAAAACTCAGAGGTAAACGCTTGTGAGATTATAGGGAAAGGATGCACCATGATTAGACCCACAAAAGGTCCTCTCCACTCCCCGACTTCCCCTCCTCCATGCAAGTCCACCCACGTTGGCAGCAGTGGGCTTGAGTGGAAAGTCAGCAGCAGCAATGGAGCCTTGAAGCTGGCCCATCTGTGTCAGGCGAACTGTTAAAACAGAAGGAACACTGGGAGAAGGCTTTTCCCATTTCTCCAACCACAGCTTCAGAAAATCTCTGATATGCAGAGAGTGATTATTTCTCCTTGCTCTTTCTGGGAGGTTTGAAGGAGAAGGTACCACTCCTCATGCATTTTTCATTCTACAGCCATTTAAGTCCATTGCTGCCAAGAAAATGAGGGACCTAGTAAATGACTTCTAATTAAAAATATAGGAAAGCTTCAAGTGACTTCATAAAGATGTCATGGCAATATAGCGCATTAGTAAATCACTGTAACTCCCGGATCTAGGCAAATAAGCACAGACCTATTTATTCTTGAATTTTTTTTCAGGATATGAGTCCCCTGTCCAAATCCAAAGGTCTACTTGAACACAATTTCAGTTCTTTTATTCTTTCCCAAATAACATCAGTACAATAATTTATGTTCTTTCTCACCAAGAAGAAAACCAAACCCTTCTGATACGATTTCAACAACTCTTATTCCTCCACTCACAGCCTCCCCTCAGGTGAAGTTTTTTTCTCCCTTTCTCCTAGCCTTTGCCTTCCTTCTGCCTCCTTTGTGGCTAAAATTAATGTACTGCCTAGAACCAGACCTGTCACCTTCTGACTCACATTTTCCCATAAAGGTACTGAAAAGCCTTAAGAAGATTCATGAAGCATCATTAGACACTGAATTAAAACTGTAAATATAAAAAAACTGTGGCCTGGCGCAGTGGCTCACACCTGTAATCTCAGCTCTTTGGAAAGCCAGGGCGAGTGGATCACTAGAGGTCGGGAGTTCGAACCAGCCTGGCCAACATGGCGAAACCCCATCTCCACTAAAAATGCAAAAATTAGCCAGGCGTGGTGGTGCACTCCTGTAATGTCAGCTACTCAGGAGACTGAGGCAAGAGAATCGCTTGAACCCAGGAGTCAGAGGTTGCACTGAGCCGAGATCACGCCACTGCACTCCAGCCTGGGTGCCAGAGTGAGATTACATCTTTAAAAAAAAAAAAAAAAAAGTGTTTCATTATCACTATAATCACCTCAGAGAATAGCTTTGTTGTCCTCCATTGTCTATGGAATGCCAAACACTTGTGCTATCTTAGACTCACAGGGCTTGGAACCGGCCCAACTGTCTTATAGAACTGATGTTTATGGTTTCTTTTGAATCCACATGGAAACTGACCTTCCCAGTCTTAAAATTTGAGAGTTACATTTGTCTTTTCTGAGTTCCTTTTTCAAGAAACCAACCATCAGCCTTCCTAGATAGTATCAAGGAGCTGAAACTCATCAGAACACTGCCTCCAGACAATGAGATGCCAGACCTCTTGCCCATCATGACTCTACCTAAACGGCCACCTGCTTCCTGCTGACCTACTCCTTTCTACGTATCCTTTCCTAATTCCTGTTTTCCCACACAGGGTTACGTTCCTTCCCTGCTATATAACCTCTAGTTTTGGTTGCTCAGGGAGATGGATTTGAAGCTGATCTCCCATCTCCTCTGCTGCAGCACCCGATTAAACTTTTTCCTTGGCATACTCATTGTCTCAGTCATTGGCTTTCTGTACAGCGAGCAGCAGGACCTAGACCAAAGCCCTGGGGTTTTGGTAAGATTCAATGTCTCTGCAACCAAGTTGCTTATTTTCACCATGCAGTAAAAATAAGTACCATAGTCCTGGGTGCAGTGGCTCACACCTATAATCCCAGCACTTTGGGAGCCGAGGCGGGCAGATCATGAGGTCAGGAGATCGAGACCATCCTGGCTAACACGGTGAAGCCCCTGTCTCTACTAAAAATACAAAAAATCAGCCAGGCGTGGTGGCAGGTGCCTGTAGTCCCAGCTACTTGGGAGGCTGAGGCAGCAGAACTGGCGTGAACCCGGGAGGTGGAGGTTGCAGTGAGCCAAGATCGTGCCACTGTACTCCAGCCTGGGCAACAGAGCGAGACTCCGTCTCAAAAATACATACATACATACACACCATATAAGCCTTGTTTAGATAACTTATTTCCTTTAACTCACTCTTCAGACACCCCCCACTCTCAGCTTCAGTCTTTGCCCCATACCACTCTCATTACCCACTCTTATTAACAGCCATTCATTTCATCTTTATTGGATCCAGCTTCTCTATCCATAGACATGGTTTCTACCACACAACTCCTGAAACTTAAACGTGCATATGAATTACTTGGGTATTTTATTAAAATTTATATTTACTTCAGCAATTCTGGAGTAAAGTCTGAAATTCTGCATTCCCGCCAAGCTCCCAGGTAATGTCAGTGTTGCTGATCTGAAACTGTCCATTGGTTTAAAATATTCTATTGTAACCCTTTGTAGGGTTTTCAGCCTCCAAACACTGGCTCTGGAAGTTAAATTGTACTGGTAACTTATATATCACTTCTGCCAAATAGTCAAATCAATCCATCAATGAATATTTGTTGAATACCTACTCCAAAGTCCCCTGTAAAATATATTCTTCTTAGTTTGGTAGATAGTTTTGAAAGCATTTACCCTTTCAAGTGTGTGTTTGTTTTTGCAACAGAGTCTCACTCTATTGCCCAGACTAGATTGCAGTGGAATGATCTCAGCTCACTGCAACCTCTGCCTCCTTGGTTCAAGAGGTTCTCTTGCAGCCTCAGTGCCCTGAGTATCTGGGATTACAGGCATGTGCCACCACGCCTAATATTGTATTTTTAGTAGAGATGGGGTTTCACATGTTGGCCATGGCTGGTCTCAAACTCCTGACCTCAGATGATCTACCCGCTTCTGCCTCCCAAAGATTAGAGGTTTGAGCCACTGCATCCAGCCAACATTTCAAGTTCTAAAAGCTCTAATCTTTTCATAGGCAGTCAGTATTCTTCCCCTTTCTCCTTATCTCATCACCAAGGTTTTTTTGTTTTCTTACAACAGAGTTCCAATCTGTCACCCAAGCTGGAGTGCAGTGGCACAATCTTGGCTCACTGCAGCCTCCATGTCTCAGACTGAAGCAATCCCCCCACCTCAGCCTCCCAAGGAGCTGGGAATACAGGCACTGACGACCACATCCAGTCAATTTTTGTATTTTTAGTAGAGACGGGGTTTCACCATGTCGGCCAGACTCATCTTAAACTCCTGGCCTCAAGTGTTCTGCCCCCTTCAGCCGAAAGTGCTGGGACTACAGGCGTCAGCCACTGCCCTGGCCTACTATATTTTAATATAAGATTTATAATTCAATTATTTGAAGATGGGGTTCAGGGCCCAAGAACCTTTGCAGTGTTTTCAAGCTACATTCATTCATTCATTCATTCAATGTTTATTATTAACACACTACATACTTGGCACTGTTTACTGATAAGCATAGAACACAAGACAAGCAAGGTCCCTGTGTGTCTGGAATTGGTGGGTTGTGTCACTGAGTTCAGCAATGAAACCAGGGAACCTCACGGTACGTGTTATAGTTCTTAAACATGGCATGGCCAGGGTTTCCTCCCTCAGACGTTCAGATGTGTCTGGAGCTTCTTCCTTCGGTTGGGTTTGTGGTCTCGCTGTCAGGAGTGAAGCTGCAAACCTCCGTGCTGAGTGTTACAGCTTTTAAAGGCAGTGCGTCTTGAGTGGTTTACTCTTCCCGGAGGGTTAGTGGTCTCGCTGGCTTCAGGAGTGAAGGTGGGTTCGTGGTTTGGCTGGCTTCAGGAGTGAGGCTGCAGACCTTCGCGGTGACTGTGACAGCTCATATAGACACCACAAACTCAAAGGGTGAGCAGCAGCAAGATTTATTACAAAGAGCAACTGAACAAAGCTTCCCCGCTGCGGCAGCTGACAGGAATTGCTGCTGCTGGCTGGCGCGGGCAGCCTGCTTTTATTCCCTTATCTGGCCCCGCCCACATCCTGCTGATTGGTCCATTTTACCGAGAGCTGACTGGTCCGTTTTGACAGAGTGCTGATTGGTGCGTTTACAATCCTTGAGCTAGACACAGTCACTGAGTGCATCCAAGCAGCTGAACAAAATGTACAACTAAGAGTCTCCCATGAAATCACAACCAGTAACTGCAGGTGGACCCTGAGTCACGGCCAAGAAAGATTCTCGCCAAGCCTCAGAGATTCTCTCTGCCCTCTAGAGGCACTCACCGTGCTTGTGGAGATGCTTTCCGCTTCCTAAAACAACAGTATACTCACGCCTGTAATCCCAGCACTTTGGGAGGCCGAGGTGGGTGGATCACCTGAGCTCAAGGAGTTTGAGACCAGCCTAGTCAACATGGTAAAACCCCATCTGTACTAAAAATATAAAAAGTAGCTGGGCATTGTGGTGCGCATCTGTAATCCCAGCTCCTCGGGAGGCTGAGGCAGGAGAATCGCTTGAACCCGGTAGGCGGAGGTTGCAGTGAGCCGAGATCATGCCACTACACTCCAGCCTTGGCAACAGAGACTCCACCTCAAAAAGCGAAAAAAAAAAAAAAAGAAAAGAAAAAAGAAAAAACCAGAACAATGTATCAGAAGGTGGATCCATGTGGATGTGAGATTAGCACTGGGCACTTAAACATGTGACCGCCTCAAAAAGGAGTGGTGGCCAGTGTCGTCTGAGAGCTTCAGCGGCCGACGAGCTGCCTGGTGACAGTTGTAGGAAGCAGAAAGGTCTAGCGTGAGCAATGGGAACACTTACCGTGGAGGTGACACCCATAAAGAGAAAGCAGCCTCCACCCGACCCTGCTTCAGGGGAAGCCACGTCCTCGGGTCGGTTAGGATTAAAAGATGAAGAATTTAAGGATGCAAAATATTTTGCTGATAACTGCCAAGGGGGTCAGAAGACACAGAGGAAGAATTTGGGGGATTCTGCAGGGTTTTGAACCTGGGTCACCCCAGGAAATGTACAGAACCATGTGAGGATGAGACTCCAGCGTAGGAGGATGACCTGGGGGTGTCTCACCACTTTCAGTGATTGTGATAAAATGGAAGAATTGGCTCAATCCTACTGATACATAACAGCAGAATTTTTGCAAAAAGAGCTAGGCCTACTCATAAGATTGAATAGTTCAGAGGTCTGTTAACTTTTTCAGTAAAGGGCCAGATAATAAGTATTTTAGATTTTGTGCCACAATTCCTCAACTCTGCCATTGTAGCAAAAAATCAGATATGAGATACGAGAATGGCGTGAACCCAGGAGGCGGAGCTTGCAGTGAGCCAAGATTGCACCATTGCACTCCAGCCTGGGCAACAGAGCGAGACTCTGCCTCAAAAAAAAAAAAAAAAAAAAAAAAGCAGATATGGCCAGGCACGGTGGCTCACGCCTGTAATCCCAACACTTTGAGAGGCCAAGGCGGGTGGATCACAAAGTCAGGAATTCAAGACCAGCTTGGCCAACGTGGTGAAACCCCGTGTCTACTAAAAAATACAAAAAAATTAGCCAGGCGTGGTGGCGGGCACCTGTAAACCAGCTACTCAGGAGGCTGAGGCAGGAGAATAGCTTGAACCCGGGAGGTGGAGGTTGCAGTAAGACCAGGTTGTGCCAATGCATTCCATCCTGGGTGACGGAGCAAGACTCCATCTAGAAGTAAACAAAAAAAAAGCAGATATATCTCATAGATAAAGGCATGGGCATGGCTCTGTTCAATAACATCTTATTTGTGGTTACTGAACTTTTAATTTTATATAATTTTTAATGTTATGAAATATTATTTTTCTTTTGATTATGTCTTCAAATATTTAAAAATGTAAAAACTTTTCATAGCTCATGGCAGGCCAAGTTTGGAACATCTGCCATAGATTGAAGACCTCTGGCACAGTTTAATATTTAGTGGGTAAAACGGAAAAGGAGATTGGAACCAGATTAGTGTGGTTGCCAAAAGAAGCTAAAGTGTTTGGATGGGGGGTGTCGGTAGGCATGCTTTAGAATCCATTAAAAATCATTATGGGAGGCAAAAGATACGATCTCAATGTTTTAGGAAAATAGGTGGTTGCAGTAAAAATGATGCATTGGAAAGATAAGAAATCAGATGCAAACAGTCAGTTGAGAGACCCTGGCACTTCTAAAGGGGGACACATAAATGCCTAGAGACCCCTTTGCTTGAGAAAGCACAAGCCATTCAATGTTATTAGAAATAAAGTGGTAATATTGAAAATATATGAAATATACAATTTTACTTTCTCTCTGAACACACTGTAAGTCAGAAAACATATTAACGAAAACAACAATCTAATATCCTGAAATAGACCTGTGAAAAGGCTTGCAGGTAAAAGAAACACAAGGAAGACACAGAGACAGAAGGAATAGAATATTTAGGCACATTAAAGGGATTTAAGCCACAGGACTAGGACTCACACAGTAAGAATATGATGCTGGCAAAGAAATGGGGCTTCACACGGGAGAAGAGTTCACAAAAAGGACTCAGGAGTGTGGTCCGAGATGGAACCAGAGCTGAAATTATTTTCTCTTGGAATTTGAGAATTCTTTTCTATGACAATTTCAAACATCACTTTCCCTTCTTGAAATGTATGATTGATCTTTCTGGTTGAAACCCTAGGGGCTGGGGGAAGGAGAATCACCTCCTAGGGGTTATACCCGGGAAGGCACAAGGGAGACCCATTGCAAGTCCTAAAGAGCTCCTGGATTGGGCCAGCAAGACAAACTTTTCGCATCCTTCCATGACAATCATTTCTTGACTCTTGTTTTTTTTTTTCTTGACTCTTACTTAAGGAAAGAATAAAGGTACACCCAGAACCCCGTTGGATACCTACTCCTTGGTCGCATTCATTAGAGAAAGAACTCTCAGCAGTGGTGACGCTTTATCAGTACCCTGCAGAAAATCCGCTGAAACCGAGGTCCCTCCCTGTTAGTTCACCATAGGCATAGTCCTCTGAGCCTGTTTGCCCCTCTCTTGCATTCTGATTTACTGCTCGCTCCTCACTTAACTCCTCCTTTGTCCTTTGCTGTTCACAGACTGCACTTGTAAACTGGGTACTTTGAGTCTGATCCTGGGCTGCGCTCTCTTCTACCTATACTCATCCCCAACAATGGGGCTACTAATACCATCTATAACGAAAAGGGCCACAAAGAAAATAAGCCAGGGGGATATGGTAGAGATTGACTGAGTCAAGTCAGGCACATCAGCCCCGATGTCATGCTTAAGCTGAGATCAGAATGCTTGGAATAATCTGAGGCATAGAATTTCAGACAGAAGAGAAGCAAATGCAAAAACCCTGTTGCCAGTTAGAAAGATGGAGGTAGCTGGAGAAAATTCTGACATAGTTCATTACTGCTCCACTGCATCACCTTCCTGGGGATGCAGCAGCACGGCATAGCTGAAGAGCTGAGGGGCTGCACTAGTTTTTAATATCAACTACATCACCTAAATCAACCTGTTCTAAAGCATATTTGGTGGATTCTTTTAGCTAAGAAAAAAAAAAAGATGAAATATTTAAGTTCCAAATCAAATACTGTTTGAGTCCCTGGTGCTCACATATTTACTCATATTGATCCATTTCTAATTACACACATAAACACATTCTTCAAACCTTTTCACTACCCACTAATTGGTTCCAACTCATAAGGAAAATCATAGATTTAAATCCTAAAATTAAAAAACAAAAACTATACATAACTGTGTGTCCCACAACTGCTTATTTTATACTTTCTTTTTTCTTTGCCCAAATAAGGTGGCACCTGTATTATTTACATGCCAATATCATTTGTTCTCACCATTTCAAACATAATATAAAACAAGAACCAATTGTTCTACCATTTCCCTATTTAGACTATATATAGACCTTGTAAAATCTGGAGGATCCAAGGTGACTCAATGGTATTTTCCTGGACAGATGTGCATTTTAAAGTATTGGTTTAAAATCCACATTATGGATATAAAAGACATCTAAAGGCTGATGATATGATATAAAATACATTCCTAAAAGCCAAGGTAATTCCACGTAGGAAGCGATAACGTTAAAGTTTCCAAAAGAAACGCTTTCTTACAAGTAGCGATTATTGATTTGAGTCTTGTAAACGTTATAAACTTGGAATGGGGGGTGGTAAATTTTATAGAAAGGGTGGTATTAGCGAGGATATCCCAAGGTATAAATTATACTTTCTAGGCTAGAACTGGAATGAGATTGTGCAGTTTGTATCTGTGCATTAACCATGTCCTAAATGCAAAATGGCATCCTGGATCAAATCCTAGAACAAATACAAAGTACATTAGTGGAAAAGCATGGTGAAGACCAAATAAAGTCTGGAGCTTGGTTGATAGGATTGCACCATTGTTGATGCTGTATTTTGATAAATGTGCACTGGTCGTGTAGGATGTTAATATTAGTGGAAGCTGGGTGAAGTATATATGGAAACTCTCTGTACTATCTTTGCAACTCCTCTATAAATCCAAAAGTATGTCAAAATAAGAAGTTAAAAAAAGACCACACCATCTGAGGTTGACTCAAAAGATTGCGAGGGAAAATTTGAGTGATGATCTAAAACAAGACAGAGCAAGCCCAGAAAATTTACTCCAGATAAGCCCAATTTTAGTAGGTTTGTTAGTACAAAGGCAAGGGATGTTTGGGGAAAGGGAGGTTATGGGAATAGTTGTCTTAGTCGGTTCAGGCTGCTATAACAAAATACTTTAATTTAAGTAATTTTTATTTATTTATTTATTTATTTATTTTTGAGATGAAGTTTCCCTCTTGTCACCCAGGCTGGAGTGCAATGGCACAATCTCTGCTCGCTGCAACCTCTGCCTCCCGGGTTCAAGCAATTCTCCTGCCTCAGCCTCCTGAGTAGCTGAGACTCCTGAGTAGCTGAGACTATAGGCACGTACCACCAAGCCCGGCTACTTTTTGTATTGTCAGTAGAGACGGGGTTTTGCCATGTTGGCCAGGCTGGTCTCGAACTCCTGACCTCAGGTGATCCACCTGCCTTGGCATCCCAAAGTGCTAGGATTACAGGCATGAGCCACAGCCTCTAGCCAAGTAGTTTTTAAACAACAGAAATGTATGGCTCATAATTATGGAGGCTCAGAAGTCCGAGATCAAGGTGCCAGCAGATTTGGTGTCTGGCGAGGGCCCCCTCCTCATAGATGGTGACTTATGTGTGTCCTCACAAGGTGGAAGGGAAAAGGGCTCCCCCACACCTCCTTTATAAGGACACAAATTCCATTCATCAGGGCAGAGCCCTCATGACCTAACTGCTTACCAAAGGCCACACCTCTTGCTACCATCACATCGAGGCAGGTTTCAATGCATGACTTTTGGAGGGACACAAACATGTAAACCACAGCAACAGTCCATTCTTAAAAAGAAGAAAAAATCTGGCCTGGCGTGGTGGCTCACACCTGTAAGCCCAACACTTTGGGAGGCCAAGGAGAGGGTATCACCTGACGTCAGAAGTTCGAGACCAGCCTGATCAACATGGAGAAACCCCGTCTCTACTAAAAATACAAAATTAGCTAGGCGTGGTAGTGCATGCCTGTAATCCCAGCTACTCAGGTGGCTGAGGCGGGAGAATCAATTGAACCTGGGAGGCAGAGGTTGCTGTGAGCCGAGCTGGCGCCACTGCACGCCAGCCTGGGCAACAAGAGCGAAACTCCGTCTCAAAAAAAAAAAAGAAGTAAAAATCTTATGAAACTGCCAAACATAGCATTAACAAATCACTGTCAAAGTCTGAAGAGAATCTGGGGTCTAAAAAACAACCTTTAGGCCCTATACTTAGACCCACTGCTAAATTCTCACAGACGATGAAATAAGACAATATTTATATGGTTATAGCTTTCATCTAAACGGCACAAAATTTTTGAAAATATACAACAGTATGATGACGTCTCATTCTTCTCAGTGTGAAGTACCAAAAAGCTTCCATTTAGATTTTAGATTCCACTTAGATTGTTTTTTGAAAAGCAGAGTTAAATATGCCTTTTAAAAATCATACTCTAATAAGATATCAAATTCTAAGTAGAAACATACATGACTGACTGGCGGGTTATTATTTTTTTCCATAGAAACTCTAAAAATATGTTTAACAAGCTCTTTAGGCCAGGCATGGTGGCTCATGCCTGTAATCCCAGCACTTTGGGAGGGCCGAGGCAGGTGGACCACAAGGTCAGGAGATCGAGACCATCCTGACTAACACAGTGAAACCCCGTCTCTACTAAAAATACAAAAAATTAGCCGGGCGTGGTGACGGGCGCCTGTAGTCCCAGCTACTCGGGAGGCTGAGGCAGGAGAATCGCTTGAACCCAGGAGGTGGGGAGGTGGAGGTCGTGGTGAGCTGAGATTGTGCCACTGCACTCCAGCCCGGGCCACAGAGTGAGACTCCGTCAAAAAAAAACACACACACAAGCTCTTTAAACAATTGACTGAACTTGGCAAATTCGCTTTACCTTTACATTTTGTATCAGGATAGCAAGATTTGGGTTCTAAACTCTGCTCCATAAACTAAGACCTAGAGGGCTTTGAATAAGGCACTTGTCCCTACTGACTTCCCATTTCATCCATAAAGTGGATAATAACAATTCCTAAGGTGCTATCAAGATCGAACAAGTACGTAAAAAGGCATTACAAATGACAGCCAATAATAATGGGAGAGTTTTTTTAATGAAAAATACAACTACAGAGTTTACAAAATACCCTAAAATGTAAAATATTATATTAGACCACAGTGACGCATCTCAAAGGAGCAAGAGCAGTTGAGTTCTTTTTGCTGTTGTTTTAGTTTCGTTTTTTCGTTTGTTTTTGGAGACGGAGTCTCGCTCTGTCACCCAGGCTGGAGTGCAGTGGCGCGATCTCGGCTCACTGCAAGTTCCCCCTCCCAGGTTCAAGTGATTCTCCTGCCTCAGCCTCCGAGTAGCTGGGACTACAGGCACCCACCACCATGCCCAGCTTTTTTTTTTTTTTTTTTTTTTTTGTATTTTAGTAGAGATGGGGTTTCACCACGTTGCCCAGGCTGGTCTCCAACTCCTAAGCTTAGGCAATGCGCTGGCCTCGGCCTCCCAAAGTGCTAGGATTACAGGAGTGAGCCACCACGCCCAGCCAACACTTGCGTTCTAATCTGAGTTTAGACACTTATTCCTGAATAAAGTTTCTTTGTGCCTCAGGGTTATTTTAAAATGCAAATGAAATTATAATAATAGTAATAATGACCATTTTAGAAATTTGATTTCAAAATAAAATGAGACTGTGCATGTATTCAATTAATATTAGCTAATCAAGTAGAAATGAACTGAAGCTCTAATAATGAAATAATGTTTTACAAGTTTAGGGTTAATAAGCATTTATCGATAAGGCATGTTTTCTTACAATATTCCGTTCCCAGGGCTCCTGGACTGAGGACTGAAGTTCTTCCCATGGTCTACAGGGTCCCGAAATCTGGGCCTGCCTGGCCTCTCCACACTGGCCTCCACTCATCTCTCAGGTCCTTCCATAACTATTCCCTCTCCTGTCGGGGAGGCTCTGCCCTCCACGCTGACTCCTGCTGATCAGGGAAGGCTTCCCTAACTTCCCGGCTCTCCTATGTGGCTCCCACAGCACCACACACCTCTCCTTCATCGTGCTAATAACAGCTGCATTGTGACATTTACCAGCGTGATTATTTGGCTGGTATCCTCTGACTCTGTCTTTATTATAATGTGGATATTTTGTTCACCATAAATTTTTGCATTGATTTTGATTCCTTTACATGCCAGGTGAAAATATTACTAACACTGAATACCCAGGGTTTGTTTTTATTTTTTTTCCGCACCCCTCAAATTTGCTGCAGACCAGTGAGTTGCTCACCTCAATCTAGTTCTTACCCTGCTGTTCTGACCTGGCCATTCCACATTCAAAACCCCAGGAGGCCAGGAATACTTATCCACTGGGGCCTAGAACCTTTGCCTGTCTAGCGGAAAACTCAAATCTGTATAGAGTGAATTAATGCATACTTAATTGTGAATAAAAGCATTTGCATTTTAAGGGTTTTAAGGAAAATATTGATGTGTAACACAGATAAAATGGTCGAAATACAAGTTTTTTAAGTGACCAGGATGGTACTGGCAGAAGAATCACTATGACTAAAATTCCAGCAATTGACAACATTTTTTTTCTATGCAAACCCTCTTTGTGGTCAATTTCAAAAGACAGCCCACTTCTGTTTCACAGTTTAATTGGTTCTCAAGCTCATTTAGGATACATGAAATTTCTTGGGCTGAGTTCGTATCACAGCAGATGAGTTCTTTCTTTTTGGCTTACTTCTTCAGGCCCACGGAAAGGAAAGCTAAATGATAATGGCAGCAAAATAATCGATGGAAGAGGTGGAGTGTGAAATGTAAAATTAGATTTTCCAAACGTGCTGTCTCTAATTCCCAAACAGAGCCACATCCAAGCGACCAATGGAATCAGTGGTAGGGGAGGGGATGATAAATCAGTCTAGTTTATGGTATGCCCTGTGTGAATGGTTAAGGAGTGATAAAGCAGCGGTTTCTGATAACCCAAAGAAAGGACCCTCTGCTTGCACTAAGTGTATGTGTTTCCATCTAGTGAGGAAAGGGCCTTTCAAGGACATCCCCACTTAAAGCCTTGTAAGCAAGGTTCTGTTCAAGATTCTTCGGTTCATCTAAGTATTTCTTATTGAAACACAAATGTTAACATTTTTATCTCTAAGGGGAAAAAAAAAGTTGGTGGAAACCTGATCTGAGAATTTAGGCGCCATAGAGACAGGAGGAGGGAAGTTGAGGTCGGTCGTTCTGACTGGTAAACGGACCTTCTGACCCTCGTCTGTAAACAATATATTCTAAGGTAAGGAACTAAGGCAGCTTTATTGAAATCGGATTTCAAATAGAGGGGTCCTGCTATGCCTACTAGAAGAGATCAGGGAAAAATAAATATTTCCTTAATTGAAAATTATATTTTATTGGCCATGCACGGTGGCTCAGGCCTGTAATCCCAGCACTTTGGGAGGCCGAGACGGGTGGATCACCTGAGGTCGGAGTTTGAGACCAGCCTGACCAACATGGAGAAACCCCGTCTCCACTAAAAATACAAAATTAGCCGGGCATGGTGGTGCATACCTGTAATCCCAGCTACTCGGGAGGCTGAGGCAGGAGAATCACTTGAACCCAGGAGGCAGAAGTTGCAGTGAGCTGAGACCGTGCCATTGCACTCCAGCGTGGGCGACAAAGACTCCGTCTCAAAAAAGAAAACAAAAACAAAAAGAAAGAAAATTATATTTTATTGGCCAACTTCAAAATTGAAGCTTATTCAGAAATAGACTTAAAAAAAAAAAAAAAACAGTGGAGAACTGCCCCCAGATATATATGCAGAAAAGCTTCAAGTCAACGTTTAGGAGGTTTTTAAATATCGGTCTGGGTTTTGTTCTAATGGTACGGGTGTACTTACCCGAATTATTATATTTCACTAGACTGTAGCCAATGGTGGGCGGTGACTGACCGCTGCGTTCTGAGTGAGTTGTGTTGCCTTTAGCAGTACAGTCACATTAACAGACAGGAAAAGAAAAAAGAAAACAGAGACGCAGTAATACTTTATCTGCGACTGGAGGTAGGACAGGGTGGGAAAGCCTGGGGGTGTACGTTCGAGTCAACCTCTATTTCTGGGGGTAAAAACTGCCTCCTCCGCTTGTTTTTCACTTCCTCGACCTGCAAAAGCGTTAATGTTTTGTTTTGTTCTTTATTGAGACGGAGTCTTGCCCTATCACCCAGGCTGGAGTGCAGTGGCCTGATCTCGGCTCACTGCAACCTCCGCCTCCCGGGTTCAAGCGATTCTCCTGCCTCAGCCTCCCGAATAGCTGGGATTACAGGCGCACACCATCATGTTCGGCTAATTTTTGTATTTTTTGGTAGAGACGGGGTTTCGCTATGTTGGCCAGGCTGGTCTCGAACTCCTGACCTCAGGTGAGCCGCACCCCCCCCCCCCCCCCCCCGCCTAGGCCTCCCAAAGTGCTGGGATGACAGGCGTGAGCCACCGCGTCCGGCCTAAAAGCATAAATGTGATTACACCTACGCGTATTTGTTCAACAGACATTTATTGAGTGTTCATCACGTGCTAACGCCGGGTGTCTGGGCTCGGGAGGCGCTGCCACGTGATGGATGCGCAGTGCCCGGCGGCCGGGCTGAGGGGTGAACGCGGGGACCGGGGGCCCCGGGCTGAGGGTTTGCGTGCGGGCCGGGTGCCTGGGGGCCCCGGGCTGAGAGTGAGCGCGCCGCGCAGGTGCCAGGCGGCTCCCGGCAGAAGGTGAGCGCGCGGGCCAGGGGCCTCCAGGGCGGCGCCCCAGGGCGGGGCGGGCCACGCCCTCCCTAACCCTGGCGGAGCCGAAGGGTTGGCGTAGCCTGATTAGACCGCGTCAGTCCGGAGGGTGGGTCTTGGGAGGGGGCGCAGGGCAGTCCACGTTTCCACTGCAGTTTCTCCTTTGTTTTACGTTTGGAAGGAGGTGGCATTGAAAATAGCAGAGCGCTTCGCGGTAACAGGGGTGAGTCTTGTCTCATGGAACTTCTTTCCAGTGGGGAGAAGGGGGATGTGTAGATCACTACTTGGAATGTGTGCGTCAAAAGGGTTAGAAAGTCACGGAGGGGAAGCGTGTTCTCATCCTGGGACCAGGGGAGCTGGCCTCGCTGGGAGACTTTTAGCCTTCGCCCTATGGTGACCCGTGGCCACTGACCTCAAACTTTGAAAACGGGCAGATGGGGGAAGTAAAGCGAGTGTCTGGAGGTGATTTCCTAAATTGCATTTTTTATTTTGTTTCAAAACTTCATGTAAATATGTTTCTTTACAATATCTGGCTAGGTCTTTTTTATATTAACATGCGTATATTGTGATCAAGACACCAGTCCCTTCCCTTTCTTCTCCACTTATCCCTGGAGATGGCAATACCCTCCACTCAGATTACTCTAGCAAAAAACCTAGGAGACTCTTTTTTTTTTTTTTTTTTTTTTTTTGAGACAGTCTCGCTCTGTCGCCAGGCTGGAGTGCGAGATGGGGTTTCGTCGTATTGGTCAGGCTGGTCTCGAACTCCTGACCTCAGGTGATCCGCCCACCTGCCACCGCGCCCAGCGAGACTCATTCTTGATTCCTGTTTCCCTTCCGCCCTTCATCCAATCCACCAGCGAGCTGGAGAGCGAGGGGGTGGTTCTTTTGTTTTCCCGCTCTCCCTGAATTTCATCTCCTCTGCCACCATCTGCTCCAAACCACTAGCAGCCCTTCCCGGGATTCCCAAATCTAATACGTTTTTCTGTTCTCCCCCAATCCATTCTCCATGCAGCTGCCCGGCCCATCTTTTAACCTAAGAAAGCGTGCAGTTCGCTTGTTGGAAACGCTGTAATGGTTTCCAGGGGTCCTGGAATGAAATGCAAATGGTCCCGGGGCGCACAGTCAGCCCCGCCGCCTGGGCCACGTCCCAGCCCCCACCTTCCTGCCCGCCGTAGCTGTAGGAGCATTGAGCATGGCCTCCTTCCCCTGCAGCCCCCGGGGAGCCGCCGGCAGCCTGGAACCAGCAACCGTCGCTGGTCTCTTCCCACCGCCGGACACGTTTCCTCCTGCCCGCATCTGGCCCCGATGGCCTCCTCTTTGGGGGCCTTTTCCAGACATTCAGGATCAAGATGGCGCGCTCGGTTACTTCCCCTCTCCTACTCTTCCTTTTTATTGAGACGGAGTTTTGCTTGTCGCCCAGGCTGGAGTGCAATGGCGCGAACTCCGCTCACTGCAACCTCCGCCACCTCGCCCGGCTAGTTTTTTTTCTTTTTAGTAGAGACGGGGTTTCACCATTTTGGCCAGGCTGGTCTAGATCTCCTGACCTCATGATCCGCCCCGCCTCGACCTCCCAAAGTGCTGGGATTACAAGCGTGAGCCACCGCACCGCCCCCGCCCCCACCCCGCCCCGCTTTTTAATAGCATTTTTCTCAATCTGAAGTTTTTTTGTTTATTTGACTCTTAATGCCGGTCCCACACCAAATTGTGTGTTAACGAGGAACTTTGCATCTTTTTCCCTAAATTCAGCACCTAGAACAATGTTTGCTACTAAATCTTTGTCAAATGATTGAATAAGTCAAGGATGCGCCCCTGGAGGTACTTGTGCCCCAGTTCGCGAAATAGAAAATTAAGTGTTCATTTAATGTGAAGATTTTGTCCACATCCGCTTTTACCGGTGTGTTTTCCATGTACAGTCAAGTTCCACGTAAGGACGTTTCCGTCAATGGGCAACCCCATGCACTGTGGTCCCGTAAGATTATAATTAAAGAGCTGAACAGTTCCTATGGCCTAGTGACATCTTGATGATCCTGAATTTGTGTAGGTCTAGGCTCCTGTGTGTGTTTGTCTCCTGGTTTTTAACGTAAAAGTTTTTAAAGGCTAAAAAACTTTGAACAGACAAAATCGTATAAAATAACATAAAAAATATTTTTGTACAGCCGAAAAAAAGTGTTTGTGTTTTAAGCTAAGTGTTATTACAAAAGAGTCAGGAAGTTTGCACATTTTAAAGTTTATAAAGTTAAAGAGTCCGGGCGCGGTGGCTCACGCCTGTAATCCCAGCACTTTGGGAGGCCGTGGCGGGCGGATCGCCTGAGGTCGGTAGTTCCAGACCGGCCTGACCAACATGGAGAAACCCCATCTCTACTGAAAATACAAAATTAGCTGGGCGTGGTGCCGGGTGCCTGTAATCCCAGCCACTCAGGAGGCTGAGGCGGGAGAATCGGTTGGACCCGGGAGGCGGAGGTTGCCGTGAGCCAAGATCACACTTGCACTCCAGCCTGGGCAACAAGAGGGAAATTCTGTCTCTAAATAAATAAATAAATAAATAAAATTTAAAAGTTACAGTAAGCTAAGGTTAATTTATTATTCAAGAAAGACACATTTTTAAATAAGTTTTAAATTTGCCTCAGTGTGCAGCGCTTGTAAAGCCTACAGTTGTCTACAGTGGTGGCCCAGGCCCTCATTCACTCAGCACTCACTCACTGACTCACCCAGAGCCGCTGCCAGTGCTGTGAGCTCCGTTATGGGAATGTACCTACACAAGTGTACCATTTTTTATCTTTTGTGCAGTATTTCTTCTAGTTCGATATGTTTATATGCACAAATACTTACTGTTGTGTTACAGTGGCCTGCAGTACTCAGAACTGGAAACTGCTGTGCAGATTTACCGCGTTGGAGCAATGGGCCCTACCGTGTAACCTGGGTGTGTAACCTGGGCGTGTAACCTGGGTGTGTCACAGGCTATGCCATTCAGGTCTGCGCAGCTGCATTCTGATGTTCACAGATGACACAGCAACCTAAAGATACATTTCTCAGAATATATGCCTGTCTTTGAGTGATACATGACTAGTTTTTTCTGCTAACAGAAATTGGCTTGCCATATAAATCGTTTTCTTATAATAAATTAATAAATTACCATTTCAATGTTATATGTCATCCTCACGAGCTTGTATATTGCTATGAGAAATAGCATCATGCTCGGAGATCTGACAAATAAGCATTTAGCTTAGGAAGGGAAGGACCATACGTGAACCTTGGTAAATTCATAAAGTAAACACCTCTCTTAGGAGATGCCTTTTTTTTTTCTAAGACAAGGTCTCATTCTGTCACCCAGGTTGGAGTGCAGTGATGTGATCTCAGCTCACTGCAACCCCTGCCTCCCAGGCTCCAGCGATCCTCCCCCATCAGCCTCCTGAATAACTGGGACCACCAGCGCATTTGGCAAGCCCACCCCACTCACCACCTCCCTTGGGAATTCAGACCTAACCATCACCGAGCTGAAGTGTAGGCGTACTCTGATTAGACTCATGTTTTTTTGTTTGTTTGCTTGTTTTTGTAAAGATGGAGTTTCACCATTTTGCTGAGGCTGGTCGCCAACTCCTGGGCTCAAGGGATCCACCCACCTCAGCCTCCCAAAGTGCTGGGATTATAGGCATGAGCCACCATGCCTGGCCTTAGGAAATTCCTTTCTATGTAACACCTTGCATCATTAATAGCCAGCTTTTTTGAAACTTCTACATAAGTTGCCTAAACTCTCAAATAAATTCCTAGTAAAGTAATTGTATAGAGTTGTTAAATCAGAGATCAACAGCACAGTGACTAATGCATACTCATGATTTCATCTCGCTAGACAAATGTACTGAGGCTGGAGCCTGTGTGAACAGAACAGAACAGAGGAGGCCTTCGCTGTAGTGGAGGTCACAGTCTAGCAGGTAAGACAGACTTTAAGCAAGGGACACCAGAGCTCTGATGAGTGTGAAATAGGGAGCTAGGGGAACACTTAGCTTTGGGACTCAACTGAGCTGAAGAATGCAGGGAAGCCTGCCTGAGGAGGTGATGCTTGCACATCTGAAGTATGGGTGGGAAGCAAGCCTCTGTGTGTGTGTTGGAGGATGGGCAGTATTTTAGTGAGAAGAAAGAACATTTGTAATGGACTGATCTGACGCTTTATTGGAGAAAGTTTATTATGGCTGAATAGTGAAATACAAGAGCTAGAGATGGCAAGAGGTGAACTTGGAGAGAAAAGCAGCAGTCAATTGCAGTTACAGGTTGAATACTTTTTATCCAAAATGCTTGGGACCAGAAGTATTATGGACATCAGATTTTTTTGAATGAGTATTTGCAAAATACCCAACATGAGCATCCCAAGTCCGAAAATTCAAAATCCAAAATGCTCCAGTGAGAATTTCCTTCAAATGTCATGATGACACTCAAAAAGATTTCATACTTTGAACATTTCAGATCTTGGATTTTCAGATTTGAGATGCACAAGCTGTTTTTTAAATGGACTAACTAGGGAGGGCAGCTCTGTGTTTAATCCTAGTAATTACTCTCCAAAGGTGTTAATATTGTGCTTCATAAATATTTTCGAATCTCCCTGGTTAATTTCACCTTTTTATTTTTATTTTATTTTCTTTTTTCTTTTTTTTTTTTTTTTTTAAGAGAGAGTCACCCTATCGTCCAGGCTGGAGCGCAATGGCAGAATCTTGGCTCACTGCCTCCTCCGCCTCCCAGGCTCAAGTGATCTCCTGCCTCAGCCTCCGGAGTAGCTGGGATTACAGGTGTGCACCACCACATCCAGTTAATTTCTTGTATTTTTGGTAGAGACATGGGTTTTGCCATGTTGGCCAGGCTGGTCTTAAACTCCTGACCTCAGGTGATCCGCCAGCCTTGTGCTCCCAAAATGCTGGCATTACAGGCTTGAGCCACTGCACCCAGCCCTAATTTCACCTTTTTAAAGGACATAGGCTGGGCACCATGGCTCACACCTGTAATCCCAGCACTTTGGGAGACTGAGGTGAGCAGATCACCTGAGGTCAGGAGTTCGAGACCAGCCTGGCCAACATGATGAAATCCTGTATCTACTAAAAAATACACAAATTAACTGGCCGTGGTGGTGGGTGCCTGTCTATAATCCTAGCTGCTCGGGAGGCTGAGGCAGGAGAATCACTTGAACCCGGGAGGCGGAGGTTGCAGTGAGCTGCAGTCGCGCCACTGCACTCCAGCCTGGGCAACAAGAGCAAAACTCCATCTCAAAATAAAATAAAATACACAAAAAATAACAACATTAGTAGCATTTAACATATATATATTACATACTTTTAATACATTTTAAGAAATCTTAAACTCTTCCCTTACAGTTGGAACACATTTTGTTTTTATTATATGTATTTGCTTTTTACCAAAAGTAAATGACATGCTTCTGTTGAGGTGTTTTTTTTTTTTTTTTTTTTTTAAGTATTTTCAGGCTGTTAATCGTCATCCGACAACTTTTACCTCTGCCTCTTTTTTAAAAGCATATAATTTTTCTTCCTACAGAAAGACATGAGGACGATAAACAGGGAGATCTTTTATCAGGCACACAGTTGTAACATTATTCAAGAGACTTTCACAATAGAAGCAATAACATATTCATGCTATACCTTTTATAATGTCATTGCTGTTAGATTTTTAAGGAAATGATGGGAAACTCTTCAGGGCCAAGCTACCCTATGCTTTTATTTTGGCATGAATTCCTAAAAGGTGGGAGCACCATGAATTTCATGTGTCTTATTCTCTGGATCTCTGTCTTCTAGAACAATGAGTGGGCACACAATGGCCATGAGCCAATCTCCCTGTTTTATTGGAACACAGCCAACCTCATTCGTTTGTGTGTTATCTGACTGCTTCTGTGCTGTGCTACAGCGGCAAAGCTGAATAGTTTCAGCAGACACCACAAGACCCACAAAGCTAAAATCTGGCCCTTTGCAGAAAAAGTACTGCCCTGGTCTAGAAAGAACCTGGTATGTAGCAGGATCCAACATATTACTTGTAGAATGAATAGAAAGGTAATAAAATAACACAAGCTCACATCGCAGTCAGCATTTGCTGTGCACCATAATCTGCTAAACACTTTGCATGCATTATTTAATTTGAATTTCATAACAGTATTGCATAAGAAAACAAGAATAGGGCCAGGCGCGGTGACTCACGCCTGTAATCCCAGCACTTGGGGAGGCCGAGGCGGGCAGATCATGAGGTCAGGAGTTCGAGACCAGCCTGACTAACATGGTGAAACCCCGTCTCTACTAAAAATAGAAAGGGTAACGAGGTGTGGTGGCATGTGCCTGTAATCCCAGCTACTCAGGAGGCTGAGGCAAGGAGAATCACTTGAACCCGGGAGGTGGAGGTTGCAATGAGCTGAGATCGTGCCACTGCACTCCAGCCTGGGCGACAGAGTGAGACTCCGTCTCAAAAAAAAAAAAGGAAAAGGAAAAGAAAGAAGACAATATTTTTCTCCCTCACCCCCTTCAGGCTTTTAACCAACTGCCACTTACCACCCTAGTGAAGGTTTGCCCAAGTGCCCTATTTAATATTGCAGGCTTCTGTTTCCTACCAGCCCCTTTGCTTACTCTTTCACACTTAGTCACCTTCTAACACGTGGCATACATTGCTTATTTTCTATACTCGTGAGTATGTCTGGTCCATGGAGGCATAGATGTTTGTGTGCCTGTTTACTGATGTATCACAAACTGTGGAGCCTAAAGTAGAGCTAGCACATAGTCCTGACCAATGCATGTCAGGTGAGCAGTTAGATACAGAGCGTTCCGATAACTTGTGGGAACACCCGGATAAGATCTGTTTATGACTCATGTCTTACACAGAGCTCATTCTCGGTCTCTTGGTTAGTTTATCAGAGAAGATGGAAATGTATTATTGGAAATAATGACTCCTAGGTCTTTTTTTTTTTTGAGACGGAGTCTCGCTCTGTCGCCCGGGCTGGAGTGCAGTGGCCGGATCTCAGCTCACTGCAAGCTCCGCCTCCCGGGTTCCCGCCATTCTCCTGCCTCAGCCTCCCGAGTAGCTGGGACTACAGGCGCCCGCCACCTCGCCCGGCTAGTTTTTTGTATTTTTTTTTTGTATTTTTAGTAGAGACGGGGTTTCACCGTGTTAGCCAGGATGGTCTCGATCTCCTGACCTCGTGATCCGCCCGTCTCGGCCTCCCAAAGTGCTGGGATTACAGGCTTGAGCCACCGCGCCCGGCCGTCCTAGGTCATTTTTTGACAGTAGCTCTGATACTGGAATCTATTTTAACTAAAGGTTGTTATCATAAAGCAGGTGTTTGCTGAAGACAACTTACTCAGATCACTGCTCCCTGGAGGTGGTTGATACACCCTGGTGTAAACCTTCAAGAAGGACACAGGCAGGAAAACATGAACCAGCAACTGAAGAAACGGGCAAAGACGAGGCGCCAGAGAGGCCTGGGTGGAAGAGCCCCCGGCGGGGCTAAGCCCGGGCAAGGCAAGGCAAGCCGAGACCTGCAGGCGGACATGGAGCCTGTGGGCACAGCGTGGGCCTTCTGTGACGACCATGTGTGCTATGAGCCTGGCCCTCAGGCTGCTGGAGAGGATGATTTCTCAGACTGTTACATAGAATGCATCATAAGGGGTGAGTTTTCTCAGCCCATCCTGGAAGAGGACTCACTTTTTGAGTCCTTGGAATACCTAAAGAAAGGATCGGAACAAGAGCTTTCTCAAAAGGTTCTCGAAGCAAGCTCCCTTCTTGAATGTTCTTTGCAATACACGAAAAAAGGGGCAAAGAAAGAGCTTCCTCAAAAGATAGTTGGAGAGAATTCGCTTGAGTATTCTGAGTACGTGACAGACAAGAAGCTTTCGCCTGCAGCGATACCTGGCATTGACCTATCAGATCCTCAACAGCTCGCAGAATGTGCTAGAAAGAAGCCCCCCGTAAAGAAAGAAGATGACGGTCTGAGTGCAATCGCTTGTCCTCAGAGTGGCTGCAGTAAGAAGTTGAGGAACAGAGCTGCCCTCAGAAAGCATCTCCTCATTCACGGTCCCCGAGACCACATCTGTGCAGAGTGCGGGAAAGCCTTCGTGGAGAGCTCAAAGCTAAAAAGACATTTCCTGGTTCACACTGGAGAGAGACCGTTTCAGTGCACTTTTGAAGGGTGCGGAAAGCGCTTCTCCCTGGACTTCAATCTGCGTACACATGTGCGCATCCACACGGGGGAGAAACGTTTCGTGTGTCCCTTTGAAGGCTGTACCAGGAGGTTTATCCAGTCAAATAACCTGAAAGCCCACATCCTAACGCATGCAAATACGAGCAAGAATGAACAAGACTGAAAGTCCTCCGGCAGGATAGGCAGAAGAGTGGTTATCGGTGACAAATAGGCCTCTCCTGATGATCATTTCTAGGAAGGAATTTTTAAATCAATATTGCAACCCCAAAAGCGGTTATGATTTGGTGTTACTACGATGCTCCCACACTTTGTGATACCGTTTTGAGAACATGGTGTATTTTTTTTCTTTTTTGTTTTATTTAGAACTTTGTATTCTTAAAATGTGCTTCCCACAGGAAGGTCAGTGATAAATTGACTTCAAAGCATGACCTTTAATATATTATCTGTTGGATTATTAGATATAAGACTTATTTTCATGTACTATAAATATGAAAATAACTTTGATTTTTAATTGTGTAGTTTTCATTTCTTAGTTTTTGCCTTTTAAATAAATACTTCAGCCAGGCATAGTGACTGACGCCTGTTATCTTAACACTTTGTTGGGAGGCCAAAGCGGGAGAATAGCTTGAGGCCAGGAGTTCCAGACCAGCCTGGGTAACATAGTGAGATCCTGTCTCTGCCAAAAAAAAAAAAAAAAAAAAAAAATTGTTTTTATTTGTATTTATTTTTATTTTTATTTTTTAGTAGGCATCTGGGTCTGTCACCCAGGCTGGGGTGCAGTGGCGTGATCTAGGCTCACTGCAACCTCTGCCTCCCGGGTTCAAGGGATTCTCCTGCCTCAGCCTCCTGAGTAGCTGGGACTACAGGCGTATGCCACCATATCTGGCTAATTTTTGTATTTTTTGTAGAGATGGGGTTTCACCATGTTGGCCAGGCTGGTCTTGAACTCCTCACCTCAGGTGATCTGCCCGCTTTGGCCTCCCAAAGTGCTGGGACCATGTTGGCCAGGCTCGTCTCAAACTCCTGACCTCCAGTGATCCGCCCATCTCGGCCTCCCAAAGTGCTGGGATTACAGGTGTGAGCCACTGCGCCCAGCTCCCCCAACACTTTTAAACTTAGCTAGGCCTGGTTGCACACACCTGTGTTCCCAGCTACTCAGGAGGCTGAAGCAGGAGGCTAGTTTGAGGCTACAGTGAGCTGTGATTGCACCACTGGACTCCAGACTGGATAACAGCAAGAGCCCATCTTTTAAAAAAAGTAAAAAATAAAAATATTCTTCATGGTACATGTCATAGTCCTAGAGAATGAAAAATTTGCAGTAGATAGTCAATAAATGAATGAGTCATTAAACATTTTTAAAAGTCATCTCTGTTTCATTCTAATTTTTGTTTTCTTTTTATCACTGTATCAAACCATATGGAAATCATACAGTTAGATGTGAGTGATTATTTGATAGCATTAGAGCATTTGAATCCATTTTAGATATTTTACAACTAAAGAATATGAAACTTCAGAAATATGCCAAGTCTGTATTTTAAAAAATCAAAGAGTCCGCATTGAAAAGAGATACCATTTATTTGTTCTTAAAATTTAGCAAAGCTGAACAGACTGATGTTCGGTATAGGTGAGGTATGGTGGGAGGTTAGGCTTACATGTGGTTGAGGAAGGTATACATTGTCACAGCCAGTTTGGAAATAAATATTGTAAAGTCTGCTATATTCGTTTTTAGAGCTGCCATAGTAGTACCCCCAAGCTAGGTGATTTAGCAGAAATGTATTGTCTCGGTTCCAGAGGCTAGAGGTCCAAAACCCAGGTGTTGGCAGGCTGGTTCCTTCTGAGGCTGGGAGGGAAGGACTGGCCCAGGCTTCCCTTTTTGGCTTTAGGTGACTGTCTCGTGTTCACGTGGCGTTCACCCTGTATCCCTACATCCCTTCCCTCTGTGCCTGTGTCCGAACAAGGATACCAGTCATGTGGGATTATCACCCATGCTGATGACCTCATGTTAACTTGAGGAACTCTGTAAAGACCCTACCTTCAAATAAAGTCACATTCTGAGGTACTAAGGGTTATTTGCACTGATGTACAAAGGGATCTGTTCAAGAACGTTGACTGAGTAGTATTTTTAATAGTAATAAACCCATAACTTAAATGTCCATTAAGGGGACACGGGCTGCATAATTCATGCCACTTTTGTTCAACAGCAAATGTGCAGGTGTCCTTCAGGGAGAGGGCCAGAGCTGGAGGCAAGCCACAGAGTGAGAGGAAGTTTCTTGTGACTAACAGATGAGACGGGATCTGGTGTATTTACTTGCTGTGGAAGGAAATTCAGAGACAGTAGTTACATATGGATAAAGGGAGAAATTGTCTGAAAGTAGATGGTAAAAATAAAATATAATGTAGGGATTAACTCATTTTTATCAGTATTAAGTGAATCCCTGATTGGAATCACCTCATAATGGCCAAAAATATGCAGCCATCAAACTTGAAATGCATTTTTCCCCAGAATTAATGTGATAATCAGGTATAATTAAAATAACCGTAATTATTTGATTTTAAGATTGAAGACGTCACTGGAGGTAATGCTAAGCATACCATTAATTTAATGGCTTTTCAGGCAATAACAATACCACACTAAGTAAATGCATCCAACTTAAGATTAATCTTGATTTTTAAAATGCCAAAGTCTAAAATATGTCTTTAAAACAAGTAAAAAAATCAAAGGCTTACATTTTGACATCGGTATGAGCTAACTGCTACTATGGACTATGGAAATTATTTCTTAATTTAGTCTAGAATTTCTAGTATCATTTTTACAGGAATGTGGGTACTGAGTGAGGAACATTGGGTACGTAATCCATTTGTAAGTGTGGCATTTCCTCCAAGCCAAACGCGTGAGTTTAGAAGTGGGGATGGGAGTTTGGTATTTGGTCAAGACGCCAGAGCATATTCTCAGCTAGTTTTGCTTTGGTAGCATTGTGCTTGATTCGCTCTGCTGTGGGTTTCTACTTCTGAGATGAATTGGGACAGAGCACCTCTGAAGACCAGGCAAAAGGCAGGAGTAAATAGCAGCCCTCAAGACGAGAGGAAGTCGGGGGCAGGGTTTAGGCTGCAAGCTGGAAAGCCGAGATGCAGGGCACGAAGAGGGGTGGATGGAGATATTTCTTCCTGAACCGTGAGCATTTCTAAAAGGTAGACCAGCCTCTCCAGAGCGGGAGCCAGTCTCCATCCCTCTTGCTGTTCTCAGATGGCTGTTCCTGTTTAGCTCTTTTCTAAAGCTGAAGGGTCCAAAACTCCCTGTTAACAACTCTAAGGCTTAACTGTGTAAGAAACAGCAATCCAAGAAAATGCTTGTGTATCTGGATCCCAAGGCTTAGTCAAATCCTGCCTGAGGAACACGATGCTGCTCAGCCAGCTTCCTTCCTGAGGAACACGATGCTGCTCAGCCAGCTTCCTAGCTGTTTCTGTTTTTACTTTTCTTCCGAAAAGGAACCCTAAAACTGCTAAGTAGGTAAGAGGAAGAAAGCGTGCGGATGTAATGGAGAAGAGAAAAAAAGGAAAGGAGGTTAGCTAATGAGGATATATGAGGATGTGTCACCTGAAATCCTTTGTTTATGATTCCGGAAGAAATGTACATAGGCTCTCCACATTTGTATTTCAAATAAGAACGAACGCAAGATACCTGAACACATACCCAGAGAAAACTGAAAAAAGTCTCAGTTCATCTAGCTTTTCACCTTTCCAGACACTGGCATTTGACAAACCCCAAATCCTGATAAGTGAGTAAATATTTTTCTGTTTCCAAGCTGGCATTTGGCTTCACAGCCCGTAAACAACAAACAGAATCTTACATGTATAGGGTTTTTTAAATTTTTTATCATGTTTGTTGAAGATGTATGTGCTGGGCCAGGCACGGTGGTTCATGCCTGTAATCCCAGCACTTTGGGAGGCCAAGGTGGGCAGGTCACCTGAGGTCAGGAGTGAAAGACCAGCCTGGCCAACATGGCAAAACTCCAACTCTACTAAAAAAACAAAAATTAGCCCGGTGTGGTGGTGTGTGCCTGTAATCCCAGCTACTTGGGAGGCTGAGGCAGGAGAATCACTTGAATCTGGGAGTCTGAGGTTACAGTGAGCAGAGATTGCACCACTGCACTCCAGCCCGGGCGACAGTGTGATACTCCATCTCAAAAAAAAAAAAAAAAACCACCATGAACCACCACGCCCGGCAAGTGTTACTCATTTTTATATAAAATATGATTACTCTGAAATGAAACTGAAATTAAAGTGAACAACTTTAATAGACTGATATATTCTCCTTAAAAGAAAAAAATGTGTTTGTGTGTGCATATACATGTAACACATGCACACATCTATTCCTATTTCCCAAAAGTAATCACCACTAAGAGTTCTTAAACTATTTTGTTTGATCATCTTCATTAATAGTGAAAATAATCTTAAATCTCGTTATCATTCTTTTCTGCCTTCCTTCTCTGTAAGAGACAGGGGACTGAGGGTCTGTTCATCTTCCAGCATCTTGAATAATGAAGAACTCACCAGTATGGAGAATTATCGTTATCTACCAAGGCTGTTCGATGGTGATATCACTTATATTCCTACTTCAGATCAGTGTTGTTTGTTTGATACCCTGTGATACGTGCACAGCTCACCCAGTGATATCTGACTTCCGTATTTCACCATAGCTACAATACACATTTGTGGACATAGGATTTACAGAATTCTATCTGAAAGCAAATTTGTCAGGTGGTTATATTGTTGACAAATATTCTTGTTTCTCAGATTGTTTTTTGCTGGCTATATCCATGTGCAGGAATCTGTGTGTGCTTGTGTTGTACTTACCTAATGCACTGGCTCTGACTGAACACATTGCATGATTACATCCTACACTGGACACAGAACAGTGCACGTCATATTAAAAAGCCATTATATTTGCAGCTCTGAGCAAGAGACTATAATTAAAAGGCAGTTGGACGAAATTAGCTTTGAGAGTACAAGAGTTTAAGCAAGATTTGGTAAATGAACATTAATGGTTAACATGTGTTTTTTTTAGGTCCTTTGCTTCTTCTCTCCCTAACCCCGGAGTTGGATTTCTTAGATGTCAGTGGACCAGACATGGGAGGACACCTGTACAAAGCTATACTTTACCATGTGGCTAAAATTACATTCATAAAGCAAGCCAACATAACTTTTGTGACTTTAATAAATCAAAGGAATTAGACTAGAATGATCCCCGGGCATTAATAAACTATTCTTAATGCTCCTAAGATTTTAGTTATATGTTATTAAAAGCTTGCTGTGTGCTCCGTGCAGCTTAAAATGTTTGTCCTAAAATACACATATACAAGTCAAAGAAGTAATAAAACTTGAGGGAATTTTAATTATTCTCACCATTAAATATAAAAAAGTTAAAGTCGTACGCGGTATGTGTAATAGCACCGCGTTCTTATCTGTGTGCAGACTGCTGAGGACTCGGCATGGGAGTGGTATTTTTGTAGAGGGGAAAGCTTTATGGAGTGTGTGTACGTCCTTACTAGATCTTACACTTAGGCAGATTAAAGATGCCTGCAAATTCTTCGCTGCTTCTCTTAGTGAGAGTAGGGGTCTGTTTCCTTCCCCTTGAGTTTGGGCTGGTCTGTGACTGCTTTGATCAGTAGAACACAGTATGACGTAAATGGTGCTATAATGGTTATGCCAGTTCCAGGTTCAGTTTGTAAGAGGCCTTGCTGTCTTGGAAACCAACTGCTAGTTTGCTGCTGTCTTGGAAACCAACTGCCATTTGAGAAGCATGACTACCCTAAGACCACCTTCCTGAGCACAATCCAAGCCAGCCACGGGCAGAGGCCCTGGAGGATAAGAAATCATGTGGAGAGAAAGGCTAAGGAGCAGTGAGGTGCTGGGCTTGTGAGCGAAGAAGACGACTGGAAAAGCCATCTAGCCCTGATCACCCCAGGTGATGCCACAGGAATTGGTCCCTTTCCAAGTTGCTAACTCACAAAATGATGCACAGTACAAAAAGATCGCCTCAAGCCACTTAATTTCGAGTTAGTTTGTTATGCAGCAATAAATAACATAAACCCCACTTCAGGCTTGTTTTTGAATTTTATAGTCCCTGCTTTATATGTGTGTATATGTGCATACATAGATAAACGTATTTTGAGGTAGATTTTGTCATATGACTATATACATACGTCCATATATACATATAGAAATAAATAAGATTTTGTCGTATATCTTGTTCGTGCCCAAGTTCATAAGGAAGTCTTTATATTTCTAAGTTTATATACTAGATTTATTTTCAGCCATATGACAGTGAAGTAGTGAGTTCCCTCTTCCTTGAACATCAAAGACTGATTCTATTTGATGGGTATCTAAGGAAACTGCAGCTGCCTTTAGTTTACTAATACTCAGTCTCTAAAGATTGGTGGAGGGAGAATCTCCACTTGAGAGGAACCGTTTTTCTTCACGGAACCAGTTCTGAGGCTGGTCCTGGTGGCTTATGCCTGTAATCCCAGCTTTTTGGGAGGCCAAGATGGGAGGATTGCTTGAAGCCAGGTTGAGACAAACCTGGACAAAACAGCAAGACCCCATCTCTACAAAAAAATTAAAAAGTAGCCAGGCATAGTCCCAGCTACTCAGGAGGCTGAGGGGGGAGGATCGTGCGAGCTCAGAAGTTCGAGGGGGCATTGAGCTATGATCACATCACTGCAGGCCAGCCTGGATGACAGAGCTGGACCCTGGCTCAGGAACCGGTTCTACCACCTGGGTGGATCACCTTGGAGGAATGTCATTAATTCCTGTCACCACAAGCATTGTCCATAAAGGGCCACACTGCGCTTCGCACTCTGACCCGAGCCTGAGCACCTAGCTCCTTCTTTATTTATTAGTAAAACTGAGATGAGGTTGGAACATTTAAAGGCTCTATTAACGGCAAGAAAATAATACCACTTGGTTTTTCAGGTCACAGGCTTAAGAGAGGTCCACCTGTTTCAGGATCTAGAGTTAAGAGAAGGGGCTCCAAAGGTTCATTTCTATCTGAGAACTGGTTTAGGTTTCTGGCTGGAATCTACCTTACTCAGTATTCTACCTCACCTGGTATGTCTCACTGACCTCTTCATGGAAGTTTATATCCACGCATTGTGTGACTTCACGTTTCACTTCGCATGTTAACAATGTAAATGTCTCAACAGCCTCAAAACGTAGATAAGAAATGAATACGTTATTTATGAACTTTTTCTGTAATTCTGCTAGTGGGATTAAACTATTAGATAGAGTATTTAACTAGAAGACCCCTTTAAAGTTACCCAAGATGGAAATAGAGAATGGACCAGAGAGAGAACTTTGCCCCTGGCAAGGGGCAGTTTTGAAGGCTTTGTAACCCATCGTAAAGGGTTAGACTTTGCCTTGTAGTCAATAAAGGAAGCATAGAAGGGATTACGCAAGTCAGTGACATGATCAAATTCACTTCTTAGAAAGTTTATGTAGGGTGCAGAGTTGGGAGAAGGAAAAGATGAAGTGGTTGCCACACTCCAGAGGCGAGGTGACATGTCTTACTGGACTTAGTTTCCAGCACAGGCACAGAGCACAGTAACTGATTATGGATGTTTGAATATATGCTTGACTAGACAAAACAAAGGATCTCCAAGCAGTAGTAAACATAGAAAAGTGACAGATGCACTAAACTCAAAGTCAGTGACACATGACAACCAAAAGATAAATACACCCGTTTAAAATGGGCATAGGGCTTGAGTAGACATTTCGCCAAAGAAGATAGATAAATGGCCAATAAGCAATGAAAACATACTCAACATTATTCATCACTAGGAAAATGCAAATCAAAACCACCCTCAGATACCATTTCACACTTTCAAGGATACCTGTAATCAAAACAAGAAGTATTAGCCAGATGTGGAGAAATTTGAGCCTTCATTTGCAGATGGTGAGAATGTAAAACAGTTTAATAGTTCCTTAGAATATTAAGCACAGTTACATAAACCAGCAGTTTCACTCCCAGGTGTATACCAAAGAGAAATGAAAAAAATCTGTCCACATAAAAACATGTATGAATGCTCATAACAGCATAATACATAATTGCCATTAAGAAGAAAACATTCAAGTGCTTGCCAACGAAAGAATAAACAAAATGTAGTGTGTCCATACAATGAAAATTTCAGCACTGATACACTAATACGTGTGATAACCTGGATAAGCCTTGAAGACACGCTAAGTGAGAGAAGCCAGACACAAAAGCACCCATATGGTAAAGTAGCATTTACATGAAATGTTTGTTCAGAACGGACAAACCCAAAGGAACTGAAAGAGGTTAGCAGTTGCCGGGACGAGGGCGTGGAGGTGATAGGGAGTGACTGCTAATGGTACTTTTTGTGGCTGTTAAGAATGCGCTGAAATTAGGTAGTGTCAATGGTTGCAGAATTCTAGGAATGCACTAAAAACCAATGAGTTGTATACTTTAAAAGGGCCAATTTTATGGCATGGGAATTGTATCTCAATAAAGCTGTTTTTTAAAAATCATTTATGCAAACTTTTATAGACTTCTTCACTATTTTACAGTCACTTTCATCAGAAGTAATAACGCAAAAATTCAACACCCAGGAAGTTACACATTTGTTAAGAACACAGACTTTGAAATCAAGCAGACTGAGTGGAAACCCAGTTCCATCACACAGAAACTCCTTGACTTTGGACAAATCACATAAGTTCTGTGAACCCTTTAATCATCTCTAAAATGTAAATGATACTTGTCAGACAGGTTATACAGGTTAAATAGACAACAGAGAGAAAAGCCCTAAGCTAAAGCACGGACAACATGAATTGTTATCCACAGTATTGTTATGGTTTGTAGTGGGGTGTACTGTGCCAAGACGATGAGCCAGCCCCTCGAAGGTATTACAATTTTATAGCACATTCTAGGTGGCTGACATAAATTGCCATGTTTATGTGTCCTTAGTGAGCACATATATTAACCTTTGAAAAGTACGTTGAGGCCAAGCACAGTGGCTCAAACCTGTAATCCCAACACTTTGGGAGGTGGCGGTGGGAGCATGGCTTGAAGCCAGGAGTTCAGGACCAGCCTGGGCAATATAGCAACACTCCAGTTACGCTCCAGTTCTACAAAAATAAAAAAATACGCCAGGTGTGCTGGCACACGCCAGTAGTCCCAGCTACTTCGGAGGCTGGCAGAAGGATCGCTTTAGCCCAGGAATTTGTGGCTATGGTGAGCTTTGATTGTGCCACTGCCCTCCCAGCCTGGGCAACAGAGCGAACCTTATCTCAAAAAATAAGGAGGCAGGGCGTGGTGGCTCATGCCTGTAATCCCAACATTTTTAGAGGCTGAGGCAGATGGATCCCCTGAGGTCAGGAGTTTGAGACCAGCCTGGCCAATATGGTGAAACACCGTCTCTACTAAAACTACAAAAATTAGTCAGCTATGGTGGTGTGCACCTGTAGTCCCAGATACTCGGGGGGCTGAGACAGGAGAATCACTTGAATCCAGGAGGCAGAGGTTGCAGTGAGTGGAGACTGTGCCATTGCACTCCAGCCTGGGTGACAGAGCCAGATCCCTGTCTCAAAAAAATAATAAAAAGAAAAAGAAAAAATAAACAAAGAAAAGTATGCTGAAGATGAAAATATTTAAAGTTGTCACTATGTTATAGTTTTGCTTGCTGAAATTAAAATACACACACACACACACACACACACTGGGTTATACAACTGAAGATTTTCCAAAGACATCTTTTGTTTGTTTTGTTTTGTTTTTTGAGATGGAGTCGCACTGTGTCGCCCAGGATGGAGTACAGTGACGCAATCTCAGCTCACTGCAACCTCTGCCACCCAAGTTCAAGCAATTATCCTGCCTGAGCCTTCTGAGTAGCTGGGATTACAGGTGCCTGCCACCACGCCTGGCTAATTTTTTTTTTTTTTTAGTTTTAGTAGAGACAGGTTTCACCATGTTGGCCAGGATGGTCTTGGAGGGGAGGGGAGGGGAGGGGGAGGAGGGGGGAGGGGAGTGAAGGGGGAGGAGGGGGGAGGGGAGGGGAGGGGAGGGGAGAAAAGGGAAGGGAAGGGAAGGGAAGGGAAGGGAAGGGAAAAGAAAGGAAGAAAGAAAGGAGCTTTGGTTTCTCACATTTAGAACCTAAAGGCATTGAAAGCAGAGCTTTAAGATTGTGTATTATTTTTTAAATTGCTCATAAGAACTGAGCTCATTTTCAAGAAATGCATCAAAGTATAAAGCATAAATAAAAAGCATAAGCACCAAAAATTCAAAAGCTCTAAGGAACCATTCTGGTGAATGCATTCTTCAAAAAAGTAGTGCATTTAATCAGACGAGCAGTAAGTTCAGATTTGCATGCTGTATCCGACCCTATTGTGTGGCCCATGGATACAAGCAGATGTGAAGCAGAAAAGAGGAAAAGACTGGAGAATTGTTAGTTTGGAAATAAGAAATATGGAAAGCCTGGAAAAAGCACAGTTGTCAGGATAAGGAGGAGAGAGGAGGAAGGACATGTTTAGGTTAAGTGATCGGGCTGGGACCATATGCGGAGGGAGGGAGGGAGGAGGAGGAGGAGGAGGAGCAGGAGGAGGAGCAGACATGCAGGAGGATCTTGAGGTTTTCAGCTTGGTAGAGTGAATGAATTGAGATGCCATTGAAGGAGATGGGAACTGGGAATGCAGGCAGAGAAGCCAGAAGGTGAGACTGCATGACAATTTGGGTGAAGATAAGAATTATTCTGAAATGGCAATTGTGCATGTTGGAAAAATAAATCACCGTGGAAATGAGCCTGATCCAATTTGACTAGGGAAACTAAGAGTTGCACAGAACTCTCATTCCAAAATGTTACTGAGTCCTTCAGATAACTTAACTCTGTGTTGCAGAATAAGTAGACATAAACAGAGAGGAAAACTGTTGTCACAGGTTACGTGCAAAATGGTTTCATCACATTTTCAGCTCCCCAAATTCACTGGTTTATGACAATATCAAAGCCTGTAGACAGATCAAACCTGTTTTCTCTCCATCAGTCAAGTATTAGCACAGAGGATGGGTATGATCGAGAATGTTCAGCTAAACTTTCAAAATAATTAGGGATTCAAAGTCCTCCTATCTAGAAATTTCTCTAGCCAATAGTTGTATAACAATAGTTATAAAATAGCTGACAAGCTGTGTATTAAAACAGCAGCCGACTAATGCTTCTCCTTGTTTCAAGGTTACATTATAAATCAACTTAGAGGGGCAAAAACCTCATCGGAGGCCTGTAGGAGGATGAATAGAACAATTTACACTATAAAAAAGTCCTAAAGTGCATATCTCACTTACAGAAAGGATGAGATTTAAAAGGATGATAATTAACAGAAATGAACACAGCTGGCATCCAGCAAGTTTCAGTTGCAAAGATCATAGAAATTGATTTATAGTGTTCCCTTGTGACTAATGAAAGGAGACTGGTGACCATATTGTTCTAAATGATTGTATTAGAGAACGCTATTACTTTAGAGAAGGCCACATTAATAATAAGTCATTATAACCAAAGAATAAACAAAATAATAATTTTCAGGATCAATATTTGATATTTTAACCCTCATATTTTATGATTAACTATATCCTTAGAAGTGATTAAAAAGAAAACTATATATTAAAAAAAAATCTGTTCTGCTCCTCATTTTATTTTTCCCTTGGAAGAAAAGGGAAGCTTCAAAACCTTCCTGATGTCAGCACTTAGAAAGGTTCATTATTCACACAGAACAATGACGAGGAAGTACTGGATTTAATTGGACACATGCTTCTCACATTTAAAGATAGGGGAGGAGATAATGGTGTCCCTTTGTGTCCTTCCCAAAGATATACGGGAACTGATAATGCCTCACGTAAGTCTTAAAGGAAGGAAGTGTAGAGCATGCCCTTTTGCAGATCACTCTCTCAGTAACAAACAAGCTCCGAAGAAATGTGGTCTCAATGAAATGCTTCCTTTCCTGGAGCTTAAATATGGCCAAATCTAAGTATCTAAGAAATCAGTAAGTTTGACATCTTTAACCACTGAAGATTAAGAGGAATTTTTTACTTGTAAAGTTTTATCTGGATAAGGGACTTCCTGATCAAGGAACTAGTTGAAAGGAATAAACAAAAACAACTGGAGCACAGAACGTTCCATCCATGAATTATGATCCACATCTGCATAGAAGTGGTGACACTAATACGACTTTGCTCAGAGCAAATAAACTGCACTGCACCCCACATAAAGAGAGAGAAGCTGTACCTTCTGCTTACCTCTGTTTTCCCAATGCCTAGTGTAGTTGTCTAGCACATAGTAAGTAGACAGAAACTATATATGTGTGATAAATGTACATGGGAAAGATCAGTTCTGAAACGTGTATAAAGAAGTAACAGAGGCCGGGCTGCTGGTGGCTCAAGCCTGGAATCCCAGCACTTTGGGAGGCCGAGACGGGCGGATCACGAGGTCAGGAGATCGAAACCATCCTGGCTAACACGGTGAAACCCCGTCTCTACTAAAAAAAATACAAAAAACTAGCCGGGCGAGGTGGCGGGCGCCTGTGGTCCCAGCTACTCGGGAGGCTGAGGCAGGAGAATGGCGGGAACCCGGGAGGCGGAGCTTGCAGTGAGCTGAGATCCGGCCACTGCACTCCAGCCTGGGCGGCAGAGCGAGACTCCGTCTCAAAAAAAAAAAAAAAAAAAAGAAATAACAGATATTCTTAAAACAGTACAAGAACTCATTCATTCATCAAAGTCATTTTAATATATATTCTGTATTGAAATAGTAGAGACAGAAAATATGTCATAAATGCTCTTATATTCCCCTTAGCTGCTTCCAGACTTTACCCTCCCTACCCCAAAAGATAATCTTTCTACTAACCTCTAACGCCATTTTTACTGTTGATGGCAGCTGAGAAGTCTCCAGTTTTCAGCTATTACTAATAGTGCTGTGATGCTTATTTTGTTTGTTTGTTTGTTTTATTTTAGAGGAAGGGTCTCACTGTCACTCAGACTTGGATGCAGTGGCATGATTACAGCTCACTGAAGCCTGCATCTCCTGGGCTTAAGTGATCCTCCCACTTCGGCCTGCCAAGTAGCTGGTACTACAAGCACACACCACCACACCCAGCTAATTTTAAAATATTTTTTAGAGTTGGGGTCTCTCTTGCTATGTTGCCCAAGCACGTCCTGGACTCCTGAGCTCAAATGATCATCCTGCCTCAGCCTCGAAAAGTGCTGGGATTACAGGTGTGAGTCACCATGCCCAGTCTCTTCTGTATGTAACTAGAATTGCCCATTCTTTGGGTGTATATATTATCAGCTTTAAAAGATATTTTTGAACAGTTTTCCAAAGTGAGAGAAGGAATTCCTCCAAAGCATTTTCTGAAGTGATGAATAGGAGTTTTCTAATGTGTTCTTTGCCTTTTTCACAGTGTCCACATTGACATTCATGGTGCAAAAGCAATAATGGATAAACCAGTTGCTGTCTTAGAACAAATCAAGGCAGTGGCACCAAACTGTCTTAGTGGCCATAACGTACCAGTAGCCACTTCCAGGCATCAAAGAAGAGCCAGTTTTATTTTTTAAATGTCTTGATGATGTCAATTTAAAAATAAATAGAAATTTTAAAAATTGAAATGTTTTAATGAAGCACTAAAAAGATCAATTTTATTACATCTCAGCCCTTGAGTTCACATTATTATGAAGTATTTTTTAATATTTTCTCTGGTGAAATGGACATATGCATAAAGCATATCTGTTACATGCCCAAGGACAACAGATGTCTCAAAGAATAGAATCCATGAAATTGGTGGACTTGAGAGCTGACTTAGCTGATTTTTTTCACAGAACATAAATTTTACTTGAAAGAATGACAAAGATGCTGGGTATGGTTATTCAGATTGGGGTGTTTCTCAAAAATATACAGACATACTCTTAGAAACAAGTGAAATGAGCCTGTGATCTCAAAGAAAAAACTATTTTTGGTCAGGGGTAAAATTTGAGTTTTCACAAGAAAACTAGAAATTTAAAAAATGTTAAAAACTTGAATCTATCACTGAACTTCGCAGCCTGCCCCTACTTCAAAATTTTCTGATGAGATTATTATGTTGTTTATGAATATAATTTTTCAACATTATCTACTGAAATATGTCAACATTTGGAAGATCTGCATAACTCAGTGAACCAATATTTTCAGTGCATCATATTACAAAATTATACATGAGGAGAGATCCATTAAAAGTTCAAGAAATGGGCCGGGCGCCGTGGCTCACGCCTATAATCCCAGCACTTTGGGTGTCTGAGGCGGGTGGATCACGAGGTCAGGAGATCGAGACCATCCTGGCTAACACAGTGAAACCCCATCTCTACTAAAAATACGAAAAATTAGCTGGGCACGGTGGCGGGCACCTGTAGTCCCAGCTACTCGGGAGGCTGTGGCAGGAGAATTTCTTGAACCTGGGAGGTGGAGGTTACCATGAGCCAAGTTCCCGCCACTGCACTCCAGCCTGGCAACAAAGTGAGACTCCATCTCAAAAAAAAAAAAAAAACTACACCCGTAAAGGTTTGATGTATCTGAAACAGCTATTAGAATATAGAATACTGTGTGAGGCTGGCTTTTCTTCATATACTTCACTCAATCAACATATCAAAACGGATTGAATACAGAAGCAGATATGAGAATCCAGCTGTCTTCTGTAAATCCTAAGAGACAATTCCATTGTCATAAAAGAGGATACATAGGATAATTTTTCCAGAAACTCCAAGGTCAAAATCTATATTTAAGTGTGCCTAATGTACTTCTAAAGTAAGAGTTCTTACTTTGATTAAACCATAAAAAAATTCATTCAGATTCAAAATAGTATAAATACATACAAATGTTAAAGGCATAGCCAATTATTGATTACAGAAGTGACATGATACAGTGTCCTGAATGATTTGTCACAAAACTCTAGAGTTGTCTGATAGGACTCAGTACTGCAGTTGGAGTGTGGCTGAAAGTAGGATAAAGCAGGTGGATATGTGCAGATGATAGAAATACGGAGATGGTAGCATCAATAATAAAAATATAACAAAACAAACTCCATGATCCTACTTTTGGTGTTACACTTTTGTTGTTGTTGTTGTTGTTGTTGAGACAGAGTCTCACTCTGTCGCCTACGTGTTCTCAGCTCACTGCAACCTTCACCTCTGGGGTTCAAGTGATTCTCCTGCCTCAGCCTCCTAAGTAGCTGGGACTACAGGCGGGCACCACCATGCCCAGCTAATTTTCTGCTAAACTTTTTGAAGTGAGAGGCCCATGGTAAAGTAGATGTCAAGATAAGGCTTATGGAGTGGCTGATTAATTCTAGATTATTATTCTCATTTATTGCCATAAAAACAACTACACATTGCTTTCTATTTGGTTCCTCTGGAGCCCTTACCACCACTGCATGGTTCCTACGTATGCAGTGATTCTTAACCTTTGGAGTCTAAGTAATTACCCCTAAATCCCTCTCTTAAAAATCTTGGGGGACAGGTGCAGTGGCTCACACCTATAATCCCAGCACTTTGGGAGGCCGAGGCAGGTGGATCACCTGAGATCAGGAGTTCAAGACCAGCCTGACCAACATGGAAAAACCTCATCTCTACTGAAAATACAAAATTAGCTGGGCGTGGTGGTCCATGCCTGTAATCCCAGCTACTTAGGAGGCTGAGGCAAGAGAATCGCTTAAACCCCGGAGGCAGAGGTTGCGGTGAGCCGAGATCGCACCTTTATATTCCAGCCCTGGCAACAAGATCGAAACTCCGTCTCAAAAAAAAAAAAAAAATCTTGGATTCTGGCAGGGCATGGTGGCTCATGCCTGTAATCCCAGCTATTCAGGAGGCTGAGGCAGGAAAATCGCTTGAACCGGGGAGGCAGAGATTGCAGTAAGCCAAGATTGTGCCACTGCACTCCAGCCTGGATGACAGAGCGAGACTCTGTCTCAATAAATAAATAAATAAATAAATAAATAAATAAATAAATAAATAATCTTGGGTTCAGAAGAACACATTAAAGAATACCACTGCCAGCCAGATCAACTGTGGAGTGTAGGGTGTGTGAGGGGAGCAAGGATAAGAATTGTACAAGACAACCTGGTTTCTTCAACAAATAAAGAAAAAAGATTATGAAGATTTAATACATGTTGTCAACCAAATGCAATCCATGAAATTTGTTTGGATTTAGATTGAAATGAACAATTCCAGAAAGATATTTCTTTTTTCTTTCTTTTTTTTTTTTTTTTGAGATGGAGTTTCACTTCTGTCGCCCAGGCTGGAGTGCAGTGATGCTACCTCAGCTCTCTGCAGCCTCCGCCTCCAGGTGCAAGCGATTCACCTGCCTCAGCCTCCTGAGGAGCTGGGACTACAGACACACGCCACCACATGCGGCTAATTTTTTGTATTTTTGGTAGAGACAGGGTTTTGCCATGTTGGCCAGGCTGGTCTCAAGCACCTCAGGTGGTACACCCACCTCAGCTTTCCAACATACTGGGATTACAGGCGTCAGCCACCCTGCCTGGCCCAAAAAGATTATTTCTGAGATTATCAGAAAAACATGAATATCTACTATTATCTATTATCTAGATATTTGATAATATTAATAAATTATTAATTGTTCAATGTAAAAAATAATATTGTAGTTAACATTTTAAAAGTCCTTTTCTCTGAATAATACATACTGACTTTTTTTATTTTTTATCTTTTTGAGACAGGATCTTACTCTGTCACCCAGGCTGGGGTGGAGTGGTAGGATCTCAGCTCACTGCAAGCCTCGACCTCTTGAGCTCAAGCAATCCTCCCACCTCAGCCTCCCAGTAGCTGGGACTATAGGTGCATGCCAGCACACCCAGCTAACTTCTGTATTTTTTATAGAGATGAGATTTCACCATGTTGCCCAGGCAGGTCTCAAACTCCTGGGCTCAAGTGATGTGTCCGCCTCGGCCTCCCAAAGTGCTAGGATTACAGGCATAAGCCACCTCTCCTAGCCCATACTGACATTTTTATCGACAAAATTATGATGTCTGGAACTTGCTTTTGAAAAAATCCAGCAGGGGTCAGGCACCGTGGCTCACGCCTATATTCCCAGCACTTTGGGAGGCCGAGGCGGGCAGATCACTTGAGGGCAGAAGTTCATGACCAGCCTGGCCAACATGGTGAAACCCCATCTCTACTAAAAATACGAAAATTAGCCAGGTGTGGTGGTGCATGCCTGTAATCCCAGCTACTCAGGAGGCTGAGGCAGGAGAATCATTTGAACCTGGGAGGCGGAGTCAATGAGCCGAGATTGTGCCATTGCACTCCAGCCTGAGTGATGAGAGAGAATCTCTGTCTCAAAAAAAAAAAAAAGAAAAGAAAAGAAAGAGAAAAAATCCAGCAGGTATCTGGGTAAAGGTGAGTGAAAGGGCAGAGATAAAACCTGATTTGTCATCTGTTGGTAATTTTTGCTTCTGGGTGATAGGTACATTAGGAATGTTATATTATTTTTTTCTACTTTTGTGTATATTTTAAATTTTTCATAGTAAAGATATGTTAAAACAAAACAAAAAAAAGTACTCTTAGGATGAAACAGAAATGCCATTCATGTCTTTGACATTTATAAGCCTTCTGTAATATTTATGGTTGATAGAAAACATAAATGACATCAAATTGCAATGCTATCGTTGTGTGGACCTCAAAGATGTTTGAAACATTCTGTCAGCCAGTACAATGCTTCTGAGCTGAGAGGGCAGAACACTAACAAATGGCAGGCATCACAGGTCTTGTGATAGGATGATTGAGGTTTAGCAGGGCATCACTTACCCGTTGTAACAGTGATTAGCCTGGGCACCATGACAGGCACCCATTACATAGGAATTTTAATAGCTGGATTCTGAGGGAAAAGTGAAGCAAATCTTCAAAATGAGCCCACAGGGCCAGGGCGGTAGAGCAATACATGAGTCAGACACCTGAGCCAGCCCATCCTCCTTCCCCCATGAGGCTGCACAAGCATGCCTGT
Source organism: Rhinopithecus roxellana (assembly GCF_007565055.1). NCBI lineage: Eukaryota > Metazoa > Chordata > Mammalia > Primates > Cercopithecidae > Rhinopithecus > Rhinopithecus roxellana. The sequence continues at coordinate 105,771,711 of NC_044550.1, read as the reverse complement.
TTCCCTTTTATTCAAAAGTTCTTTATAAAAATAGTCTCCCCATAGCTGACCTGAACCAAACAAGTTTAAATTCTAAGAACTGGATCAAGCCAGAACACCCTGACATTTTTATAATGAAAAAATAATGTATAATGAACTGCACCTGATGTGCAATTATAAATGATGGTTCTGAATCCATATACACAAGTTATATTAACTTCCATTCAAACTTAAAAATTTGACATTCTATATGCAAATGTACCTAAATTATACTCATAAAGAAGGACATTCAAAGCCATCTAAATTATTTTATTTTGGCTCTGTAGTCAATAGTCTTAAAATATAGCTGCCAACAATTCTTCTCAGCCCTGGGAAGCCACTCCAAGCTCAGATTCCAATTTCTATCTACTTGAGTATGGGCTGTGCTGACTTGCCTCAAATAATAGAATGCCATAAAAGAGACATTCTAGGACTTTAAGTTCCAGCATTAAGAAAATGAGCAACTTTTGGCCGGGTGCGGTGGCTCAAGCCTGTAATCCCAGCACTTTGGGAGGCCGAGACGGGTGGATCACGAGGTCAGGAGATCGAGACCATCCTGGCTAACATGGTGAAACCCCGTCTCTACTAAAAATACAAAAAAACTAGCTGGGCAAGGTGGCGGGCGCCTGTAGTCCCAGCTACTTGGGAGGCTGAGGCAGGAGAATGGCATAAACCCCGGAGGTGGAGCTTGCAGTGAGCTGAGATCCGGCCATCGCACTCCAGCCCGGGCGACAGAGCGAGACTCTGTCTCAAAAAAAAAAAAGAAAATGAGCAATTTTTGCTTTTCCTTCTAGGAGCCACCTTCTATCTGTAAAGAAGCTCAGACTGAACTACTAATGAAAGATATCTTAGGGGAAGAATGCCCATCATGTATGTTCCAGCTCAGCTGAGCTTCCAGCTAAATGCAGCAGAATGAATACCCTCAGCCTATGCACTGAGGAGCAGAAGAACTGTCCAGCTGAACTCAGTCCACCCTCAGGATTACAGAAAAAACAATTTTTGTTTGTTTGTTTTCGATCACTAAGTTGAAATATATTTATTACACAGCAACTGATAGAGGCTCTAACTAATTAACAATTTGCCATTCAACCATTATATTGGAGTGCCTAACATCAAATTGCATAAAGTTTATTTCAGTGGAGGGCATTTTTTAGGTAATGTTTTATTTTGATATAATTTTTAACTCACAGGAAATTTGCAAGAATAGAACAAAGAACTCCCATATATCTTTTACATTTTGTCACTTTTGTCCACATAATCTCTTTCTGTCTTTCTTGGGCAGGCACACTCTCTACCTCTCTGTTACTTTTTGCCTTACCACTTGATAATAAGTTAAAAAATATCCATTACTCATAAATATTTCAATGTTCATTTCCTAAGAACAAGGATATAAATATGGTTGTCAAATTTAATTTTGATTTTTTAAAAACATATTGTCTGATCCATAATCTACATTTCACATTCTGTCCATTTCCTGGTAATGTCCTTTATAGCAACCACCTCCCCTCTCCCCCAGGTTGAGGATCTAATTTAAGATCGTGTATTATATCATATAACAATTGTCATGTCTTTTTAGTACCTTTTAATACAGAAAGTTCCTTGGCCTTCCAGGTGCAGTGGCTCCCGCCTGGAATCCCAGCACTCCGGGAGGCCGAGGCCGGTGGATCACGAAGTCAGGAGATTGAGACCAGTCTGGCCAACATAGTGAAACTCCGTCTCTACTAAAAATACAAAATTAGCTGGGCGTGTCCCCTGTAATCCCAGCTACTGGGGAGGCTGAGACAGGAGAATCGCTTGAACCCGGGAGGCGGAGGTTACAGTGAGCCAAGATTGCACCATTGCACTCCAGCCTGGGCAACAAGTTTTTTTTGAAACTCCATCTCAAAAAAATAAAAAAGAAAGTTCCTTGGCCTTTTCTTGTGTTTCTTGACCTTGACATTTTTGAAGAGTCCAGGCCGGTTATTTTGTCGAATGTCTCCGTTTGGGTTTGTGCGACATTTCCTTGGGATTAGATTCAGGTTGTGCATTGTTGGCAGAAATACAACTACAGTGCTGTTGTCACCTTCACCATGCATCGAATCCAAGGCACCTGATGGCGATTTCATCCAAGGTGATGTTCTCTTTGAGCACTTGGTTAAGGTGGTGTCTGCTTCATTTCTTGACTGGCAAGTTACTGTTTTTCCTTTGTTATTGATAAGCAACTTACGGGAAGATACTTGGAGACTATGCGTATATCCTGTTCTTTACCATACCTTCACCCAGTAGTACCCACTGATGAAAGGAACATATTGTGTATACATGTAATAATAATGAACTATTATCACTGATAGAAGGAACCTATTGTATATACACGTAATAATAATGAACAATTATCACTGATGAAAAGAACATATTGTATATACATGTAATAATAATGAACTGTTGTCACTGATGAAAGGAACATATTGTGTATACATGTAATAAGAATAAACTATTATCACTGATAGAAGGAACCTATTGTGTATACATGTGAATAATGAACTGTTGTCACTGATGAAAGGAACATATTGTGTATACATGTAATAAGAATAAACTATTATCACTGATAGAAGGAACCTATTGTGTATACATGTAATAATAAACTATTATCACTGATAGAAGGAACATGTTGTGTATACATGTAATAAGAATGAACTATTGTCACTGATAGAAGGAACATATTGTGTATACATGTAATAATGAACTATTATCACTGATAGAAGGAACATATGTGTACACATGTAATCATAATGAACTATTATCACTGATAGAAGGAACATATGTGTACACATGTAATGATAATGAACTATTATCACTGATAGAAGGAACATATGTGTACACATGTAATCATAATGAACTATTATCACTGATAGAAGGAACATATGTGTACACATGTAATCATAATGAACTATTATCACTGATAGAAGGAAACATATGTGTACACATGTAATCATAATGAACTTATCACTGATAGAAGGAACATATGTGTACACATGTAATCATAATGAACTATTATCACTGATAGAAGGAACATATGTGTACACATGTAATCATAATGAACTATTATCACTGATAGAAGGAACATATGTGTACACATGTAATCATAATGAACTATTATCACTGATAGAAGGAACATATGTGTACACATGTAATGATAATGAACTATTATCACTGATAGAAGGAACATATGTGTACACATGTAATGATAATGAACTATTATCACTGATAGAAGGAACATATGTGTACACATGTAATCATAATGAACTATTATCACTGATAGAAGAACATATGTGTACACATGTAATCATAATGAACTATTATCACTGATAGAAGGAACATATGTGTACACATGTAATCATAATGAACTATTATCACTGATAGAAGGAACATATGTGTACACATGTAATGATAATGAACTATTATCACTGATAGAAGGAACATATGTGTACACATGTAATGATAATGAACTATTATCACTGATAGAAGGAACATATGTGTACACATGTAATAATAATGAACTATTATCACTGATAGAAGGAACATATGTGTACACATGTAATCATAATGAACTATTATCACTGATAGAAGGAACATATGTGTACACATGTAATCATAATGAACTATTATCACTGATAGAAGGAACATATGTGTACACATGTAATCATAATTGAACTAATTATCACTGATAGAAGGAACATATGTGTACACATGTAATCATAATGAACTATTATCACTGATAGAAGGAACATATGTGTACACATGTAATCATAATGAACTATTATCACTGATAGAAGGAACATATGTGTACACATGTAATCATAATGAACTATTATCACTGATAGAAGGAACATATGTGTACACATGTAATCATAATGAACTGTCATGACTTCCTAAAGCAGGTTGTTCATTGTTTCCTGAGTGTAAATAAATTAGAAATGAATGGCTTAAGTTTTCTGTAAAATATGTTTACTTAGAAAATAATAGAAAATGTGCTTTACAAAATGAGTTCTAGGGTTTTATTGAACAAAATGTGTTTGCAAAAAACTGTGGGTTGAAAAGAGTATGACCCTTACTTCCGCATCATAATGCTCCTTGCTGACACTCCTGTAATAAAAGACAGGTTAACAAGAGAAAAGCATAACATATTTATTGGATCAAAGTTGTTTTACACGACAAAGGAACCTTCAGAAATGAAGCCCAAGAGGCCTCTGGAAAACTATCTGTTTTCATGCTTAGGCTGGGCGAATAGTGGACATCTTTGTAGAAATGGGAGTGAACAAAAGGGGAAGAGCGAATGCTAATAGACCCGAGTGCAGACGCCCAGCAAGGCCTGTCTGTTCGGATTCTTCTGGGCCTCTCCAGTGCAGCGTCCCTTCCTCCTGGGTATGGGGCAGAGCCCTTCGGGAATGAGGGTTTATGACCTACGTGCAGGCAAGATAGACCAGATAATTTCTTTATGGCCAGCTCTCACACAGAAAGGCAGGGGAAGCTTGGAGTAATTATTTTAGGTTTTAAGGCTAGCTTTAGGGGAGAATGGTTCTGGTTTCTATGGACCTACCTTGGGGAAGAGGGATTTTAGTTTCCTTGTTTGTTTGTTTGTTTTTTGAGATGGAGTCTCACTCTGTTGCTCAGGCTGGAGTACAGTGGCACAATCTCAGTTCACTCCAACCTCTGCCTCCCAGGCTTAAGTGAGTCTTCTAGCCTCCACCTCCCGAATAACTGGAATTACAGGTGTGTGCCACCACACCCGGCTAATTTTTGTATTTTTAGTAGAGACCGGGTTTTGCCAAGTTGTATTTTAGTAGAGACTGGGTTTTGCAGGCTGGTCTTGAACTCCTGACCTCAGGTGATCCACCCGCCTCGGCTTCCCACGCTGCTGGGATTACAGGCGTGGGCCGCCGCGCCCGGCCCCAGTTTCCTGGTTTCTATGGTCGGCCTGGGGGAAGAAAGGTTAACAGGAGAAGGAGGACGAGGAGAAGGTCAGAAACTTTGCTTCCAAGGCCCTCCAAGGCCCTTTGCTCCGAGTCCTCAGCAAGCCAGAGAACGGCAGGATCGTCTTCTGAGCCCAAGAGTTTCAGGTATTCAAAAATTAGAAGAGCAATCAGGCACCCAACCAGTACTAAACGGGTGCTTATGTTTTCAGCATATTTTCCGATCCACTGAACAAACAAGCCAACGAACGAAAGAACTGGCGTGTAGAGTGAGAGGAGCCTTAGTGTGTGTAACGTCTGTGGACAGAATCATCGTTTGAATTGAATCTACAGTAAAACTACAAAGCTGTGATATTGTGACTCCCAGAAAGCACAGATCTCATGTTCCAGTAAGATGTATGGAGTGCCCGTTGCCTGCAAAGTATTTGGTACATAAGCATATTCATACACAGCACCTTATTTTATTATCCTGACTCTACAGGGCAATGGTATTATGCTATTCTTCCACTCAAGAGAACATTTCAGAGATTCATTTACTTAACAAATCACGACTGCCACATGCCAGGTGCTTTGTTAAGCGCTGGGAATGCAACTGGGACAACATAGCTCTGGTTCCTCTCACAGTCTAAGCAAGACAGACACGTAAACAGCCCAATTATAACATGTTGTGCCCAATGGTGAGTCAAGAGTAAAATCGAGGTTTAGGCGGTGTGCTAAGAGAGGCATCCAGACCAAACATGTGGGCTCAGGGGAGACTTTGCTGATGAACTTTTAATTCGGCTGGGAAATGGAAGATGACAGGGAGCTGGGTGAGGAGGGGGATGGTGGTGGAGGGAGGACCCAAATAGTCCAGGCAGAGGGAACCTTGTCTCAAAAAAATAGAAATAGAAATAAAAAAGGTTTCAGTTGGGCACGGTGGCTCAAGCCCGTAAAACCGGCACTTTGAAAGGCTGAGGCGGGTGGATCACGAGGTCATGAGATCGAGATCATCCTGGCCAACATGGTGAAACCCCCCCATCTCTACTAAAAGTATGTGGTGGCTCACGCCTGCAATCCCAGTTACTCGGGAGGCTGAGGCAGGAGAATCACTTAAACCCAGGAGGCAGAGTTTGCAGTGAGCTGAGATCACACCACTGCACTCCAGCCTGAAGACAGAGCAAGACTCCATCTCAAAAAAAAAAAAAAAAAAAAAAAAAAATCGCCTCAGGCTGTCCCAGCATTTTCATTCAAAAAGGAGCTTTGACAGTCAGCCAGGTGGCTAGTGACTGACCGAGGCAGAGAGGGCTGCGCCTTTTCCACCACAACTGAACATTGCTCAGAGATTGCGCGTCTAACCTCAGGAAGGTTTTGACATAGTTTACATTGATTTTACTTTGTTCGCTTCGGGATCAAAAGGATGGCAGAGTCTCTGCTACATCTAGGATAGTATGAATCATTAAAATGCTGAAACCACTTTTAGCAGCGTATTCTAGTCCTGGCTGGAAGTCACTAACCTAGCTGAAACATCAAATATTATGGTAATTCAGTCTGAGAATAAATAATAGATTATGTTAATACAGACAGGGACGAGATAATAAGAAACAGGCTTCTTAAGAGGCATATTGAGTGGTTTATTTGTGAATCAAAAAGAAGCAAGGAAATTGCATTAAAAGAAGAACTGGCCCTCAAGTCACTCTTTTAGGTGTTCTTAATATTCTGTAAATTATAAGTCAAGATAAATGAAACAAAATCTCTATATTACAAAAAGTGAAATTATTTTGTAATTCTGACAGAGAACTGAGTATTCTAACATTTTACTGAAGAAAAGCCTGTTGATCATTCTCATTTCCTGCCACAAAACACGTATACCCTTTGCCAACACTTACTGAGTATTTACTCTGTGCAGTTACTAAAGTCTAAAGTCTAATTTTTTTTTTTTTTTCTTTTTGAGGCAAGGTCTCACTCTGTTGCCCAGGCTGGAGTGCAGTGGTGTGATCTCGGCTCACTGCAGCCTCAACCTCCCAGGCTTAAACAATCCTCCTGCCTCTGCCTCCCAAACATCTGGGACCACAGGCACACCATCACACCTGGCTAATTTTTCTACCTGTTTAGCAACAGGGCCTGTCTATGTTGCCTAGGCTCATCGTGAACTCCTAGGCTCAAGCGATCCACCTGCCTCGGCCTCCTCATGTGCAGGGACTACAGATGTCAGTCACCATGCCCAGCCTAAGTCTAACTCTTTACGTCCATGCATATACTAACGTAAACATCTTGGCCATGCGAGAATGTAGATACCACTTGTATAGACTGGGAAACTGAGGCACATGATGGTTTAATAACTTGCCAGAGGAAACAAAGCTGGCAGGCTGAGGGGCTCGAAACTAAAACTTCTCTGACTTCACTTGGTGGCAAAACATATGCAAAGTTTTCTACAATCTTTATATACCCTATTAAGTATGAATACTTATACATTTTCCTGCAGAAATGTGTATAATCATAAAATACTGCCCTACATCCCTCTTAGGAGAACTGATAGACGGTGCATGGATTGTCTTCTGTCTCTAGAAACCATTCTGAGGCTGGGCACGGTGGCTCAGACCTGTAATCCCAGCACTTTGGGAGGCCGAGGTGGGCAGATCACCTGAGGTCAGGAGTTCGAGACCAGCCTGACCAACAAGGAGAAAACCCGTCTCTACTGAAAATACAAAAATTAGCCAGGCATGGTGGTGAGCGCCTATAATCCCAGCTACTCAGGAGGCTGAGGCAGGAGAATCGCTTGAACCCAGGAGGCGGAGGTTGCAGAGAGCTGAGATTGCACCATTGCATTCCAGCCTGGGTGACAGGGCGAAACTCCATCCCAGATAAATAAATAAATAAATAAATAAATAAATAAATAAATAGGCTGGGCACGGTGGTTCACACCTGTAATCTCAGCACTTTGGGAGGCCAAGGCAGGTGGATCACCAGGTCAAGAAACTGAGACCATCCTAGCCAACATGGTGAAACCCCGTCTCTACTAAAAATACAAAAGTTAGCTGGGCGTGGTGGCACACACCTGTAGTCCCAGCTACTTGGGAGGCTGAGGCAGGAGAATCACTTGAACCTGGGAGGCAGAGGTTGCAGTGAGCCGAGATCGCGCCACTGCACTCCAGCCTGGCGACAGAGCAAGACTCTGTCTCAAACAAAACAAAACCAAAAAAACACTCTGAATTCTAAACATCTGACCCCAAGGGTTTTGGAAAAGGCATTTTGGTCCTGTGCAATTTATACACCAACAAATAATGAATTAATATAGCAACATAATAATTTATTTAGTATACCCTTTAAATTTAATACTTGCATTTTCCAGGTATCAACATAAAGAAATTGGCGAACCTCAAATAAAATTCAATTGGCATGTTTCAGAGACAATTATGTTGCTCCTGTGAGCCGCTACCTGAAATCCAGGTGGCTGTCTGCTGGTAGTCTGGAGTTTAGTGTCTCAGGAATGTAAAACACTGAACAAAGCAAGGACATAATGAGAGACCCAGTTTGAATATTTCGTCTGCAGTTTAGTGAACTGTGTGATCCTGAGCAAATTACCAGGTGACTCTGTAACACTGTGATAACAGTTGATGTGTCCGGGTCATTGTGACTGTTGAAAAGATGGTGTGGGTCTTTACACCTGGCCTCTTCATGGGCATGTCGTAAATTGTAGCAATTATTAAGCTAGATAATTATACATAGGGATAATACTTTTCTATTAAAGCAAATAATAGGCACTAGCTAAATGTCTCCATGAAAGCTAAGTATGATAAAATACACAGGAAGCATCTCCAACATGAAAAGCACCCTTAGTGCTTTACAAGATAACAGCTGCCACAGTCATAGAGCTTACCTTTTGGAAAGGCGGGAGTTGAAAAATGACTCTGTTTTTTTTTGAGATGAAGCCTCGCTCTTGTCACCCAGGCAGGAGTGCGATGGTGTGATCTCGGCTCACTGCAACCTCCGCCTCCCGGGTTCAAGCGATTCTCTTGCCTCGGCCTCCTGAGTAGCTGAGATTACAGGCACCTGCCACCACGCCCGGCTAATTTTTTGTATTTTTAGTAGAGACAGCATTTCACCAGTGTTGGCCAGGCTGGTCTCGAACTCCAGACCTCAGGTGATCCACCCGCCTCGAACTCCCAAAGTGCTGGGATTACAGGCATGAGCCACTACGCCCGGCCAAAAAATGACTTTCTATTATGTAGCTTTGAAATGAGTTCAAACACGTAATTTGCTACATGAGTGACTTACATTTTCCTTTGATAAAAACATGGAGTGTAATCTTCCTCCCCACAAGAATGTGGTGGCACACTTTATCAGGCCACATATGTGCTGTTGGCCTCAACCTCGGGACCCCAAACACAGAAAATTTAAGATTTTGACAGACACATTGAAAGGTCAGGCTGTGGCAAGGCTACTGTCTGCCAACCTTCGGCAAGTCTCTGAAGCCGCACCCACCAACACTGGCACCACTGGCATCAGGGACCTTGTGCCATGGTGGATCTCTGTGGCAATGCTGGAATCCACTCTCCAAAGAACCTCTCCTAGAAAGAGACACCTCACACTGAGATTCGACTTTACGGCTACAGAGGCCTGCTTCCGTCCTAACTGGCCAACTAGACTTTAATAAAATTAGAACTCACTTACTCTGTGATTAATGGATCTCCCTCCTCCACGGAGTGGATTTCCTGTGAGAGCTGTTCTCATTATTCTCCCACCTTTGAGCACTGAAATAAACAACAGCGAAAGCTACAAACAACAACAACAACAACAACAAACCCTCTTTATATGGCAACAAACTGTGATTCATGACATTAGACTTTGTTCGTCTCATTTTAATCATAAAAATCACTTTAAAAAGCAAGTTTAAGCCGGGCGCGGTGGCTCAAGCCTGTAATTCCAGCACTTTGGGAGGCCGAGACGGGCGGATCACGAGGTCAGGAGATCGAGACCCTCCTGGCTAACGCGGTGAAACCCCGTCTCTATTAAAATACAAAAAACTAGCCGGGCGAGGTGGCGGCGCCTGTAGTCCCAGCTACTCAGGAGGCTGAGGCAGGAGAATGGCGGGAACCCGGGAGGCGGAGCTTGCAGTGAGCTGAGATCTGGCCACTGCACTCCAGTCCGGGCGACAGAGCGAGACTCCGCCTCAAAAAAAAAAAAAAAAAAAAAAAGCAAGTTTAGCCCGGCAGGGTGGTTCACACCTGTAATCCCAGCACTGCACTTTGGGAGGCCAAGGCAGGCGGATCACCTGAGGTCAAGAGTTCGAGACCAGCCTGAGCAACATGGTGAAACCTCGTTTCTACTAAAAATACAAAATTAGCCGGGCGTGGTGGCGCATGCCTGTAATCCCAGCTACTTGGGGACTGAAGCAGCAGACTCGCTTGAACCCAGGAGGCGGAGGTTGTAGTGAGCAGAGATTGTACCATTGCACTCCAGCCTGGATGACAAGATCGAAGCTCCATCTCAAAACAAACAAATAAATAACAAATAAAAAATAAAAAGCAAGTTTAAATGAATGTGAGAAGATGGTAAGTGCTATGGAGAGAAAAAAAAGTAGAAGTGGCTTGGAATAGGTGTTGAGGGAGCGGGCAGCATGAGTGACCAAGGTGACAGGTGGTAAATACAGGTCTCATTACAAAAGTGAAGTTGGATCTGAGCCTGGAAGAAGTGAGGACCTAGTGAGTGTCGGAAGAAAGCATTCCAGGCAAGGACTGTCCAGGACAAAGGCCCTAAGGCAGGAATTGCCTGCTACATTGAATTACCATCAAAAGCATGCCTGAAGCCCTGAGCTGGGTGGGGAAACGGGGGAGATAGTACAGCAGATGGATTCAGAGACCTGGGAGTGTGGAGATCCAGAGAACCCCAGCAGATACTACCCGCACTTCTGACAGCTTCTATGTTATGTACCTGTGCGTCCATTTGAAATCCTCTAACCCAGGGGTCAGCAAACTTTTTCTATAAAGGGCCAGAACGTAAGTATTTTTAAACGTTATGGTTCATATGATCTCTATTGCAGGTACTGAACTCAGCCAGTACAGTGTGAAAGCCACAGGCAATTATGTAAATGAATGAGCAGGATTCTGTTTCAGGAAACCTTTATTTACAAAAACAGGCAGGAGGCCATGTTTTACCTGCCGGCCATAGTTTGCTGACCCCTGCTTTGGCCTAACCTATAAACCCAGAGATTTTTTGTCTCTGTTTTCTTCTAGCCATTTTATAATCCTATTTATTCTTTTTATATATACGAAGAGATTTATTCTGAGCCAAACATGAGGGACCAATTGCCCATGGCACAGCCCTCGGGGAGAGCCTGAGAACATGTGCCCCTATTTTTTCATTTGGGCCTGTGGTTCATTTTGAGGTTATTTGTGTGTGTGTGTGTGTTAGCTAATGCTTGAGTTTATACAGAAAATATGTGTTATTTATATTTAACATATTTCTGGCCGATGGATATCTAATTGTTCAGCACTATTGGTTGAAATGATTATGTTTTCCTTTTACCTTGACACCTCTGTCAAAAATCAATTGAGTGGGCGCAGTGGCTCACGTCTGTAATCCCAGCACTTTGGGAGACCAAGGCAGGTGGATCACTTGAGGTCAGGAGTTCGAGACCAGCCTGGTCAACATGGTGAAACCCTGTCTTTACTAAAAATACAAAAACTAGCCAGGCGTGGTGGCGCGCACCTGTAGTCCTAGCTGCTCAGGAGGCTGAGGCAGGAGAATCGCTTGAATCTGGGAAGCAGAGGTTTCAGTGAGGTTGCAGGTTGCCCTCCAGCCTGGGCGACAGTCTCCAAAAAACAAAAAAATCAATTGAATATGTGTGCCTAGCGGCCAGGGCGCGGTGGCTCAAGCCTGTAATCCCAGCACTTTGGGAGGCCGAGACGGGTGGATCGCGAGGTCAGGAGATCAAGACCATCTGGCTAACACGGTGAAACCCCGTCTCTACTAAAAAATACAAAAAACTAGCCAGGCGAGGTGGCGGGCGCCTGTAGTCCCAGCTACTGGGGAGGCTGAGGCAGCAGAATGGCGTGAACCCGGGAGGCGGAGCTTGCAGTGAGCTGAGATCTGGCCACTGCACTCCAGCCTGGGCAACAGAGCGAGACTCCGTCTCAAAAAAAAAAAAAAAAAAAGAATATGTAGAATATGTGTGCCTATGTGTGCGCATGTGTGCATGTGTGTGCCTGTGTGTGTGCGCGCGCGCCAGTGTGTGTGCACCTGTGTGTGTGTGCCTGTGTGTGCGTCTGTGTGTGTGCCTCTGTGTGTGCCTGTGTGTGTGCGCGTGCGCCTGTGTGTGCCTGTGTGTGCGCCTGTGTGTGTGCCTGTGTGCGCCTTGTGTGCATGCCTGTGTGTGTGCACCTGTGGTTTGTGAGCCTGTGTGTGCGCCTCTGTGTGTGCCTGTGTGTGCGCCTCTGTGTGCGCCTTGTGTGTGTGCGCCTGTGTGTGCCTGTGTGTGTGCCTGTGTGTGCACCTGTGGTTTGTGCGCCTGTGTGTGCGCCTGTGTGTGTGCCTGTGGTGCATGTGCCCCTGTGTGTGTGCGCCTGTGTGTTTGCACGTGTGTGTGTGCCTCTGTGTGTGTTTTACGTGTGTGTGCCTGTGTGTGTGAGTGCATGTGTGTGTATTTGTCTATTTTGGACTCTCTATTTTACTCTATTGATTTCTATGTTGATTCTTACACAAATACAACACTGTCTTGATTACTGTATCTTTATGGCAAGTCTTTTTTTTTTTTTGGAGTCTTGCACTGTCGCCTGGGCTGAAGTGCAGTGGTGCGATCTTGGCTTACTGCAACCTCCGCCTCCCAGGTTCAAGCGATTCTCTTGCCTCAGCCTCCCAAGTAGGTGGGACTACAGATGCCTACCACCAAGCCCAGCTAATTTTTTGTATTCTTAGCAGAGACGGGGTTTCACTATGTTGGCCAGGCTGGTCTCAAACTCCTGACCTCGTGATCCACCTGCCTCGGCCTCCCAAAGTGCTGGGATTACAGGCGTGAGCCACCGCGCCCAGCCTATGGTAAATCTTGACATCAGGTAATCTAAGTCTTTTAACTTTGTTCTTATTTAAAATTGTTTTGGCTATTCTATACCCTTTCATTTACATATTTGTTTTAGGGCCAGCTTACCAATTTCTACAAAAAAATCTGTTGGGATATTGAACTGGATTATATTGAATCTGTAGATCAATTTGTGAAGAGTTTAGTTCTTAACAAGGATTTATTAGATAGGATAACAAATGTACAAACCATAAAAGAAAAAAATGATGAATTGCACTTCACCACAACTAAAAAGGCACAAATCCAAAACAGCGAACCATAATCTGGAATAAAATATATGCAAAACACAAATCTAATAAAGGACTTGTATCCAAAATACATGAAGCACTTTTATAACTCAATAATAAAATAACAATCAACCTAATTAAAAACTGGGCAAAAGATTTGAATAGACAATTCACGAATGGATATATATAAATGGCAAACGAGTACATATAAAAGCTCAACATCATTAGTTATTGGGAAAATGACATTAAAATTACAGTGAGATACCACTACGCAGCCACTACAATGGCTGAATTTTAAACAGCTGACAGTGCCAAGCTTTGTCAAGGGTACGAGGAAACTGGAACTCTCACAAATTGCTAGAGGGAATGCAATATGACAAGTATGCAGTTTCTTAAAAAGTTCACCCTCCCCTCCTGTATGACCCAGCAAAGCTGCTCCTGGGTACTCACCCAACTGAAATGAAAACATGTTCACACAAAGACATACCCTGAGATCTTCACTGCAGCTTTATTCCAAATTGCCAAGAACTGGAAACAACCCAAAAGTCCATCAACTGGTGAATGGATAAACACATCACCCTATGTGCATACAACGCAATACTCCTGAGCCATCAAAAGAAATAACTCACTACTACATATAACAACCTAAACAGATCTCACAGGCGTTTGCTAAGTGAACGAAGCCGTACACAAAACGGCACATATTCTGTGATGCCATTTGCATAAAAACGGATTCCGGAAAAGGCAAGCCCACAGTTAGAGAAAGCAGATGAGTGGCTGCCAGAGACCAAAGTGGTGGTCATGACAGGAGGACTAACTGGGAAGGGCATGAGGAGAGTTGGAGGGGGATGGCAGACAGACCTGTTCTACATTGTGACTGACTGTTAAATGACGCTTACATGTGTGGAAGCTGTCGAATCACAATAAGCAGGCAAACTTTGATGGAGGTTTGAACCAGGGTGATAGTTAAAGGGAACTCCCAATGAGTCATAGACACAAATGTTAAAATAAAACTAGAAAACATCTAGAAGAAAACAGAAAGAAAAGGCCAGGTGCGGTGGCTCATGCCTGTAATACCAACATTTCAGGAGGCCAAGGCAGGCAGATGATTGAGGTCGGGAGTTCGAGACCAGCCTGGCCAACATGGTGAAACCCCATCTTTACAAAAAATACAATAATTAGCCGGGCATGGTGGTGCACACCTGTAATCCCAGCTACTCAGGAGGCCGAGGCAGGAGAATCGCTTGAACCCGGGAGGCAGGGGTTGCGGTGAGCCCCACCGCACTCCAGCCTGGGTGACAAGAGCGACACTCTGTCTCAAAAAAAAAAAAAAAAAAGACAACAGAAAGAGAAAAACTTTTCTGTTTTTAAGTTAGGCGAAAGCAGGGGTTGGCAAACTACATCCAGCAGGTGAAACGTGGCCTCCTCCCTGTTTTCTGTAAATAAAGTTTTACTGAAACACTGGCTCTGCTTACTCACTTACATAATGCCTGTGACTTTCTTGCTGCAGCACTGAGCTGAGCAGGTGAAAAGTGCTCAGATTCTCTGTTTTGAAGGTAGAGTCGCAGGATCTGATGGCTTGGGTGTAGAACATGAGTTTTGAGGATGACGTGCCATTCTCCTCGCTTCCTGTGGAAAGGACAGCTGTGGCTGAGTGCGGTGGGTGTAGGCCTTGAACCCGGACTGCCGTAGTGTTGTCTGGTTTCTCCACCGTAAGATCCTTTTTCCACACAGGCTCTTGGGAGGAAAGTCAGTCAGTGCAGCCCTGCCTCAGGGAACGGGGAGCTTTGCTCCGGCTCTATCCACTGTGTTTTTAAAACTGAAGATTGTAGACACTCGAAAACAACTACAAACTCTGTTCCATTAACTAATTTTATTTTATTGGTTCCTCCTGAAGTTAGATGATGTTATACATTCATGATCCCAGCCCAGAGCTTCTGATTCAGCCCAGCCAGGGTGAAACTCACCGGATTAACAAATACCCCGTGTGATTCAGATGCAAATAGCCCATCAGCCCACTTCAAAAAGCTCCACTCTGATCACTTACTAATGATAATTACTCTGAACTAGGACCTCTTTACCGAGGCTGAAGCTGTTTTTCTCTTGGTTAAGGTTTTTGTCATTAGTTTCCTGTCAGAGTCGGAGGACACCCCTCTGCCCTGTCTGCCAGCCCAACATTCACACACGTTGAACGAATTTGGCAACCACCTCATTACTATTCATTGCCCATGAGGAGAGTCAAATGCAGCACACAGCTGTATCGCTGCTCCGCTGCAAGAAAAGGTCCCAAGTGTATGGAAATCATTGTATCAACTACTAAAAACGCACTTTAAATGAGTTCCACATCTCCAAGACACCGCCAAACCAAGGCTGTTGTCAAGGATCCTTCTAAAAATATGCCTTAAAAAGAAACGAGAGGAAATATCAGAAGACATTCACCGAGGACAGTGGTTTCCTCAGAAGAGGGGAATGGAAAGCCTGGCAGCTGGGAGAGCTGGGCCCTTGACCATCCTTTCCCTCTAACTCGCCGAGCCATGTAGGGAAATGCACTCGGTTTTTGTGCTTCAACCTCTCATCTGTAAAATATTAATAATAGGCCGGGCGCGGTGGCTCACGCCTGTAATCCCAGCAGTTTGGGAGGCCAAGGCGGGTGGATCGCCTGAGGTCAGGAGTTCAAGACCAGTCTGGCCAACATGGTGAAACCCCGTCTCTACTAAAAATACAAAAATTAGCCGGGCCTGGTGGGAGGCACCTGTAATCCAAGCTACTCTGGAGGCTGAGGCAGGCGAATGACTTGAACCCGGGAAGTGGAGCTTGCAGTGAGCTGAGATCAACCACTGCCCTCCAGCCTGGGTGACAGGAGTGAAACTCCATCTCAAAATACAATATAATAGTAATAGCACCTGATTTTGATTTGCTTAGATGTAGGATAAACTTAGACACTGTGTGACTCTGGGAAATAAAGTTGTCACACACATGTGAAGTTTTTTGTTTTTTTCTAAAACTGTTGTGTTTCAATAAAACTTTATTTACAACAATGGATTTTCTTAATTTCTTTACAAATACTCATGGGATCAAATAATTCAATCTTTAATTTGTAACATCTTCATGATTCTATGCCCAGATCTAGGTTAAGGAAACAAAGTTGAGGAAACAAATTGCCTCTGATGTCACAGTAGATAATGAAGTAGACCAAGATATACGACACATGCAGCTATACACAAAACCTGTAGATTCTAGGAATATTCGTATTCAGTTCTATTTAGTTGCTTAAAGTAATTACCTTAGCATTTTGAAAATCTGTAAACAATATGGCATTTCTGAAGATGTACCATTGGCCTTTTCAAAATGAAGTTCAATTACCATTTCCCCTGAGAAGCTGTAAGCCTGAGAAGGTCTCGGTCCCCAACACTGCAGTTTTCAATCCTGGCTCTGCCGCTTACTGACTGGTGATTGTGAGTTTCTACGCTCTTCAGTTTTCTAACCAGTAAAATAAAGATAAGAACAGCACCAACGCTGTGGCTTATCTGTGAGGAATTCGTGTCCACATGTGCGGAAGTCTTTAGAACAGTGCTGTATGTGTTTGATATTGTTATTTTTATTACTATCAGTTTTTCAGTTTTAAGGAATTAAGCAGCTACTGAAACCAATGAGACTACTCTTTAATACACACACACACACACACACACACACACACACAAACACAAAACCTGGGAAAATGTGCTCAAATAGTTTGTTACTACTTTATATAACAACGGAAAATTCTTTGGATTTAATCAAAATGGCACATTTGAAGTAAAAACACCTACACCTACTCTCTCAAGCATCTTAGATAGAAAATGATACTAGATAGAAAGGAAATTGAATTACCAAAGGACAGTAGGTGACCCCAATTACTTTTGTTTTTAATTATAAAAGAAGCCTGAGCCATAAAATTGTAAAGATCTTCCTGTAATGAAAAATGTAGAGAAGTAGTTTCACAATTTTACATTTTCTTTTTTCTTTCTTTCTTTTTTTTTTTTTTTTGAGATGGAATCTTGCTCTGTAGCCCAGACTGGAGTGCAGTGTGGTGATCTTGGCTCACTGCAACCTCCAACTCCCGGAGTTCAAGCAATTCTCCTGCCTCAGCCTCCCGAGTAGCTGGGACTACAGGCACCTGCCACCACGCCCTGGCTGGTTATTTATTTATTTATTTATTTATTTATTTATTTATGTTTTTAGTACAGGTAAGGTTTCAATATGTTGGCCAGGCTGGTCTCAAACTCCTGACCTCAGGTGATCTGCTCTCCTCAGCCTTCTTAACTGCTGGGATTATAGGATTGAGACATTGCACCCGGCACAATTTTTTTTTTTTTTTTTTTAGACTGAGTCTTACTCTGCCGTCCAGGCTGGAGTGCAATAGCACGATCTTGGCTCACTGCAACCTCCATCTCCTGGGTTCAAGTGATTCTCCTGCCTCAGCCTCCTGAGTAGCTGGGATTACAGGCATGCACCACCACGCCCAGTTAATTTTTGTAATTTTAGTAGAGATGGGGTTTCACCATGTTGGCCAGGCTGGTATCAAACTCCTACCTCAGAGGATCCACCCGCCTCGGCCTCCCAAAGTGCTTGGATTATAGGCGTGAGCCACCTAGCCTGGCACAATTTTACATTTTCTCTTTAACTGACACAAAAGGTCTTCGTCTTACATGATAGTGTATTATGATGGTATGATACACCATTCTATTGACTAATATTTAAAATTGCAAATCACTTATTGAAATCCAGATTTTTAAAGATTAGGTTTAAATCTGAACGCTTCACAAACATCACTTGACTGCCCCTGGAAGAAGTGGGTTCCTCCCTTGGGCTCAGAGGCAGAAGAGGTCTTTGCGATTATGGGAGCCTTCTTACCATTGTTGGCCCATGGCACCTACACCAAGGGCCTGCTATTGTATACTTTTATGTTTTCCCATATTCCATTCAGCACAGATAGAGGGACCTGTTGAAAGGCACACAGGTGAATTCTCTTAAAAGACATTTACGCATATTAAAACTTTAAAGTTTATCTGAGCAAAAAGCTGTTCATAAATTGGGCAGCTCCAGACAGCAAGCAGTTGGGCTCCACCAAGGAGGCGAGTCGGGGGGGCTACTTTTGTAAGATGTTTGCAGAAAGAGGTTGGTTAAGCTTAATTTACTGTTCACACTGAGCACTGTTTCCGTTTGCTGGCATAGGAACTCAAGGGATTGGGGCCAGCTCAACTTAATGGTCTCTCAATTGATTTTTGTTTGTTTGTTTGAGACGGAGTCTTGCCCTGTCGCCCAGGCTGGAGTGAGTGGCGCGATCTCAGCTCACTGCAAGCTCCGCCTCCCGGGTTCACGCCATTCTCCTGCCTCAGCCTCCCAAGTAACTGGAATTACAGGCGCCCGCCACCACGCCCGCCTAATTTTTTTTTGTATTTTTAGTAGAGATGGGATTTCGCCATGTTGGCCAGGCTGGTCTCGAACTCCTGACCTCAGGTGATCCACTCGCCTCAGTCTCCCAAAGTGCTGGGATTACAGGCGTGAGCCACCACTGTCCAGCCAACTTTTCTTAATTTTAGATGGACTTCTATCTCACTGTATAAGTAAAGCTCAAGGCATCATTTATTCTTTTAATATTCACTTCCTCTGACTTCGGCCTCCCAAAGTGCTGGGATTACAGGCGTGAGCCACCGTGCCCGGCCTTCAATTGATTTTCAACAACACCCACCTATGACTAGAACCCAAACCTGACATTATTCCAAATATGCTTTTCTCCACCTTTTTCTTATTTTTATATATGCCAAAGCTGTTCTGAAATTCCATATGGTTGAAAATCCAGTGAGATGCAAATTAGTTTCATAATAATAATAGTTTTCATTTGATCAAATTCATTTATACATGATTACATAATTGTTTTAAAAAATGAGATAATATCTTCCATTTTCAACAATGAAATGTATTCCACAATATAAAATCTACAATTCCTAACCTAGGATTCATTAAAACTTCAAGTATTTAGTTCTACTATGGCCAGCGCCTCTCCTGTTTCTGTGTGTGTGGGTTTCATTTCAGTTTGCTATCAGATCTATTAAGGTGACATTTGGGGGAGAATCTATTTTTGAATGCAGAGATTCTATTCAGGTCCCAATTCTGAGATCCATTGGTGCTGAATTAGTATTCCAGGTCTCAACGATATCCTTCCCTTTATCTTTCACACCTCATTTATGCAATGAACTACTTATGCTGTAAAGGTCGAGTCTACCTGATATCAGAGCTTACTACTACTACCACAGCTGTCTTTATTTAAATATGTGTGCTAGTTGATTTTTGGTATATTTACTTTAAGATATTTATTATTCAAATGCTTTAATTTTAAATTGCTTATGATGTAAAGAAATGCTTGGTTAATATTTTTGTTACAATAGGTGAGCTTTAACCTACTTATCTTATTTGGAGAAGGTTATTTATGTTACACAAAGGTTATCCGACTTTTCAATAATATTTCACTTTTCAAATAATCTTTTTGTAATATAAATTATTTTCTCCAAATAGTCAATCTTTTTTTGATTTTACATTTGTTTTGTTTTTTATTCATTTACTGGACTTTTAAGAATTAGGGGAAATAGTCGATCATTTAGATTTTCATATTACACATTTATATATATATTTTTTCTTTTTTTTGAGACGGAGTCTCACTCTCTCATCCAGGTTGGAATGCAGTAGTGTGATCTTGGCTCACTGCAACTTCCACCTTTCAGGTTCAAGCGATTCTTCTGCCTCAGCCTCCTGAGTAGCTGGGACTACAGGCGCCCGTCGCCACACCTGGCTAATTTTTGAATTTTTAGTAGAGACAGGGTTTCGCCATGTTGGCCAAGCTGGTGTTGAACTCCTGACCTCAGGTGATCCGCCTGCCTCAGCCTCTCAAAGTGCTGGGATTACAGATGTGAGCCACTACGCCCGGCTACACATTTATATTTTCAAGTCATGTATGTGCTTTAGGTGAAGCTCATTTGTTTACACCAACACTAAATGAAGGAAAAAAAGATTTATTTTCTCATAAAGTAGAAACCAAATGTCATAGGAGTTGCTTTGTGTTTACTGTACAAGTTTCAATGCTATCTCATTGCAAGTATGAACACTACCTAGGTTTTGTTTTGCTTAACAAGTCTTTTCTCCAATATAAAGCCAGGGCAAAGCCAGCACCTGTCTCCTGAGGGTAAGCACATGTTTATACCAGGGTGTAGTTATTAATTTGAGAAATGCAACTTTAAGAGAAATGTTCAATGTGTTGAGAAAACAAAATATGCTTGAATCACTTTCTGTTCAGTTCCTAACAAAGTAGTTTGCAAATTTCAGGTTGGTCTTCCTATATTTATGAAACATAAACTTCTACTCAGTTTAAAACTTACATATGTAGAAACCTGCACCACCATTTGCTAAAAATCGATAGGAATATGATACCATTAATTTAGATTTTGTAAAAGAACAAATGATATAAAAGTATACTCTTGCCTTAGCATAGAGTAGGAGAAAAAGTATTATGTTCTCCTTACCCATCATGAGGTTCGTAGCTGACATCTCTACAACAAAGACAGATTCCTGTTGTGCCCGAAGTTGCGAGACCCCAGTAAGTGACCACCAGAGTCCAGAGTCAAAGCCAAATAGCCGGGGTCGCTTTATTACGAGTTCGAACCCGGACCATTCCGCTTTATAAAATGGCAGGTAAAGAGAGAGGCCCCGGCTGCTGTTTTAGGGTTTCTTTTATAGCGAGGTACAAACAAGTCACAGAGAAACAGTAGTTACAAGCTTATTATTGGTTAACATTTAAAGTTGAACATTCGGCAGTTTCTGGTTGGTTCCCGCCTTTTTCACAACCTCAAACGGCTGGGGGTCTTCCAGATAAGTTGTTTGTGTAAGCCCGGGGGGTGGTCACAAGCATGTATGTTTAGAATTTTTCCCTTAGGGGCTTTCTATCTCATTCCCAAGAGAAAAGTGTACATATTTATTTAATATAGGTTTTACATGACCTGGGAGTCTTCAGAATGAAGACCTTAATACCCACAGAAAAGTTGTTTTTTGTTTTGTTTTGTTTGTTTGTTTGTTTGAGACAGGGTCTCATTCTGTCTCCCAGGCTGGAGTGCAATGGCGTGATCTTGGCTCACTGCAAGCTCCACCTCCTGGGTTCAAGTGCTTGTCCTGCCTCAGCCTTCCCAGTAGCTGGGATTACAGGCACGTGCCACCACACCTGACTAATTTTTTGTGTTTTTAGTAGAGATAAGATTTCACCATGGTGACCAGGCTGGTCTCAAACTCCTGACCTCAAGTGATCCACCCACTTCAGCCTCCCAAAGTGCTGGGATTACAGGCTTGAGCCACCATACTCAGCCAGAAAAGTATTTGTATGGACAGTTGTGCAGAATTTAATTAAAGGACAAAAAGAAACTGGGAGGCACTTAGCAAGGTCTTTTTGTGCAGGTTCTTGTTGGCCTCCGGGTATAGGGAGAAGTGGGGTAGATTAGAGAATGTTTGTATGACCTGTTTCAGAGGAGAAAGGCAGGAGGGGATGAGAGAATGGCCTTCCTGCCAGTGTGGTTTTCTCAACTGCCTTAGATTGCTCAGGGTGCCAGGAGGCCATATTTTGCGGGGTGTGTCCTTCACTCACCACCCGGTTCTTCCTACAGTTAAAACCTTACCGATAGAGTAAAATGAGTTTTTAGTGCTTTCTATTACCCATAAGCCCTAAAAATGAACTTTAGCGATTTGAAACCCCATTTGAATATTTGTGTTGTGAGCTTGATGTTTATGTGGCCCCAACCTCATATATGGCAGCCCCAACCCCCCAGTGTGGCTGTGTTTGGAGACAGGACCTCTAGGAACGTAATTAAGGTCAAATGGGTGCGGACCTGGCCCCGTGGGATGAGCCTCTCCCTGCGGGTGCTCACAGAAGAAAAGCCATGTGAGGACACCTCTGGGAGGCGGCTGTCCACCAGCCAGCCAGAGTTCCCACCAGAACCTGAGCTGGCCAGCACCTTCATCGTGTACTAATACTTCCAGCCTCCAGCCTCCAGAGAAAAATACATTTCTGTTGTTTAAGCCACCCTGTCTGTGGTATTTTGTTACGGCAACTTGAGCAGACTAAAACAATTTGAGACCTAAATTTGTGGTCTCTCTGTAAATTCATATCCAGCTTTTAGAGAAAACACTAAGCATATATAATAGCACAAATTTCTTTTTTTTGAGACGGAGTCTCGCTCTGTCGCCCAAGCTGGAGTGCAGTGGCCAGATCTCAGCTCACTGCAAGCTCCGCCTCCCAGGTTCACGCCATTCTCCTGCCTCAGCCTCCCGAGTAGCTGGGACTACAGGCACCCGCCACCTCGCCCGGCTAGTTTTTTGTATTTTTAGTAGAGACGTGGTTTCACCGTGTTAGCCAGGATGGTCTCGATCTCCTGACCTCGTGATCCGCCCTTCTTGGCCTCCCAAAGTGCTGGGATTACAGGCTTGAGCCTACCGCACCCGGCCTCTGAAAATTTTTTTAAATGACATTTTATTATTAAAAGATTCAAGGACTTATATTAGTATCTCATAAGAGATTTGCAATTTCTTGACTGAACAGGTCACATTACAGTTTCTGTACCCATGGATATGAAGGAATAGTGTTTTATGTTTTTTTTTTTTTACCATCTATGCAATGAATATTAATCTCATAAAAGAGCAGTGATCTCTTATGAAAAGCGTATCTTCTAGATTGAGGAAAAGTGAAGAATAAATATTGAAAGAGATTGAAGTAGAGTAAAACTACTAACTCATTTAAGTTTCGATTATTTACTACTCTGGACCATGTGGACATATGGATATCATCACCTCAGGTATAGAAAAATGTGTAAAATTCACGAGAGAGAATATTTTTGAAAAGGAGATTGCAGTATGCTAGGTTTTTATTCTTTCTTGTGTTTGGAAGAGATAATTATACATTAGGCTTGTATTCTCTCATTTATTTATTTATTTATTTATTTATTTATTTATTTATTTATTTATTTTGAGACAGAGTCTTACTCTGTCACCCAGGCTAGAGTGCAGTGGTGCAGTCTCGACTCATTGCAGCCTCCGCCTCCTGGATTCAAGCGATTCTCCTGCCTCAGCCTCCCAAGTAGCTGAGATTGCAGGTGGCCTGCCACCATGCCTGGCTAATTGTTGTCTTTTTAGTAGAGATAGGGTTTTGCCATGTTGGCCAGGCTGGTCTCAAACTCCCAACCTCAGGTGATCCGCCCACCTCAACCTCCCAAAGTGCTGGGATTACAGGCATGAGCCACTGTGTCTGGCCTGTTCATATTTTTCTTTATGTCCTTGTGTCTTCAGAGATCAGAACATTCCTTTATTTGGTGCATACGGAGGGCTCCTCTCATATGAGTGACTTATGATGACCTGCTTCAAGAAAGGATCAGAAAATCCTTCCCAAGTGTTATGGCCTGCTACGGGGGATGAGGGCAGGAGGGAAGTGAGAATGACGTTCCTGCTTCTGCAGTTTTCTTAAATGCAAGGTGCCACATTTTGAACCCCATCACATCTCCACCAGAAACAAATCTGTGAAATAACATTAATTGTTGCAGAGATTAAACCCTTCGTAATAAGTAGCAAAGGTAAAAATAAAAATGGTACATCCTCCTGGCTCCTGGACAATTAGAGTCATCGCATGATACTGATTTTATGAGCCTGTGTGTTGGTCACCGACCTCCAGCAAGTCTGGGCCAACGCAGGCTTCTACCAGCAGTGGATGAGATGCTTGCCTCACAAACATTTCATATCATGTATCTTTTTCTTTAACAATCTTATCAACCAAAAAAACTGAAACTGGAAAGTTACGAAGCTTTCCAAAGCATACTGCAAAGACAAGACTAGAATCTCTGCTGGTGCTGTGTACATCACGACTGCGGATGCCAAAGAGGTCGCCATTCTGTGACACCTTCTCTGTAAATGCCTTGTGATACCAATACTGCTCTTGGCGCCCTTACACGCTCAGAGTGCTGGAACCATGCTGGCTTTTTGCAGAAATGGGAGAGTGTCCTGCTTCTCCGGAAGTTTCTGATTTGGTCCACTCAGCTCCTCTCCAGAGCGTGAAGAACACCTGCCTGCCTCACACCGGGCATGAGGAGTAGCCGTGGTAACGGGGGCCTCAGACAGGGGGCGAGGAGCAGCCGTCTTAACGGGGGACTCATATGGGGGCGAGGAGCAGCCTTGCTAACGGGGGACTCATATGGGGACGAGGAGCAGCCGCGTTAACGGGGGACTCATATGGGGACGAGGAGCAGCCGCGTTAACGGTGGGAGGGAGCACTGCCTCCTTCACATCACGGGACACACAGAGACAAGCTTGAAACCTTGTCTTTTGTTTTTCTAGAGATAGAGTCACTCTGTCGCCCAAGCTGGAGTGCAGCGGTGCCATCATAGCTCCTTGCAGCCTCCAACTCCTGGCCTCAAGAGATCCTCCTGCCTCAGCCTCCAGAGTAGCTGGGACTACAGATGTGAGCCAGGACGCCCAGCCAGCATTCCTTATTTGAGATATATGTGTGGTACTTTGAATTCTCTGTTGAACTGATTGTAATAATTTACAATTTATAGTTCCTTCATAGATTAATAAATAATTCCATGCTTATTTTGTATTGTATTAGAGTCATGATTAGATTCTTTGAAGATTTCTCTTTTGACATATTTCTTAGAATGCACATTTTCTTCAAAAACATTTTTAAACAAAAATAGAATATTGCACAAAAATTTGAAATACTTGAAATATGCTTGTAGTAGCCTTTTTTAAAATAAATTTTCACTGCAAAATATATATACAAACAAACACACAAACATATATATGGTTAAGAAATAAAATGACTTTATAAAATACCTTAGATATAAAATGTAGAAAATATATCAAATAAAAGTATAAAACTAAGAGTTCTAAACTACCTATGTAGCGGCTGGGCACAGTGGCTCACACCTGTAATCCCAGCACTTTGGAAGGGCAAGACCTTGTCTCTACAAAGAATAAAAAAACTAGGCAGGTGTGATGATCTACCTGTAGTCCCAGCTACTTGGGAAGCTGAGGCCAGAGGATCGCTTGAGCCCAGGAGTTCCAGGCTACAGTGAGTTGTAATCATGCCACTGCGCTCCAGCCTGGGCAACAGAGTGAAACCTCATCTTAAATAAATAAACAAACAAATACATAAATAAAATTACTTATGTAGTGCTGCTATAACGAAGCCCAAAGCCAGAGTCCTTTAAGCAGAAAGCATATTGATAAGTAGAATCTGGAAAGGAGCAGATACCACTGAAGGGAAAAACCAGCTGAATTGTTTTGGAGTCCTTGCTGCCTAGCACAGTGGCAATCTGTGTTATGAGAAGTGTATTATCTATTGCTGCATAATCAATCGCACCAAACTTATCAGCTTAAAATAACAGTAATGGCTTATTATCTCCCAGTTCCGTTTGGTCAGGAGTTCACACAGGGCACAATTGTGGCCGCTTGTGTTTGCTACACGTCTGGGGCCTCAGCTGGCAGGCTCAGCCAGGGGCTGATGGAAGCCTTAGAGTGCCTGGCCGAGAAGAGAGGATCTGTTTCCGAGTGGGCCCACTCCGACAGCTTGCAAGTTGGTGCTGGAGAGTGGGTTCCACCACACCTGGGGACCTCTCTCTGGGGCTGATCCATGCCTCATGGCAAGGTGGCTGGCTTCCCCACAGCCACTCAAAAATGACGGCCAAGCACAAGCTCTCCTTTCCATGGCCTACCCCCAGAAGGCACACAGCATTGCTACCACTGTATTCTCTTCACTTTCTAGCGAACGGAACCATGGAGTCTCTAAGTGCAGCCCACATTCAAGCAGAGGGGAACTAGGCTCCACTTTTTGAAAGCAGGGAAATCAAAGAATTGACTGGCCTGTTGTTTTTGTTTTTGTTTTTGTTCTTTGAGATAGGGTCTTGCTCTGTCTTCTAGGCTGGAGTGCAGTGGTGTGATCTAGGCTCACTGCAACCTCTGCCTCCCCAGCTCAAGCAGTCCTCCCACCTCAGCCTCCCAAGTAGCTGAGACCACAGATACGCACCACCATGCCTGGCTAATTTTTGTATTTTTAGCAGAGACAGGGTCTTGCTGTGTTGTCCAGGCTGGTCTTGAACTCCTGGGCTCAATTGATCTATCTGCCTCAGCTTCCCAAAGTGCTGGGATTACAGGTGTGAGCCATGGTGCCCAGCAGGTATGTTTTAAAATCATTACAAAGAAATTGAGCAAATGGTTAAGTCTGCCAACAAACTAAGCTCAGCTGGGAGGTGAGAAAGGAAAAGAAGCCAGCCTTCAGTTTTGTGAAAGCCAGGTCTTCCATTTATTTACCCAACCCCTGCTTGTTGATACATTGATGTTTTACCACCCAAGTATTTTTAAATAAATGTCATGAAAATTATTATAAATGTTTACTGAAAGATTTAGAGTCAATGACATAATGAAAGTAAAATTATAGAAAGATGAATTTGGTAAGAATGAATTGGATTGAAAGAACCTGGAAGTAAAATAGACAATTGCAAAGCTGCATTAGTCCGTTTTCACGCTGCTGATAAAGACATACCAGAGACTGGGCGATTTACACAAGAAAGAGGCGTAATGGACTCACAGTTCCGTGTGGTGGGAGGCCTCGCAATCATGGTGGAAGGTAAAAGGCGCGGCTCACATGGTGGCAGACAAGAGAAGAGAACTTGTGTAGGGAAACTCCCGTTTTTAAAACCATCACATCTCATGAGACTTATTCACTATCACGAGAACAGCACAGGAAAGATCAGCTCCCATGATTCAATCACCTCCCACCAGGTCCCTCCCACAATGTGTGGTAATTGTGGGCGCTACAATTCAAGAGGACATTTGGGTGGGGACACAGACAAAGCATATGAAAGGCTCTTAGTTCAAACGGAAGATGTTTAGGTAAAACTTAATATGACTTAGTGATTCATTAAAAGTTGTAAGATTTTAAAAATTTGATCTTTTTTTTTTTTCTGAGATGGAGTCTTGCTCTGTTGCCCAGGCTGGAGTGCTGTGGCACGACCTTGGCTCACTGCAACCTCTGCCTCCAGGGTTCAAGTGATTCTCCTGCCTCAGCATCCCAAGTAGCTAGGATTATAGACACACGCCACCATGCCGGCTAATTTCTGTATTTTTAGCAGAGACAGAGTTTCGCCATGTTGGCCAGGCTGGCCTCAAACTCCTGACCTCAAGTGATCCACCTACCTCGGCCTCCTAAAGTTCTGGGATTACAGGCGTGAGCCACCTTGCTCAGCTTGAGTTTTAATGCTGAAGACCAGACTGGGTAGTTCTCATTCTTTTGGTTTGCTGAACATTTTTTTGAAACTATATTAAACTAGTTTAAAATTCTTCAGTACAAGTCATTCATTTTCACTGGGCTAAGTGTAGATTACTAAAGAAAAATTTGACTTACTTTATTTACTATGACTTGCTAGAAATTGTAATTATTTTTATTTAGGCAAATTAGAAGAAAATGTTATTATCTAAAAACAAAGCCTGAGTAATAATATTTAACAAATATAAGTGAGATACTATATGAATAATCAAATTCCTTTGGGAAAAAAAGAAAAGACTTGGCAGAAAAATCTATAGTCACAAAAAAATGTTAAAACAGACTCAAAATCCGTGCTATAACAATTCTGCCTTTTTCTTGCATGGGTGGAGTGGATGAAAATGGTTGGGATGTATTTGTTAAGATAACTGATGAGTCTGTTCTCAACTGTGTTTGATTCTAAATTGAATACGGTCATGCATAGGAATCTGAGAAGCAAGGAGCACACTCCAAAGAAAAGGACACGTCTTTCTAGGAAGATGCGAGGAAACGGTTGAAAGATTGTACCGAGTTTTCAACCCAGCTACTGCGTAATCTCCTCCAGCAAGAACTGGAAGAATTACTTTTACTTCAAAAATGTCCTGATAGGTGAGCCTGAAATTTCCCTTTCAAACCCTACTGGGTAATAAGCAAATGGGAGGAGTGGCAAAAACAGAGAAACTGTAAAGAGTTTAATAAAGGGCTGGAAGCCAAATCCATCTTTGGTAAATAATGAGACAAAAACCTATGCCTGGACAGTTGTTTCATTGATGATAATAGTGAAAGCGAGTGCTATAAGAAATCAGCAGTTTCTGGAGCATTATTTTAAAAGAGGAGCCAGGCATGCTGGCTCATGCCTATAATCCCAGCACTTTGGGAGGCTGAGGTGGGAAGATCGCTTGAGCCCAGGAGTTTGAGACCAGCCTGGGCAACATAGTGAGTCCCTGTCTCTACAAAAAATAAACAGATAAAATCAGCTGAGCCCAGTGGTGCTAATGCACCTGCAGTCACTGTAGTCCCAGCTACTAGGGAGGCGGAAGGCGGGACTCACTTGATACCAAGAGTTCCAGGTTGCAGTGAGCTAAGATCATGCCACTGCACTCCAACCTGGAAGACAGCATGAGACTCCATCTCTAAAACAAATAAATAGCAATAATAAATAAAAAGACATTACTAGGATACATAAGTTTGATTTCTTTTTACCTCTCTCTAATTTCATTCCTTTAATTATACTTATTTTTATTTAAATGTGTATCCGTTGATAAACAAAATTGAGTGCCTCTCACTGAAATGGGGCTTGTTTTTTTGGAGATAGGGTCTTGCTCTGTCTCCCAGGCTAGAGTGCAGTGGCCCTATCTGGGCCTCACAGGAACCTCCACCTCCCGGATTCAAGCAATTTTCCTGCCTCAGCCTCCAGAGTAGCTGAGATTACAGGGTCACATCACCTGGCTAATTTTTGCATTTTTTTTTTAGTAGAGACAGGGTTTCGCCATGTTGGCCAGGCTGGTCTCGAACTCCTGACCTCAGGTGATCCACCTGCATCGGCCTCCCAAAGCGCTGGGATTACAGGCGTGAGCCACTGCACCCAGCCCAATGTTTGTCTTATAAACAGGCCTCAGCCAATTTCTTTTTATTATTAAAATTCGTTTATAAAACTGTATAATAATTCATTCATTATACTTCAAAAACCAGAAAATTAATTCTTCCCATTCTTTTGGTTTATGCAAATGCAACATATTGTACTCGGTCATGTGCCAGCTACATGACAGCACTTCAGTCGACGACGGACCACATATGCAATGATGAGTCCATAATACCATATTTTTATTGTACCTTTTTCTTTTTTATTGAGATGGAGTCTTGCTCTGTTGCCCAGGCTGGAGTGCAGTGGCACCATCTTGGCTCACTGCAACCTCTGTCTCCTGGGTTCAAGCGATTCTCTTGCCTCAGCCTCCCGAGTAGCTAAGATTACAGGCGACCACCACCACACCCAGCTAATTTTGTATTTTAGCGGAGAGGGGGTTTCACCACGTTGGCCAGGACCGCAAGTGATCTGCCCACTTCAGCCTCTCAAAGTGCTAGGATTACAGGCATGAGCCCCTGGGCCCCGCCTCACTGTACATTTTCGATGTTGGCCTGTGTTTAGATACACAAATGCTTACCATTATGTTTCAGTTGCCTGCAGTATTTGGTGCAGTAACAGCTGTACAGGTGGGTAGTCTAGTAGCAACAAGCTCTACCATAGAGCCTAGGAGTGTAGGAGGCTCTGCCGTCACGTTAGGGTAAGCACGTTCTACGGTGTTCACACATGAACACAAATGCCTAATGATGCATTTCTCAGGACGTGTCCCTCTTGTAACACGGTGTGTGACTGCACTCTGTTCTACACTTTTTGTTACTGGTGATGTCCTGGAGTTCTTAGCTGTTAGTCCTTGGAATGCATTCTCATTGTTTGTACAGTTAGTTACCTCTTGTGTCTTTTTATGGACATGCCATACTCACTAAGAGACCCCTACCATTAAGCATTTGGGTCTGGACAACCTTTCTCCCTGTAACCACAGAATGTTTCCTTCTGACTTTTCTAATTATTTTATTCAGCGATCACAAGGAAAAGAGATTCAGGCATGTTTAATATGGTCTTAGATTTAAATTTTTCTTAGCTAAATATATTGAGTTTCGTTCAGTAAAACTTTTTTCTCTGTTCAAAATTTTAATCATCTGTTCAAGATAGATTTATCACTTAAAATCAGACTAAGGCAATTAACTTTTTCATAGGAGGATCATGACAGAATCAAATGAAAAATACCTTACCACAAATGGAAATCCACAAGGATTTTCCAAAATAGTTGTAAGTCTCATTAGTTAAAATCCCCAGTTGAAATCCTGTTTTAATTGAATTGTTTTTCTTCTAAACCATTTTTTCTGTGACTACTCACTGTAGCAGAAAACATGTCAAATAGTTGTCAGTTAAGTATCTGCTTAGAATGTGCTTGTATATCTTTCTCTGAGTTTCACAAATTTAAGACCTTTTTACTTAAAAAAGCTTATACCTTTCTTCAGAATTTTTAATTACATTCATTCAAACATAAAGTATGTTTAACTCAATTCCTAAGATCAGTTACAGTGTTGAAGATTAAATGCTTACTGTAGTTAATGAGTATCAAATTAATACCACCAAAGTATTATTACAAAAACCTTTTTAAATTGCTATACATTAAGATGTCTTTGCAACGTGTAAATGGATACATACACATAACGTAATTGATAGACTTTAAATAGTCACATTTAATTTCTTTATATGAGCACTCAAATATGTAGGTATATACTTTTTTTTTTTTTTTTTTGAGACGGAGTCTCGCTCTGTCGCCCAGGCTGGAGTGCAGTGGCCGGATCTCAGCTCACTGCAAGCTCTGCCTCCCGGGTTCCCGCCATTCTCCTGCCTCAGCCTCCCGAGTAGCTGGGACTACAGGCGCCGCCACCTCGCCCGGCTAGTTTTTGTATTTTTAGTAGAGACGGGGTTTCACCGTGTTAGCCAGGATGGTCTCGAACTCCTGACCTCGTGATCCGCCCGTCTCGGCCTCCCAAAGTGCTGGGATTACAGGCTTGAGCCACCGCGCCCAGCCAAATATGTAGGTATATACTTACAAATAATTTTAGCTCCCTTTATATGAAAGATTTCAGTGATTTTTTTTTTTGGAAATGTGTTTATGTATACTATATTCATTTTTTTTTTTTTTTGAAATGGAGTTTCACTCTTGTTGTTTTTACAAATTTCCTTTTTTTTTTTTGAGACGGAGTCTCGCTCTTGTTGCCAAGGCTGGAGTTCAGTGGCGCCATCTCAGCTCACTGCAACCTCTGCCGCAATTCTCCTGCCTCAACTTCACGAGTGG
Source organism: Rhinopithecus roxellana (assembly GCF_007565055.1). NCBI lineage: Eukaryota > Metazoa > Chordata > Mammalia > Primates > Cercopithecidae > Rhinopithecus > Rhinopithecus roxellana. The sequence continues at coordinate 105,740,212 of NC_044550.1, read as the reverse complement.
CTGAGATTACAGGAGCCCGCCACCACGCCCAGTAATTTTTCTACTTTTTTTTTTTTTAATAGAGATGGGGTTTTGCCATGTCAGCCAGGCTAGTCTCAAACTCCTGACCTCATGTGATTCCCCCCGCATCGACCTCCCAAAGTGCTGGGATTACAGGCATAAGCCATGGCACCCAGCCTACAAATTTCTTTGTAGAGACAGGAGTCTTTCCATGTTGCCCAGATTGGCCTCAGACTCCTGAGCTCAAGCAGCCCTCCCACCTAAGCCTCCCAAAGTGCTGGGGTTACAGATATAAACTATCTCACCAAACCTAATGAATATTTGTTGAACGAATGAACAGTTAACAACTGTTAGCATTTACTTTCTTCATTTAGAGGTATAATAGAAATATCTCAGATAAAAATGTTTATATGTAGGCAGTAGGCAGGGTTTTTTTTTTTTTTTTCTGTAATTGCTGTATAAAAATAACCCTGTAATACACAGAAAATCTGGCATATGAGTAGTGAAGAAGAGACAAATCTCCCATAGGGAATTCCAAATAGTGTATGTAAATATTTCCCCCCTCTATGAGGCGGAGCTGAATTCTTCTCTCCCCTGACTGTAGGTGATGCTCCACAACAAGCTAGGCGGCTTATATTCAAACTGCAGAAAAGAAAATCAAGATGTATACTTTATTTAAACTGGTGGCAGGTATTAAAAAGATCACCGTTTTATTTATCTATCTCTCTATAAGAACATAGTAGGTAGGCCGGGTGCTGTGGCTCATGCTTGTAATCCCAGCACTTTGGGAGACCATGGTGGGTGGATCACCTGAAGTCGGGAGTTCGAGACCAGCCTGACCAACATGGAGAAACCCCGTCTCTACTGAAAATACAGAAAATTAGCCGAGCATAGTGGCACATGCCGGTAATCCCAGCTACTTGGGAGATTAAGGCAGGAGAATTGCTTGAACCCAGGAGGCAGAGGTTTCAGTGAGCTGAGATTGTGCCATTGCACTTCAGCCTGGGCAACAAGAGTAAAACTCTGTCTCTACCAAACATACAAAAAAGTATACATATACACATCCCATGCAAGGCAACCTGGTAAAAAACCTGGATACTAGTTACATTTGCCAAGTATTTGCTGAGTGATTACGAACAGGTTACTTCATTTCTATGACCCTCCCATTTCTCATCTGTGAAATAAAGGGATTTGACTAAATTGACCTCTAAGATCCATTCCCATTCTAAAATCCTACAAGTCCTTAAAAACTCTTAACTTTGCCAAGCGCAGTAACTCATGCCTGTAATCTCAGCATTTGGGAGGTCGAGGCTGGCCAATTACTTGAGCCCAGAAGTTTGAGACAAGCCTGGGCAACATAGTGAGACACTGTTTCTATGAAAGTAAAAAATATATATATATAAAAATAGTAGCTGGATGTGGTGGCACATGCCTGTAGTCTCAGCTACTCAGGAGGCTAAAGTGGGAAGATTGCTTGAGCCCAGAAGGTCGAGGATGCAATAAGCCCTCCAGCCTGGCTGACAGAGCAAGACTCTGTCTCAAAAAATAAAAAGAAAAAAGTAAAAAGAAAAGATAAGCTTAACAAAAAAGAAAAGAAACTTTTAACCTTTAGGTTGATTAAATTTCTACGAGATTTTCTTATTTTTCTCATGGGCTGATAGTCATGACAGGTTAGAGGTTTATCATAAGAATGTTTGTTTGTTTGTTTGTTTTGAGACTGAGTCTCGCTCTGTGGCCAGGCTGGAGTTCAGTGGTGCGATCTCAGCTCACTGCAAGCTCCGCCTCTCGGGTTCATGCCATTCTCCTGTCTCAGCCTCCCGAGTAGCTGGGACTACAGATGCCCACACCATGCCCGGCTAATTTTTTGTATTTTTAGTAGAGATGGGTTTCTGTCATGTTGGCCAGTCTGAAACTCCTGACCTCAGGTGATCTGCCTGCGTTGGCTTCCCAAAGTGCTGGGATTAATAACATCAAATTGCCTTTTTTATTTTGCTAATATTTAATACTCACGAGAAAAAGATTTTAGACAGTAGCAGGTTTTTCTTTTTAACCGTGGTTGTATTATTTGGCATGTTTCAGATATTGAAGTAGCCTCAATTTTAAAATTCTGCCAGGCATGGAAAGGCATCCCGCCCTCTAGCTTACTTTACCTGGCCACTGCTTGTATAGCTTACCAGGTTTAATCTTGTCATTTCTGGTTGAGAGAAGCAGAATTTTCACCCAAATGCAGGGTTTTAGCTATGTTTGTTTTTTCTAAACAGAGCCAACTGTTAATTAATTTCTAAGACTAGGTAATACATGAATGCACCCAATACAAAAGTAGGAAAACAAAATGATTTACAATGCAAAGCAAATCTCCCTCTCATACCAAGCCCCCAGCTACCCAGGCTCCGGCCTGCTCACTTAACTTTGGTAAATGGAGATCAGTTTACACTTCTTCATTGTTTCATAACCTCTTGGAAAGCTCTTGTAACAGGAAAATGTGGCTGCATTTTCAACTCTGACCTCTTTCTCTAAATAGATCACATTCTCTAATCTTTCTATGACCTTTCTTATGGAGTCTCGCTCTGTCGCCAGGCTGGAGTGCAGTGACACCATCTCAGTTCACTGCAACCTCCGCCTCCCAGGTTCAGGCGATTCTCCTGCCTCAGCCTCACGAGTCACTAGGATTGCAGGCATGTGCCACCGCGCCCGGCTAATTTTTTGTATTTTTAGTAGACACTGGGTTTCACCATGTTGGCCGGGATGATCTCTCGATCGCAGGGCCTCATGATTCGCCCACCTCGGTCTTCTAAAGTGCTGGGATTACAGGCATGAGCCACCACATCTGGCCAACTTTTCTTAATTCAAGATGGACTTCCATCTCACTGTATAAGTAAAGCTCAAGGCATCATTTATTCTTTTAATATTCACTTCCTCTCACTTCTACAGGATACAAACTGCCTCGGAACTCTTTTTCTCCGTTTGTAAGTTGGGTCATTTCTTAATTTGTTTTGATTATTTTTATTGCATTCTCTGTTTTCCTAAAATATAGTTTCTAAATTTTAAATAAACTTTTAACTTTAGAAAAGTTTTAGATTTACAGCAAAGATGAAAAGGTAACGCACCCCACCCCCAATTTCCTATCTTGTTAACGTTGTACATTATGATGGTGTATTTGTTACAACTCAAGACCAACACTGATGTATTATTATTGACTACACCCCACACTTCATTTCATTTTACTAGTCTTCGCTTCTGTCCTTTTTCTGTTCCAGGAGGCCATCGGGATCCCACATTACATTTAGAGATGTGTCTCCTTACATTCCTCTGGTTTGTGACAATTTCTCAAACTTCTCATTTTGATAACCCTGGCAGTTTCAGGAGTACCGACCAGGCCCCTATACAAAGTTCTTCCATCTTGGTTTGATGTTTTTATGAATAGACTGAGGTTATGGGTGTTTGTGGAGAACATCACAATGCTGAAGTAACATTCTTTTTTTTTTTTTTTTGAGATGGAGTCTCACTCTGTCGCCAGGCTGGAGTGCAATGGTGCCATCTCAGCTCCCTGTAACCTCTGCCTCCCGGGTTCAAGTGATTCTCCTGCCTCAGCCTCTCAAGTAGCTGGGATTACAGATATGGACCACGATGCCCAGTTAATTTTTGTATTTTTAGTAGAGACGGGGTTTCACTATGTTGGCCAGGCTAGTCTTGAACTCCTGACCCCGTGATCTGCCCGCCTCAGCTTCCCACAGTGCTAGGATTACAGGCACGAGCCACCGCGCCCGCCTGAAGTAGCATTCTTAGCATATCATATCCAGGTGCATGCCATCAACATGACTCTTCCCTGATGTGATTAACACTGTGACTGCCTGGCTGAGGACTGCTTGTCACATTTCTCCCTGAAACATTACCACTCCTCTACCTCCTTTCCATAGTCTTGAACCAAGCTACTAGCATCACCTACACTCAAGGGAAAAAGGAATTCAGCTCCACCTCATCGAGGGGGGAAATATTTACATACACTATTTGGAATTCCCTATGGGAGATTTGTCTCTTCTTCACTACTCATATGCCAGATTTTCTGTGTATTACAGGGTTATTTTTATACAGCAATTACAAAAAAAAAAAAACCTGCCTACTGCCTACATATAAACATTTTTATCTGAGATATTTCTATTATATCTCTAAATGAAGAAAGTAAATGCTAACAGTTGTTAACTGTTCATTCGTTCAACAAATATTCATTAGGTTTGGCGAGATGGTTTATATTTGTAACTCCAGCACTTTGGGAGGCTTAGGTGGGAGGGCTGCTTGAGCTCAGGAGTCTGAGGCCAGTCTGGGCAACATACAAAGACCCCTGTCTCTACAAATAAATTTGTAGGCCGGACGCCACGGCTTATGCCTGTAATCCCAGCACTTTGGGAGGTCGAGGCAGGCGGATCACTTGAGGTCAGGAGTTTGAGACCGGCCTGGCCAACATGGCAAAACCCCGTCACTATTAAAAACAAAAAAAAAAGTAGAAAAATTACTGGGCGTGGTGGCGGGCTCCTGTAATCTCAGCTACTGGCGAGGCTGAGGCAGGAGAATCGCTTGAACTCAGAGGTTGTGGCAGAGGTTGCAGTGAGCTGAGACGGCGCCACTGAACTCCAGCCTCGGCGACAAGAGTGAGACTCCTTCTGAAAAACAAAAAAAAATTTGTAAAAAGATTAGCCAGCTGTGGTGTCATGCACCTGTAGTCCCAGCTACCAAGGGGGCTGAGGCAGGAGGATCACCAAGCCCAGGAATTCAAAGCTACAGTGAGTCACGATCCTGCTACTGCACTCCAGCCTGGGTGACAGAACAAGTCCCCATCTCTATACATGCCACGCTGTCAGGCACTTGATAAACACAGTGCCGTTGATGAGGCTTATGGTCTAATAGACAATCACAATGTGGTATGATTAGTGACCTCTGGAATATATGTATACATGCAAAGGAGCCTACAGGACTTCCACACAGAGGGCTTAGGGTCAGCAAACACCTCAGAAGGATGGGCATTCGGCTGGGCTCCTGGCCAACACAGTGAAACCCCGTCTCTACCAAAAATACAAAAAAGTAGCCGGGCGTGGTGGCAGGTGCCTATAATCCCAGCTACTCCGGAGGCTGAGGCAGGAGAATTGCTTGAACCCGGGAGGCGGAGGTTGTGGGGAGCGGAGATCGCGTCACTGCACTCCAGCCTGGGGGACAGAGCGAAACTCCGTCTCAAAAAAAAAAAAAAAAAAAAAAGGGACGAGCATGGGGCATGCCAGGCAGGCAATTTAGATTGTACTTGTGTAGATCTTTACGTTGACATTGCAGAAAGGGCAACTGTTCATATATATATATATATATATATATATATATATATATATTTTTTTTTTTTTTTTCTTTTTCTTTTTTTGAGACGGAGTCTCACTCTGTCGCCGGGGCTGGAGTGCAGTGGCCGGATTTCAGCTCACTGCAAGCTCCGCCTCCTGGGTTTACGCCATTCTCCTGCCTCAGCCTCCCGAGTAGCTGGGACTACAGGCGCCCACCACTTCGCCCGGCTAGTTTTTTGTAATTTTTATTTTTTAGTAGAGACGGGGTTTCACCGTGTTAACCAGGATGGTCTCGATCTCCTGACCTCGTGATCCGCCCGTCTCGGCCTCCCAAAGTGCTGGGATTACAGGCTTGAGCCACCGCGCCCGGCCCAAATACATACATATATATATATATATATATATTTTTTTTTTTTTTTTTTTTTTGAGGCGGAGTCTCGCTCTGTCGCCCGGACTGGAGTGCAGTGGCGGGATCTCAGCTCACTGCAAGCTCCGCCTCCCGGGTTTGCGCCATTCTCCCGCCTCAGCCTCCCGAGTAGCTGGGACTACAGGCGCCCGCCACCTCGCCCGGCTAGTTTTTGTATTTTTAGTAGAGACGGGGTTTCACTGTGTTAGCCAGGATGGTCTCGATCTCCTGACCTCGTGATCCGCCCGGGGTTTCACTGTGTTAGCCAGGATGGTCTCGATCTCCTGACCTCGTGATCCGCCCGTCTCGGCCTCCCAAAGTGCTGGGATTACAGGCTTGAGCCACCGCGCCCAGCCCCAAATACATATATTTTTAATGGTAGCGTACTGCAGCGCTCGGAAGAGAAGGGCCTGGTGCCTTTAAACGATTCGGAAGTGGGGAACGGAAGTGCGGTGGAGGAGGGCGTGGTCCCTGGCTAGGGCGCAGCTCCCGCGGACCTAGGTGAGGACAGGCATTTCCTGCCCAAACGTTGCTTTTCCCAGAACCACCCTGGCCTGCCATGGCCCCATCCTAGGCCTATAAAAACCCAAGACGCTAGCAAGGCAGAGACAGAGGCCGTCAGACGTTGAGAGGACCCCATCAGCAGAAGACGCAGCAGCCGCTGGTGGCGGAGAGGACGAGGAGAGGCTCACGCGGGCGGAAGGAAATAGCGGCGCACGGACAGGCCGTCGACCGGCAGGACCAGGCGGAGTTTGCCGGGGCAGTCGGAGGAGAGCCAGGGGAAGACCATGTCCCTTCGGGCTCCCCCATCGTGGGACACCTCCTTCCACTCAATAAAACTTGACACTTTCTCCAAGCCTGATTTTTCGGTTCACCAAGGCAAGAACCCCCAGGATACAGAAAGCCCTCTGTCTTTGTGGTAAGGAAGGGGATTTAACTGAGCTGGTTAACACAAGCCGCCTAAGAGAGCACCTTGTAACACACACCCCGTGGGGCTTCAGGAACCGTAAACTTTCTCCCGTAGACACCGCTGTGGAGTCGAGCCCCACCATGCTTCTCTGGAGGTTTGAGCAGCCAGAAGCGAGCCAGAGCCACACCCGCAATGCACACCCTGCGAGGGCATTTCAGAGGGAAAGAGAGTAAGTCTTCTGGTACTACAACTTTGAGGTTTGGTGATGTGATTTTTTTTTTTTTTTTTTTTTTTTTTTTTTTTTTTTTTTTTTTTAAGAACGCAGTCTTTGAAGACTGATATAAATGGTTTGGCCAATGCCATTACTTGGTGCTGTCTAATTTTAGATGAATAACTTTAATTCCCTGAGCTTTACTTTTATTATTTTCTTAGTGTTTTGTGAACATTCAAGCTAAGTCAGCAGTAGCGGCTGCATATTTTTGCCATCGTTAATGCGTGTCCCTTTGCAATGTGATTGTATCTTCTCCCATCAATGAGTGAAGTCCATTTTCTTCTCTTGAGTCTGGGTTTTACTGACTGTAACTTGTCTTTTGCTAATGGGAAATTAGCAAACATGATAAAGAGGCTTAAGAAGAACTTACCTTGAGATTTTGCTTCCTGCTGCTCCTGGAACCTTACTGTCATGTGAACACATCGGATTATCTTGCTGAAAAATGAGACTGGGCAGGAGAACCAACATACCCTGACTGATAGAAAGCCACTCCCAGGGTCTGACACGGTGGCTCATGCCTATAATCCCAGCACTTTGAGAGACCAAGGTGGATGGATCACTTGAGGCCAGGAGTTCGAGACCAGCCTGGCCAATATGGTGAAACCCTGTGTCTACTACAAACACAAAAATTAGCTGGGCATGGTAGCGGGTGCCTGTGATCTCAGCTACTCGGGAGGCTGAGGCAGGAGAATTACATGAACCCGGGAGGTGGAGGTTGCAGTCAGCCGAGATTATGCCATTGCACTGCACTCCAGCCTGGGTGACAGAGCGAGGTTTCATCTCAAAAAAAAAAAAAAAAAAAAAAAAGCCACTCCCAGAGGGTGAGTGGGGCCATCTGGATATACTAGCCCTCATCAGTCCACTGACCACCAGAATTTGCAACTGAAGACAAATGCATGAGTGAGCCTTACCAAATACAGCAAAAGTGTCCTGCCTGGCTCCGATGATGATGCATACAATCATGAGTTCAATCAATGATTTTCGTGTTAGGACACTAAGGTTTAGAATGATTGATGACACAGCAGTAGATTACCAATACCAGTCAAATGGTGATGAGAGCAGAGTAACTGTTACAAGTTTCAGAAGTAATGCTATGTTTTTGTTTTTCTTTGAGAGGTTAGAGTGCTGTGCTCACCTAAGTTTAAAATGAGAATGGGGCTGGATGTGGTGGCTCACGCCTTTAATCCCAGCACTTTGGGAGGCCAAGGCAGGCGGATCACTAGAGGGTAGGAGTTCAAGACCTGCCTGGCCAGCATGGTGATCACCCCATTCTCTACTAAAAATACAAAAGTTGGCCAGGCGTGGTGGCTCATGCCTGTAATCCCAGCACTTTGGGAGGCCAAGGCGGGCAGATCATGAGGTTAGGAGTTGGAGACCAGCCTGGCCAACACAGTGAAACCGCGTCTCCACTAAAAATACAAAAATTAGCTGAGCATGGTGCCGTGCACCTGTAATCCCAGCTACTCGGAAGGCTGAGGCAGGAGAATTTCTTGAACTCGGGAGGTGGAGGTTGCAGTGACCTGAGATCGTGCCACAGCACTTCAGCCTGGGCAACAGAGCTAGACTCCATCCGTCTCAAAAAAAAAAAAAAAAAAAAAAAGTAACGTTAGCCAGGCATGGTGGTGCACACCCATAATCCCAGCTACTCCAGAGGCTGAGGCACGGGAATCACTTGAATCTGGGATGAGGAGGTTGAAGTGAGCCAAGAGCGTGCCACTGTACTACAGCCTGGGCAACAGAGCGAGATTCTGTCTGAAAACTAAATAAATAAGAATGGTATTTGCAAATAGCCACTAGCTGGTCCCCCAAAGCCTCTTCCCTGGCCATCTGGTCTCCTGCAGAACCCTGACTAGTGACAGTTACCCAATGGAACCTGTTTTGCTATTATTAAACAATTGCATAGTGCATATTCTGGATAGGAAGTGCTTTCACACTCTAAAACCTTCTTCTGTGATGAAATCTGATGGTTTTCCTTTAAAAATGAAATACATTTCTGCTGACCCCAATGTGGAGATCAAGTGATTCTCTCCTTGAAGGTATCATGATTGGTCACTGTGATTAGAAGAGGAAAATGCTGTGATTTTTCTCTGCAGCAGTAGAGCTGACTTGTCCTGAAAGCCGAAAGTCTTTGCAGTGAAAGGAAAGGGTGCAATGGATGATTCCTAGCCCTGAGAATAACGTGGATCTGGAAGGTTAGTGTACCATTCAGTGAATCAGTAAACATCACTGGGTTCCCATTGGGGATATAGCACCAACAACAAAGGGGCTTGTTGTGAATTCTCTGGAATTAAATTGAGTGTTCAGGATGCAAACCCCATTAAAAATTGGCTGTTGCAGCATGGCATGGCATAATAATAAATCCAGGAGCAGAAGGGATGGGAACCCATATATCAGGTGAGGTCCCAAGGACTCCCCAGTGTGTGACTCCTGCTAGTTCTAGTGTGGCTGCCATTGCATGGGACGTGTTGGAGCCCTTCATGGGCACTCCGTGAAAAGACGTCTTACTGTGCTACAGACAGTCCTCCTGGTGGGATATGCTCCCAACACAATGAAAAAGTCCTAGAAAGATCAGAGGCAGAAGAAAGAAGTGCATATTTTGCTTTGTTTTTTTCCAAAACAGAAAGACGTAATTGCTCTTTCCACTCTGGTAAGCTTGCCATATAAATACCAGGGACTCAAGTCTCCTGAGTCTCCATCAGTCACTCCAAGGATGTTCCATGGCATGTTAATAAGCTGCCGCTTGAAAAGCCCTTAAAGAAAGTAACTCCACTCTTCAGGCTAATTTCCTATGCACATGCTCTCCCATCTCTCACCTCACCATCACAAATTCAGAAACACCCAGTAACTCCTCACAAGTGAATGCTATTAAGCTGTGGGGTCATAAGTAAGACCCAGTGAATCACAGGTTCATAGGACTTGAAACATCATGTTGCTTCAGATGTCTAGATGATCAATTACTCCCACCCTGCTGTGCCTCCATCTTTAGATTTCTTCAGATGAGCTTACGAGCTTCAATGAGATTTCTTTGAACTAAAAAGGAGAAGGGTAGCCGGGCACGGTGGCTCACGCCTGTAATCCCAGCCCTTTGGGGGCCGAAGTGGGCGGATCACCCCAGGTCAGGAGTTTGGGACCAGCCTGACCAACATGGAGAAACCCCGTCTGTACCAGAAATACAAAAAATTAGCCAGGTGTGATGGCACATGCCTATAATGCCAGCTACTCGAGAGGCTGAGGCAGGAGAATCGCTGGAACCCAGGAGGTGGAGGTTGCAGTGAGCTGAGATCATGCCACTGCGCTACAGCCCAGGCAACAAGAGTGAAACTCCATCTCAGAAAAAATAAAAAATAAAAATAAAGCAGAAGGATCTCCCCACACTCTCATGATGGTTAGTTAAAACCGGTTTAAATTCATTATGTGCCTTTAGAAATTAAAGTGATAAGTTGGAGACTTAACTAGCTCTGAAAGCTAATAAACTACAGCAGAGAGGGTGGGAATCTGAGAGGCAGAGAGTTAAGAGTAAGTAGAGTAAGGGTAAGTAAACACATAAGGGGTTTTCTCTACCCTGGCTCTGACGGTATCAATAAACTGTATGCAAAAGGCTAGTACTTTTTTTCTGAATTTGTCTAAATCTACTTTTATTTAAATAGAAATCCAAAATACTTCCTAGGTTATGATTTTCAAGGTCAACCTAAAATTTAAAAATAAACCCCTAAGAAGTAATGATTGAATTATTAGCTATAGAAAATATTTCATGGCTGGGCATGGTGTCTCACGCCTGTAGTCCCAGCACTTTGGGAGGCCACAGCGGGCAGATCACCTGAGGTGAGGAGTTCAAGACCAGCCTAGCCAACATGGTGAAACACCTTCTCTACTAAAAATGCAAAAGTTAACCGGGCGTGGTGGCACACACCTGTAGTCCCAGCTACTGGGAGACTGAGGCAGGAGAATCCCTTGAACCTGGGAGGTGGAGGCTGCAGTGAGCCGAGATGGCGCTACTGCACTCCAGCCTGGGAGACAGAGTGAGACTCCATCTCCACAAAAAAAAAAAGAAAGAAAAAAGAAAATACTTCATACCTATCAACCAGAGAAAATACAATAACTATTCAAGCACACATGAAATCTTAAAAGAATGTTCATGTGCTAAGATACAAGGAAAACCTTAATATGTTCTGAAGATCAATATTATAAAGATTGTGGTCTGCTGATAATACAGTTAAGTTTGAAACCATTAGTAGATGATTGATTTAAAATGTTATGTCTGGGACATTTACAACATGCTATTAAAAACTTCTGAGCAAGCTTTTACCAGTGTCTGCTGTCTTTTGTGATTATGCATCCTAGCTGAGGCATGCAAAACCAAATGGATGCAAGGATTCATTAACTCTTGGAATTTGTTAAATGCTAACAGTTAACCATTAGAAATGGTTCAAGGATATGAGCCACACAACTTCAACTTTTTCTTTGTTGTAGTTTTAGAATGGTCAATTTTTAGCTACTTGACAGATTAAAAGCAAAATAATCATGCCATATTTAGTCCTGGAGTTCAAGTCTACACATTTATGTGAAAAATCATTGTAATAAACTTTTAACATGAGAAAGCAACCTTCGGCTCTGTGTTAGCCAAATGAAACAAAATCTGAAATTATATTGGAACATTTCCCTGTAAGCAACCTTCAACTCTATTTTAGCCAAATGAAACCTAATCTGAAGTTATATTAGAATATTTCCCTGTCTTCAGACTGGTGTGACAGAATACTGATATGCAGCTTGGTGGATTTCACCAGTTAAGTCACATTCTTCTCCCTCCTTCCCTTCAATACTGTGTATACTGAAAAATGTGCATTTGTCTGAGGAGTTATTTTGTTTGCCAGCACTTAATGAATCTCAAAATTTTGAGTAAATGTACCTCAGTCTAATCGGACATTTTATGAGCTTTATAACTACATTGAAACTCTTACTTCCCATTTCTGGGTGTTTGTGAGCCTGATTGCTGTCATTTACGACTCTAGGTACTCACCAGCTAAATAAACATAGTTCTCGTGTGGCCAGCACTTACTGCTTGTCAGCTCCTTTCTCCAGCTTCTGCGATGTCCTGGCATCCTTAAAATATCTACAAACTATGGCCTTCATTCATGAATGAAATCAGTTTCTACATGAGTGTGTTGATGTTTATTGATCACATATGTATAAGTGGAAATACAGCATATGTCTGGGCATTCTTTTTTCTTTTGAGACAGTCGCTCTGTTGCCCAGGCTAGAGTGCAGTGGTGTAATCTTGGCTCACTGCAGCCTCCACCTCCCAGGTTCTAGTGATTCTCCTGCCTCAGCCTCCTGAGTAGCTGGGATTACAGGCATGTGCCACCACGTACGACTAATTTTTGTATTTTCAGTAGAGACGGGGTTTCACCATGTTGGCCAGGCTGGGCTCGAACTCCTGACCTCAAGTGATCCACCCACCTCAGCCTCCCAAAGTGCTGGGATTACAGGCATGAGCCACCGTGCCTGGCCTGTCTGGGTATTTGCATAGTCTTCTTTTTAGCATATTATTTTTTCATTAATTACATATCAACATTAATTTAGTATCTTGAAACAAGTTGATTTTGTATAAAGGTGCCAAGTGTCTATTAAATAAATAAATAAATAAATATTAAAATCTTGTGAGCAAAATGAGATTCATTTTGAAGAGTGTAGAATTAATGACAGCAGCACCCCATGTTAATATTGGTAGAACACTGCCAACGCAGTATCTAGAGGGAAGTAAATAACTTTAAATATATGAATGAAGAAATAAGAAAGATTGGCAACAAATTAGGTCAGGATTTGACCCAGAATTCACCCATTAGCTATTCTGAGATAATAGTTCATACAAGAAAAGTAGGATAAATTCTTTACTCTTTTATTTACCAGACTTTAGGATAATTCATTGACAAAATACTAACAATTCTCTGATCTCTAGGTAGAATATTATGCATGAATTTTTACTTTATTTATACTTTCATTTCTGAAATTTTTTTTTTTTTTTTTTTTTTTGAGACGGAGTCTCGCTCTGTCACCCAGGCTGGAGTGCTGTGGCTGGATCTCAGCTCACTGCAAGCTCCGCCTCCCGGGTTCACGCCATTCTCCTGCCTCAGCCTCCCAAGTAGCTGGGACTACAGGCGCCCGCCACCTCGCCCGGCTAGTTTTTTGTATTTTTTAGTAGAGACGGGGTTTCACCGTGTTAGCCAGGATGGTCTCGATCTCCTGACCTCGTGATCCGCCCGTCTCGGCCTCCCAAAGTGCTGGGATTACAGGCTTGAGCCACCGCGCCCGGCCTCTGAAAATTTTTTTAACCGAAAACATTCTAACTTTATAATCAGAAAAAATACTTTTGAAAAAGGAGTCAGGAAATAAAAATATATTTGCAACTTAGTAAAATTCCTCTGATCTCTTGAAGTATTAAAACTTTTGAATACATGTGAAAAAAATTTCTAAGATAACTCATGAAATCTGAAACTGGGATGGTTTCTGGAGGTTTTCAGTGAAAGCGTCTCATACTAAAGTTAAGACCTCTGTTTTATGTCATTTTGAAAAGGAGAGCACCTCTCGTGCTGGGGCATTGCTTCAACGCACACTCGGAGGAATGAGCGTCACTTCCTGCATCATCATGCCTATTCTACAGAGCCTCGCTTTTCTCCAGGGGCTTCCCATCCACACACGGGCAGTGCTGACAATACTCAGAGCTTATAAAACCTGACAAATCACAGCTTGAGGTGAAAAAGCTTTAGGACTGAAAACTATCAAGAGGAATTGGAAATGAAAGGTGAATGCCATTATATTTATTCAGTTTATAGCTAAATTATAATGGAAAAAAATTTCAAAATAGAAACATTTTTAAAATCTGAAGACTGTAATTATAACAATGAGCATTGTCATCATGTTGACCTGTGTCACATTAGAAATATTCTTTATCAACAAGACATTAATAAGTTAATGAAGAGATTACGACTTTTGCAAAAATAATAGGGGAGTTTTTTATTTTGAATTTCAAAAATTGTGCTTCAGTTTGCAGGATGTTTGTGTATGTGTGTGTGGTGTAGGGGGTTATTGGTATGAGATAGAAATTGACTAACACAGTCCAGCTTCTGTTGATTTTTTTTCTTTCAAAAAAAATTCTTCCCATAATATCTTACACAGCTCGTCTAAGAAATTTAATCGATGCTTAACACATGCCAAAATATTTCTGACTCTCAAAATAATTTCATTTTGGAGAAGTAGATGGGACCAGCCAGGTTCTTAATTTTTTTCTCACAACTTTTTATTTTGAGAATGTTCAAACCCACTGAAAATTTGCACATAGTCCAATGAATACCCTTTGTGATGGGCTAAATTGTGTCCCTACAAAATTCATATGTTGCAGTCCGAAACTGTGTATCTCAGAATGCGGCTCTGTTTGGAGAGGGGATCTTAAAAGATGTGATTAAGTCAAAACAAGGCCATTAGGGTGGACCTTAATCTAATCTGTCTCTGTAAGAAGAGGAAATTTGGGCATACACCGGGAGAGCCCTGCGAGCCAGCTGCAAGAGCCAAGGAGAGGGGCCTCAGAGGAAAGGAAGGGCCCCCCTGCCGACAGCTTCAGCTTGGACTTCCAGCCTTCAGGACTCTGAGAAAATAAATCTATGCTGGTTAAGCCAGCCAGTAAGTGGTATTTTATTATAGGAGCCTGAGTGGACTAACGTACCTGTATACCTTTCTCATACGTTCACTCATTGTTAACATTGTGTCACCTTTTTGTGATCCCTCTCTCTGTCTCCACAAACACATACATAGGTATGCACATACACAAACATGTGACGTATACACATACAAACTGTCACATCATACATATGCATACATATGTGTGTACATATGTATATGGATGTCTACTACAGTTTTGGCAGAGGTGAAGGAATGGGTGAACCATTACATGCCTGTTAGTTGCAGGTGACATGACTTTTTTTTCCTGAATACTTTAGTGGAAACCTCCCAAGAACAAGTACATTTGCTTATGAAACAATGCCATAAGTTTCACATTCAGGAACTAAAAACAGTAATACATGATACAGTAATATGCAGTCATCTTTACATGCTCTCATTTGTCCTCATATAGTTAGGTTGGTTTGTTTTTCTCTAATTCAAAGTTCAATCAAGGCACACACATTGCATTTAGCTGCCAAGTGTCTTTTTAGATGGAGTCTTACTCTGTCACCCAGGCTGGAGGGCAGTGGCGCAATCACAGCTCACTGCAGCCTTGACTTCCTGAGATCAAGTGATCTTCCCACCTCAGTCTCCTGAGTAGTTGGGACTACAGGCACGTGTCACTGTGCCCAGCTATTTTTTTTTTTTTTTTTTTTTCTGTAGAAACAGGGTCTTTCTATATTGCCTGGGCTGGTCTTGAATTCCTGGCCTCAAGCCATCCTTCTGCCTCGGCCTCCCCAAAATGCTGAGATTACAGGCATGAGCCACCTCACCCAGCCACAAATACTTTTAATGACAAAAACTGCAATTCCTTTTGCATCAACCTAATAATACATTCTTGTCATTATTCAGATGATCAGATATTCCCAAATTTTGCAAGCAGGTGTGCTTTTACGTTGATTTCCATATCCTTGTGACATGTCCCTATAGGTTTTTAGCACCTCCTTGTTTAAGCCGATAAACAATGAATAGCGAGTTTTTAATTTTGTTATCGCTCTGGTTTTGAATCTAAAAGAGTAGCCGCTTTTTGTTTCAAAATCATACTGACATATTGAAGAGACTGCTCCGGTTTCTATAATGTTCTACCTTCTGGATTTGTCCAGTTGTTTCCTCATGATGGCGTTTAGCTTTGTTTATCACATGTATTTTTTATAATGGGAAAGTGAGAGCTAAAGGTTTCATTAGCTACCAGGTGAGTATTTTTGGCCAGATGTTTTATAAGTTGTACTATACTTTATGATTGCATCACATTAAGATATAATATTTAGTTATCCTACTCTTAAATTTAATACTTACCCTACCATTATTGAACAAAATGCACAAAGCAACATAAAAAAAATACAAAAATTTAATACTTACCCTACTATTAAATTGAAATGTAATTTCATCACTAGTATATATAATAAAATGTTACCAAATTCACAAAACTCATGTTTTTAATTCAAATGAGGTTTTATTGCCTAATGATTGTGAGGCTTTAGTGACCTCGGTGAATGTATCTAATAGCTTTTTGAGAACACATCCTTAAATATCAGAAAATTGTAGTAAACATGAAGCACCAGCACAGTCTTGGTATTAAATTCTAAAACTTTGGCATTTTCCTTTGCCCACCAATTCCACATCCGGAGATACTCTACGGACACTTGTCAAGTTCATGATTTTACTACAGGAGGATATTCGAGCAATATTTGTAGGCACAGAAATGCAGAAACAGTGTCTTCCAGAAGAGGCTTGATGAACCTAATGTGGAGCACTGGCTGTGGAACTGTCGTGCAGTCACTAGAGACAAGCGGATCTCTGCGAAGGAGACAGAATACTATGCAAAAATCATTTAGTGAAGAAGGCAGCTTGCAGAACCCTGTGTCTAGTGCAATTCCATGTATGTTTGAAAAGAGCACAACTGAATGGATGAATGAATGAAGAACATGTGGAAACATACAAAAAATTAGAAAATGTCAGAGAATAACTGGCAAAGTTAGATAAGATTTTCTTTTTAAAAAACACCCATTTTTGCCGGGCGCGGTGGCTCAAGCCTGTAATCCCAGCACTTTGGGAGGCCGAGACGGGCGGATCACGAGGTCAGGAGATCGAGACCATCCTGGCTAACACGGTGAAACCCCGTCTCTACTAAAACCTGCAAAAAACTAGCCGGGCGTCGTGGCGGGTGCCTGTGGTTCCAGCTACTCGGGAGGCTGAGACAGGAGAATGGTGTGAACCCGGGAGGCGGGGCTTGCAGTGAGCCGAGATCCGGCCACTGCACTCCAGCCTGGGCGACAGAGCGAGACTCCGTCTCAAAAAAAACAAAAAAAAAACAAAACAGCTTTCTCCTCCCGCCGCCCAAGATGCCGAAAGGAAAGAAGGCCAAGGGAAAGAAGGTGGCTCCGGCCCCTGCTGTCGTGAAAAAGCAGGAGGCCAAGAAAGTGGTGAATCCCCTGTCTGAGAAAAGACCTAAGAATTTTGGCATTGGACAGGACATCCAGCCCAAAAGAGACCTCACCCGCTTTGTGAAATGGCCTCGCTATATCAGGTTGCAGCGGCAGAGAGCCATCCTCTATAAGCGGCTGAAAGTGCCTCCTGCTATTAACCAGTTCACCCAGGCCCTGGACCGCCAAACAGCTACTCAGCTGCTTAAGCTGGCCCACAAGTACAGACCAGAGACAAAGCAAGAGAAGAAGCAGAGGCTGTTGGCCCGGGCCGCGAGAAGAAAGCTGCTGGCAAAGGGGATGTCCCCACTAAGAGACCACCTGTCCTTCGAGCAGGAGTTAACACCGTCACCACCTTGGTGGAGAACAAGAAAGCTCAGCTGGTGGTGATTGCACACGACGTGGATCCCATCGAGCTGGTTGTCTTCTTGCCTGCCCTGTGTCGTAAAATGGGGGTCCCTTACTGCATTATCAAGGGGAAGGCCAGACTGGGTCGTCTAGTCCACAGGAAGACCTGCACCACTGTCGCCTTCACACAGGTGAACTCGGAAGACAAAGGCGCTTTGGCTAAGCTGGTGGAAGCTATCAGGACCAATTACAACGACAGATACGATGAGATCCGCCGTCACTGGGGCGGCAACGTCCTGGGTCCCAAGTCTGTGGCTCGTATCGCCAAGCTTGAAAAGGCAAAGGCTAAAGAACTTGCCACTAAGCTGGGTTAAATGTACACTGTTGAGTTTTCTGTACATAATTAAAATACAAATTTTCCTTCAAAAAAAAAAAAAAAAAAAAAAAAAAAACAAAACAAAAAAAAAAACACCCATTTTGAATAAAGATTCATTCAGGTTAAGGCCTCCTTTGGATCCCTTACATTCATGTGGATTACTTTTCAATATGTACTGCATGATGTCTGTATGTCTGATATTCTTCAATAGTTCAAGAAAAAGGGACAGGCTTTTGCAAAAAGGCCAGTCTATCTAACCACAAATATGACTTCTAAATTAAAGACTTACCAAAGGCTGGGCGAGGTGGCTCATGTCTGTAATGCCCGCACTTTGAGAGGCGGAGGCAGGTGGATCACTTTGAGGTCAGGAATTTGAGACCAGCCTGGCCAACATTGTGAAACCCTGTCTCAACGGAAAAATACAAAAACTAGCCGAATGTGGTTGTGGGTGCCTATAATCCCAGCTACTTGGGAGTCTGAGGCAGGAGGATTGCTTGAACCCAGGAGACGAAGGTTTCAATGAGCCAATATTGTGCCATTACACTCCAGCCTGAGCGACAGAGCAAAACTATCAAAAAAGAAAGAAAGAAAGAAAATTACCAAAGATAGCTAATTTTGAGCAGGCATAGTGGCTCACGCCTGTAATCACAGCACTTTGGGAGGCCAAGGCGGGTGGATCACCTGAAGTCAGGAGTTCAAGACCAGCCTGGCCAACATGGTATTTTTCAAAAAGCATCTGGAGCGAGCATCTCTCGCATGTAGTTTTTGCAGGTTAATCCTATTTTGGAGACTTCTTAGCTTAAGATGAGACCTAAGTGGACAGCTGTTCAGTTTCAGAACACTCTCCCCTACGTGTGTGTGCTGGTGAGTGACACACTCTGCCTGCCTGCAGGAACTGCTGCCTCCTTATGTCTCCCAGCCATGGATCACACCCTTCCCTTTGGGAAGCGCTTAATGAGCCATACACTCCTGAAAATGGAAAGAGAACACACAGGGGCCTCTGGTCCTGCTGACAAAGTCATTTCCACTACACCTGGTGGTGTTCGGTTTTCACAGTGGATTCACTTCACTTTTAATTAAAGAAAGTGAGATTTGTGTGTTTCCTTTTGATTTTGGTCATCTTCCCCAAATTAACTTAAGGCTCTGTCTCTCAAACAGGAAGTTAACATTTATTCAAGTCAGGAACATAGGGGCTAGCTTTTCCTTTTCCACAGATGCTCTTGAGACATTTGGCTAACTTGCCCCTACATTCAAAGATTTTGGTGGGATTATATAGCCTAAACAAACTCAACAACTAAGTTATCTCTGGCCATCTTCAGATATGATCCACTGATATAGTTTGGTTCTGTGTCCCCACTCAAACTTCACCTTGAATTGTACTCCCCATAATCCCCACATGGCAGGGGTGGGATCTGGTCGTGACTGAATCATGGGCTGTTACCCCCACGCTGTTCTCATGATAGTGAGTGAGTTCTCATGAGATCTGATGGTTCTATAAGTGACTGTCATTTCCTCTGCTTGCACTCATTCTCTCTCCTGCCGCCCTGTGAAGAGGTGCCTTCTGCCATGATTGTTAAGTTACCTGAGGCTTCCCCAGCCATGTGTAACTGTGAGTCAATTAAACCTCTTTTATTTATAGTTACCCAGTCTTAGGTATTTCTTCATTGCAGCATGAGAATGGACTAATAAACCCACATAGCTATCTTCTTGATTCATGGATATAATTCTTACAGTTAACAATAGACAAAATCGGACCCTTTTTTAATGTTACGCTAGCTCAATTGCATAGGCATCCAGTGACCTGCAGCTTTCCTAAGATTCTCATGTTGGAAGCACTGTCGTGCCCCGGGCCCTCTCTTGGCACTGCCCCAAGGAAGTTGGACTTTGCCTCTCTGCTGCTCAGATTTCTGTAGACAGTTGGAAAGTCACCCAACACACACCCCATCCATCCATATTCATGCAGCTTCTTTATGGTTTAATTTAATAGAGTTTGCCTCCCCATTGAATCCAATTTTAACACAAAAAACAAATAAATTTATACTTCAACGAAAAGGAAGAGAAGATGCCTATACTTTCTTATCTCTGTGGGCTATTCTATTATATCTTATCCTAAGGAAACTGGTCTTTTGGGGAATACATAGAAATTATAATGAAGCAATTAGGCAGCTCAGTGAAACGACATTTAATTCAATCAGTTGAATAAGGAGAACAATCACATTAAATATGGTACTAGTGTATCGTGTGTGGAATATTATTTGTGCATTTCCAAATCTCTTGATACACCACAAAAACACATTCAAGTTTCATGGCCTTAGTTAACTGAGCTGCAAAAAATAAACATCCCTGAGTCATTCCTACATGACCTCATAATAACCCATATTTCTATTTTTCTTTCCTCCTGCCTTTACTTATAGCTCACTACTTAAACTTCTAGGCCGGGTGCAGTGGCTCACGCCTGTAATCCTGACACTTTGGGAGGCTGAGGCAGGGAGATTGCCTGAGCTCAGAAGTTCAAGACCAACCTGGGCAACACAGTGAAACTCTCTCTCTACTAAAATACAGAAAAAAATTAGCCAGGTGTGGCGGCGTGCACCTGTAGTCCCAGCTACTTGGGAGGCTGAGGCAGGAGAACTGCTGAACCCGGGAAGCGGAGGTTGCAGTGAGCCGAGATTGCACCACTACACTCCAGCCTGGGTGACAGCGAGACTCTATTTCAAACAAAAACAAAAACAAAAAAAAACTTATAACAAAATGCCTTCCAGCCTCAGAACACTTCCAAAGTGCTGTCACAACTAGCTCCCGATGTTCCTTTTATCTAGCCCCTTCACCTGCACAATTTGAACCCTTTACCTACATTATTCTTCCGATAAAACTCATCTCTGGCTGGGCGCAGTGGCTCACGCCTATAATCCCAGCACTTTAGGAGGCCTAAGCGGGCAGATACCTGATGGCGGGAGTTCGAGACCAGCCTGACCAACATCGAGAAACTCCGTCTCTAGTAAAAATGCAGAATTAGCCAGGCGTGGTGATGCATGCTTGTAATCCTAGCTACTCAGGAGGCTGAGGCAGGAGAATTGCTTGAACCCAGGAGGCAGAGGTTGCAGTGAGCCAAGATCATGCCATTGCACTCCCGCCTGGGCAACAAGAGTGAAACTCTGTCTCAAAAAACAAAACAAAATGAAATGAAAACTCATCTCTTCAGAAAGGCCATAGGTTTCCTTGCCTCTGGATTCCGTGATTCCCCCATAGTACATTCATTGCCCCTCCGATCTGCATGGTTCCTCCTCTAGCTTTGCCCCAGATTGGAAGCCTTCTTTCTGAGGGTCTTTTCTTCATGATCACACTCACCTTGTGTGTGAGTAAAACACGAAAAATTAAATTTCAAACCCAGACCTGTCTGCTTCGCTCTAGTCCTTGAGTCACATTCTCATCTCTCTCTCTCTTTCTTTTTTTTTTTTTTCTGAGGTGGAGTCTCTCTGTCACCCAGGCTGGAGTGCAATGGTGCGATCACGGCTCACTGCAACTGCCAACTCCCTGGTTCAAGCGATTCTCCTGCCTCAGCCTCCTGAGTAGCTGGGATTACAGGCACGCACCACCAAACCCAGGTAATTTTTGTATTTTTATTAAAGATGGGGTTTCACTGTGTTGGCCAGGATGGCCTTGATCTCCTGACCTCGTGATCCGCCCGCCTTGGCCTCCCAAAGTGCTGGGATTACAGGCGTGAGCCACCGCGCCCGGCCTCGTTCTCATCTCTTTCTAATGGTGAGGCCTGACATCATCAGGAACAGACTCTGTGACGAGCTGCAGGTTTCATTCTCCCTTCCATGCGGGCACGGTCTACCTCGTCGACAAGTCTCAAATCTCCAGGGTCCTGTAAACTTTCAGGCCCTTACAACCTCCGAACCCAAGTTGGGATCACTGCACGGGGCTGTCGTGATTCCTCCTGCTTCCCCTGCACCGCCGGCTTGTTCATTCAGCTTCATAAGACCTGCTGAAATAACCAGTGTAATCCTCTTTAAATTAGTCCACCAAAGTTGAGACTTTCATTCTTAACTTTTAAATCTATTATCCTAACTTTAGTATCCTTTATCTGATCCCTAACTTTTTAACTTTGAGATTTGACTTCCTAATTTTTAAAAGTTTATGATAAAAAATAATTTTGAATACATAGTTTTACTTGTATTTAAAATTGATGTGAAAAACAAGTAATTAATTTTTAATGCTTGTATTTTATTTTAAAGACTGGCTGGGCGCGATGGCTCATGCCTGTAATCCCAGAACTTTGGAAGGCCGAGGCAGGTGGATCACTTGAGGTCAGGAGTTTGAGGCCAACCTGGCCAACATGGTGAAACTCCATCTGAACTAAAAATAAAAAACTTAGCTGGGTGTGGTGGTGCCTGCCTGTAATTCCAGCTACTTGGGAGGCTGAGGCACGAGAATCCCTTGAACCCGGGAGGCAGAGGTTGTGGTGTGCCACGATCACACCACTGCACTCCAGCCTGAGTGACAGAGCAAGGCTCTGTCTCAAAAAAAAAAAAAAAAAGACGAATACAATTTTAGATTTAAAAAAGAAAAAAGATTAAAATAATTACTTTGTAATTTATGTAGTGAGAAGAAATTAAAAAGTAATGTTTATTTTAGCTATAGCATATAGATCATTTGTCTTATGAACTTTAATTTTTTAAATAACATGCATTTGTATCGTATAAACTTCAGGAGAGTAGG
This sequence comes from Rhinopithecus roxellana, assembly GCF_007565055.1. NCBI lineage: Eukaryota > Metazoa > Chordata > Mammalia > Primates > Cercopithecidae > Rhinopithecus > Rhinopithecus roxellana. The sequence continues at coordinate 105,717,722 of NC_044550.1, read as the reverse complement.
AACTTTATCTCCAACATCTACAAAAGTACCTGATGTTTAGTAGGTACTTGCAAATATTTGCTGACTTAATGACTATACAGTTCACCGCTACAAAATAGTATTAAGTGAAAAGTAATTTTTCCTTTTATCCCTATAGATACCTGGTTTCTACCCCCAGAGGCAATGGTAACTTTATTTTGTCTTTCTGTAGAGATATTATAAGCCCACCTAACCATGTGTATATCTATATAAAGACAGACAGACATATGTGTGTGTATGTACACATCATAGATATCCTTTTCTCTACTTTCAAATGGGAACATCTTGTACACGTTTCCTATGTTCTACCTTTTGCCTCAACCGTATTTTGGGTGTAATTTTATATCAATTTTGGGAAAACGCTCTCTTCTTTATAAAAACGACATAGCATTCCTTGTATAACTGTGTCCTCAATTGATTTGACCAATCTTTTATTGGTGGCATTTCAGTTTCTAGAATTTTGTGATTTTTAAACAATGCTGTAATAAATGTTCTTGTATCGATAAGTTTGCTCATACATATGAGTGTTTGGAAAATAATTTTTCCTTGTGCTGCAATAACAAAACACTTGAGACCAGATAATTTATTAAGAACAGAAATTTATTTTCTCATAATTCTGGAGGCTGGGAAGTCCAAGCCCAAGGTGTCAGTTGTCTGGTGAGGGCCGCCTTCTGCTTCCGAGAAGGCACCTTGATGCTGTACCCTCTGGAGGGGTAGACGTGTTGTGTCCTCACGTGGCAGAAGACAGAAGGACAAGGAAGCCAAAACCTTGTAAAGCATTTAGATATATATTAGAAGGGCTTAAAGGCTTTAAAGATATACAACCTCCCACCCCCCTACACACACACAAAGGCCTTATATATAATTATATATATGCCTTAATTCCATTCACAAGGGAAGGAGCCCTCCTGATCCTCCCTTAACACCTGAATTTTGGAGGGGACACATGAAAACCACAGCAATATCCTAGAAGTAAAATTGCTATATCAAAGAGTAAATGCATTAAAAATTTTAATGAATATTGGCAAATTTTCTTCATAGATTATAGCAATGTATACTTCCATCAGCAATGTATAAAAGCACCATTTTCCTTCATACTGGCCAACACATTGCTATCAAATTTTGAGATCATTATAATTTATAGTTGAAAAGGGGTGCCGGGCGCAGTGGCTCAAGCCTGTAATCCCAGCACTTTGGGAGGCAGAGGCGGGCGGATCATGAGGTCAGGAGATCGAGACCATCTTGGCTAACACGGTGAAACCCCGTCTCTACTAAAAATACAAAAAGTAGCTGGGCGTGGTGGTGGGCGCCTGTAGTCCCAGCTACTCAGAGGCTGAGGCGGGAGAATGGTGTGAACCCGGGAGGCAGAGCTTGCGGTGAGCCAAGATCGCGCCACTGCACTCCAGCCTGGGCAACAGAGCGAGACTCCGTCTCAAAAAAAAAAAAAAAAAAAAAAGAAAGAAAAGTGATATCACACTGTTACTTTAATGTTCTTTTCTTTACAGTAAAATTTATTAATTATCCTCACAATTTAAAGACATTAGTGATTTCATTTTTGTAATTGCCACGGACTGTTTACATTTTACCAACTTATTTTTGCCATAATTTTCTCCCTTCCTTTTCCTTTCTTTTTTCCTTCCTTCCTTCCTTCCTCCCTTCCTTCCTTTCCTCCCTCCCTCCTAGAAGTAAAATTCCTTCCTTCCTTCCTTGCTTCCTTCCTTCCTTCCCTTTCCTTCCCTTCCCTCTTTTCTTCCTTTCTTCCTTTTTTTCCTTCCCTCTTTTCTTCCTTCCTTCCCTCTTTTCTTCCTTTTTTCCTTTCTTTTTTCTCTTTCCTTTCTTTCTTCTTTTTTTTCCTTAGACAGGATCTCACTTGTTTCCCAGGCTGCAGTGCAGTGGTGCAGTCTCAGCTCACTGCAGCCTCAACCTCCTGGGCTCAAGCGATCCCCCCACCTCAGCCTCCTAAATAGCTGGGACCACAGGCACAAACCACCACATCCAGCTAATTTATTTTTTAAAATTTATGGGTCTGGGGTCTCCCTGTGTTGCCTAGGCTGGTCTGAAACTCTTGGGCTCAAGCTGTCCTCCTGTCTTGGCCTCTCGAAGTTCTGGGATTACAGGCATGAGCCACAGTACCCTGCTTCACTGTTTTCTACTCTTTTGGTCATAATTTTACTCTTTATTTCCCCACTTTTCCCCTCATGTCTCTCCACTTTTTAACCTCAATGGCTTTGCATTTGTAATTCTCTGTTTTGGAATTGCCTTTCTCCAGCCTCTCCCTACATCTTAAATTGGAATCTTAATTCCATATGCACAGAATAGCTCCAGGTGGTAGTGGAGGGGAGAAACTAGTAACAAGGGATTCTGGGTGGAAGAACTGGGTACATGGAGTCAGAGATTTCAGGGAAACTTACTTTTCACTGCAACACCTTTTGTACTTTTGCATTTTGTAGGAAGCTCACATGTAACCTCTATACAAGCCAACACATGCAGAAATACACACACATTGTCAGTTCACATCCTTGTTTGTCGAGGTATAGCTTGAATGTAATTTTTAGCTAAAAAGTTGTTTATTTTTACTCTTTTTTTTTTTTTTTTTTTTTGAGACGGAGTCTGGCTCTGTCGCCCAGGCTGGAGTGCAGTGGCCGGATCTCAGCTCACTGCAAGCTCCGCTTCCCAGGCTCACGCCATTCTCCTGCCTCAGTCTCCCGAATAGCTGGGACTACAGGCGCCTGCCACCTCGCCCGGCTAGTTTTTTGTAGTTTTTAGTAGAGACAGGGTTTCACCGTGTTAGCCAGGATGGTCTTGATCTCCTGACCTCGTGATCCGCCCGTCTCGGCCTCCCAAAGTGCTGGGATTACAGGCTTGAGCCACCGCACCCGGCCTATTTTTACTCTTAACATTCATGGAAAGTAACTACATATGTATAACATACCAATAAGTAGTATAACATATACATTTTTATAGAAAAATAAAAATATTTCTTTTATAACTTGCTATCTTCTTGATTGAGAATCTCTGTTTGATTATTCTTTGAGTCCTGCCAAGATGTCTAGCATATTTCTTAGTCAATGTAGGAATTCAAAAACTGTTTAATTCATTTAGCAAATATTTATTGAGCTGCTGTTCTGGGAAAGTATCTTAGTAATCAGTGGCAATAGAATTTACAGTCACAATCCTTGCCCTTAGACATCCCAGTTAATGATGAAGATAAACACGGAGATAAATCATTCTAATAGGTACAATTTAGAGACATGCGAAGAAGGGGAATGATAAACATCAAGTGATTATTTATCTCAGCATTTCCCAAGGACTGAGTCAAGTAGCACCTTCTCATGATAATTTCAGGTGATCACTAGGAACACTTTTTATTAGATAACGATTTATTGCAGAAAATACATTTAAAAAAATCTAATACTTTTGCAGAGATTAATTTTGTGTGAGGTTAAAGTAGACATTTAATTTAAAGAAGTTAGTCACTGAAAGTAAAATATTAAGTAAGTAAGAGTCTAGACAGAACATAGCCACTGCAACAGTAGTGCAACAGAGGCAAGAACAACTGAGGCTGAGGCAGGAGAATGACTTGAACCTGGGAGGCGGAGCTTGCAGTGAGCCAAGATGGAGCCACTGCACTCTGGCCTGGGCAACAGAGTGAGACTCTGGAGGTCTCAAAAAACAAACAAATAAACCAACAACTGAAGCTTGGCACATGCTAATCTGTCCCAACCAGGTACACATTGCCTTGGTAATGATAATTGCAATTAAATGTTAGAGTAGCTTCCCTGTCTTGAGGGTTTACTCTGTGTCAAGCATTATGTTATGGACTTTATGATGTCTCATTTAACATTCACAATCTCCCAAGGACATTTGTATTTTCTTGAGGAAACAGAGGCTGAGAGAAATTAATGAAATGGCACAGATAACTAAAAGTTTATTCTTTAATTGCCATGCAGCTCTACCCGGTAGGAGCCAAATATTGGAGGAAATGATCGCTAAAGATTTTGACCTCGTAAATTTTGACTTTGAGTGAGACAAACAAGTGCTAGATGAATACATAACCCTCTTTGAGAGGTGCTATGAATAAGTATTATGAGCACGGAGGGCAGGAGAAGGATTAGGGATGGAAGCCAGGTCAGGGAAGGCTTCCTTGAGGAGATGATGCTGAACTGGGCTCTGACGAACACATCAGCATTAACGAGGCGTTCCACAAAGGAAACTCTCAGTGGAAGTGCCTGGAAGAACACCCACAGAGGCCCTGTGGTGGAGTCAGAGAGCTTCACGGTCCCACAGACTGTCGTCCTAGCCGGCCTCTGTTTCCATAGCCTTGCCCAGAGTAGGCTGTCAATATTTTGCGTTACTGACAAATTCACGGGTAAGAAACGTTATCTCCGGTAGATTAAGTTTGCATTTCCTTTATTAAGAACATCTTTTATAAGCTTAAGAACAATTTACATTCTTTCTTCTGTAAACTACTTCTTACATTCCTTGCATATTTTCCTGTTTCCTCATTCATTTGAAAAAGCACCTCATGATTAAGTTAGCTTTTTGTCTATATGAGACATATATTCGCTTTCTCATTGAACATGTATTTCATTTTTATTATTTTAAATTTTTAGTTATGTGAAAACTTTAAATTATTATTACTATTATAATTATTATTTTTTGAGTCAGAGTTTCGCTCTTGTTGCCCAGGCTGGAGTGCAGTGGAACGATCTCAGCTCACTGCAACCTCCGCCTCCTGGGTTCAAGTGATTCTCCTGCCTCAGCCTCCCCAGTAACTGGGATTATAGGTGTGCAACCACGCCTGGCTAATTTTGTATTTTTAGTAGAGACAGGGTTTCTCCATATTGGTCAGGCTGGTCTCGAACTCCTGACCTCAGGTGATTTGCCCATCTCGGCCTCCCAAAGTACTGGGATTACAGGCATGAGCCACTGTGCCCAGCCTTAATTATTTTAAAAATCAAATCAATCTGTAATTTTTGTTGTTTTTGAGTTTAATATACTGAGGAGGCTAATACATTCCAATTTTATAAAAATATTCAACTGTGTTTTCTTTTAGCACTTTTATGGTATCAGTTTTGAAGTGTAAATATGTGAACATTGAGATTTATTTTGGTTTAAAGTGTGAGGTAGAGTTACAGTTAGTTTTTTCTTCAAATAGCTCCTCCTGTTGCAACACTATTTGTTGAATAATGCGTCTTTCTCAATTGATTTGAAGTATCACCTTCATCAGTACTAGATTTTTTCATATGTATTTGAGTCTTTTACTGGCTTCATTCTGTTTCATTGATGAGTCTGTATCTTCATATTCTAGTAACCCTGTGTTTTCAATGTTGTTGTTATTCTTGCTCTGTCTCCCAGGCTGGAGTGCAGTGGTGCCACCTCGGTTCACTGCAACCTCCGCCTCCCGGGTTTAAGCGATTCTCCTGTCTCATCCTCCCAAGAAACTGGGATTACAGGTGCCCGCCACCACGCCCAGCTAATTTTTGTATTTTTAGTAGAGACAGGTTTCACCATATTAGCCAAGCTGTTCTCAAACTCCTGACCCTGTGATTCGTCCACCTCGACCTCTCAAAGTGCTGGGTTTACAGGTGTGAGCCACTGCACCCAGCCTAATTATTATTGTTTTATTATCTTGCAGGGCTAATTACTTGCATAAAGCATTTCTCAGATTTATACTTTCGCCTGTTATTCTTATTCACTTATTTTTCCATACCTTCTTCAGAATCAGCTTTCTAGTTTAAAAAATTCCTGTTAAAATTGTTATAGAGCATTAGATGGAAGCAGCATGGGTAGGAGCCATGGGGCTGTTCCCAGGAGGGTATTCCAGGCCTAAGGGCCAGGGCGTGTCAGGGCCTCCACTGGTAGTGTGTGTCATGTGTTTGAAGAACAGGAGAGTCTGGAGTTACTTCAGCTGACAGTTCAGTCTGAGGAGGGGAGATGGGAGGTAATGCCCTAGTGGGGGTGGAGGTGGGACATGAGGGTCCAGATCACCTGTGGGCCCTTGTAGGCCATTATAAGACTCTGACTTTTAGTCTGAATGAGATGAAAAGTCCCTGGCAGATTTAGAGCATAGAAATATCACATACAAAAATTTGGGGCCAGGTGCAGTGGCTCATGCCGATAATCCCAGCACTTTGGGAGGCTGAGGCAGGCAGATCCTTTGAGCCCAGGAGTCCCAGACCAGCTTGGGCAACATGGCGAAACCCTGTCTCTGCAAAAAAAAAACAACAACAAAAATTAGTTGAGTGTGGTGGTGCTCACCTGTAATCCCAGCTACTCAGGAGGCTGAGGTGGGAGTCACTCTAACCCGGGAGGCGGAGACTGCAGAGAGTTGAGATCGCACCACTGCACTCCAGCTTGGGCAAGAGAGCAAGACCCTTATCAAAAAATAAAAATAAAAAGTAAATTTTATTTTATTTTATTTTTCTATCTGTTAAATATCCAACCAATTCATTTCTGGGCATCTATCTGAAATATGCAACATTTACCACCCCACTCCCACCCCTACCCCAAGAGAAAGAAAAAGCATTGTACAAAGATTATTACAGCACAGCTTGTTACAGTGAAAAATTGACAGTTAAAATGCATATTAATAGAGAAATTATTTTAAAAATCTGTGCTATGTCCATACTATACAATACTAAGAAGCAGTTAAATGCACAGAATAAATTTGAAAGCACAGAAAAAGAAATAGAGCTGTTATGAGACCGGGCATGGTGGCTCAAGCCTGTAATCCCAGCACTTTGGGAGGCTGAGGCGGGTGGATCACCTGAGGTCGGGAGTTCGAGAGTAGCCTGGCCAACATGGAGAAACCCCACCTCTACTAAAAATAAAAAATTAGCCAGGCGTGGTGGCGCATGCCTGTAGTCCCACCTACTCAGGAGGCTGAGGCAGGAGAATCGCTGGAACCCGGGAGGCGGAGGTTGGGTGAGCCGAGATCCCACCACCTGCGCTCCAGTCTGGGCAACAGGAGCGAAACTCAACAAACAAACAAACAAAGAGAAATAGAGCTGTTATGTTGAGAACTAAGTGGTACATAAGGGAGGCTGTGGCTTGGCTTTGGCGCTGGCACCGGAACGTCCGTGGTGCAGTGATGGCGTCTGCGACTCAGGTCAGAGCTCTCCAGGACAGGTGGGGCAGAGCTGGAACCAGACAGGCAGGTGCTGGCGCTCACTGAGGCTACGCTGTCAACACAGGAGGACTTGTTTTATTTTTCTCCCCACTTTTAATATGTTTGAAAATTCCATAAAAGTAAAGTAAAACAAAAATAATAAAAAGTCATTAAAAACTGAACCATAAAAGTCAGGAAATTTTTCCACAACAGCCTTGGTCATTGCTGTGTTGTGCATTTAAGGCGGCTCTTAGCGAAGAGACATACTTGTAACAAATGTTTTGATACACTAGACAATCAGGGCTCTGAGGATTAAATGAGATGATCCGTGTAAACTACTTAGCCTGGGATTCTCAGGACATATACATCTAAAAGTTTTTATGGAAGTTGATTTTATTACTCAAAATATATTACAGTAATTGTGTAAATCTATTTTATTTCTCTATCTCTATATAATTTGTCTTCTGTTTAACGGCTACAGAATGTTTCTTAATTTATTTAGCCATTCCCCTATTGACCTTTTCTCCTTTTATAACAATTTTATAATAAATATCTCATAATATGTATTTGTGCACCTGCCCAATTCTTCCCATGAGGTAAATCCCAGGACTGGATATGGTAAACACCGATGCATTTTCATATACTTCTTTTCCAATTTGCCCTGCAAAGAGATTGTACTCACATACACACCCTCCAGGTAACTGTGGCAGTGTCTGATTCTTCATATCCTTGCCAACAAGAACTAGACACATGCATTATTAGTGAAGGCAAGTGCGTATGTACTGTGTATTTTTATGTCTGCCAAGGTGAAGTACATGTTTGTGTTCTCAACTTGTTCTACATTGGACCCTTTGTCTTTTCTTTATTGATGTGTTAGAACTCTTTATAGTAAGACTATTAATACTTTGTTACATATGTTACAGAACATTTTCTCTATTTTGCCATTTGTCTTTAACTTCATGTAGCTTTAAATATTTCAGCCTTCATTTTAGGCTATCTGGGATTTATTGCACGCTTAGAAAAGCCTTTTTTATTTCAAAATTAAAAAGCTTTTTTTGGTAAACTCTCACACTGTTGGATTTTGTTTGAACTTCTGTTTTTAATCCATCTGGGATTTATTTTTATTTTATTTTATTTTACTTTATTTTATTTAGAGACAGGGGTCTTGCTCTGTTGCCAAGGCTGGAGTGCAGTAGCACAATCATAGCTCACTTCAGCCTTGACCTCCTGGGCTCAAGGATCCTCCTGCCTCAGCCTCCCAAGTAGCTGAGACTACAGGCACATGCCACCATTGCTGGCTAATTTTTAAATCTTTTTTTTAGAGACAGGGTCTTGTCCAGGCTGGTCTCAAACTCCTGGCCTCAAGCAATCCTCCTGCCTCAGCCTCCCAAAGTGCTGGAATTATAGGCATGATTCACTGGGCCCAGCCTGGACTTTGTTATTGCAGTTAGGATGTATGTTTTATTCCTAAATGTATAGCCTACTGTCCCAGCCTGTTAATTGAAGAGTTTATTATCTATAACTGGTTGGGAGTCCCCATATCATTATTTTTCTTTCAGGCGCTTTTATTGGCTATTTTCACGCTTACTATTTCGTGTACACTTTACAAACAGTTTTCGCATTCCAAGACAATTCTGAAATACTATTTTTGGACTCACATTGGAAATTAGGTGAGAATTGGCATTTGTCTTTACACAAGTGTTCCACTTAGGAGAATCGTGTGTCTTCCCACTTTTAAAGTATTTTAAGTTAGTCTATATATATATACATATGAGACAGAGTCTCACTGTGTCGCCCAGGGCTGGAGTGCAGTGGCACAATCTCGGCTCACTGCAATCTCTGCCTCCCAGGTTCAAGTGATTCTCCTGCCTCGGTCTCCCAAGTAGCTGGGATTACAGGCATCCACCACCACGCCTGGCTAATTTTTGTATTTTTAATGTATACAGGGTTTCACTATGTTGGCCAGGCTGGTCTTGAACTCCCGACCTCATGATCCACCCATTTTGGCCTCCCGAAGTGCTGGGATTATAAGCATGAGCCACTGTGCTCAGGTGAAGTAAGTCTTATGATTAACTTCCCCATAAATCTTTCACATTTCTTATTAATTCCTAGGCATTTTATAATTTTGAGGGTTTTAAAAAATTTCAGAGATCATTTTTGTCATTCTATTTTTTAACTTAGTTACCACTAATACAACATCTACAAAATGCTATAATCTCTGCACACACACAAACACACACGCATTATGCAGCAAATAAGAAAATGCCAATGCCTGAATTATATGTGAGCTGTTGGATATATTATTTTAGTGGCACATGTCTTAGAACTCATTACACTTCTAGGTACATATCCATGAGATATGCATGCAACCATCAAAAACGTGAACAATCATATTTACAGCAGTTTCATTAACAATCACTAAAAATTAGAAGCAATCTAAATGTCCAGCAACAGGAGAATAGATGAGCAAATGGGATACGGTACAGACAGAAGCAACAGTAAAATCCCTACTGATGTGGACACACATGGAAAAATCTCGTGACCCTCATCTTGAGCAAAAGAAGTTTCACATCAAGAAATGCATACTCTATTATTCCATTTAGATAAAGTTCAAGAACAGGCAAAACTAATCTTACAATACAAATCAGAGCCAGGCATGGTAGCTCACACCTGTCATCCCAACGATTTGGGAGACCAAGGCAGGCGGATCTGAGGAGTTTGAGACTAGCCTGGGCAACATAGCAGAACCCTGTCTCTACCAAAAATACAAAAAATAATAATAATAAGAAGAAGAAATTAGCTGAGCATGGTGGCACACACGTGTAGTCCCAGCTACTTGGGAGGCTGAGGTGGGAGGATTGCTTTAGCCTGCGTGACAAAGTGAAAAAAGTCAGAACAATGGCTACCTCTTGAGAGGTTAGGTACTATCTGGGAGGGGTATCAGAGGACCTCGGAGCCTGTTGGACATTTTCTGAATCTTGATCTAGGTGGTAACATCACTGGTAAATAAACACTGTATGTAAAAGTTCATTGAATTTACACTTAAGATTTGTTCACTTGACTCAGTATAAAATTTACATAATTTTATAAAAAGTAAGCTTCCTAATAGGCTTGTGTATATCTAGTCATGAAATAACATTTAAAATAAGGCTGAGGGCGGTGGCTCACGCCTGTAATCCCAGCACTTTGGGAGGCAGAGGCAGGCAGATCACCTGAGGTCAGGAGTTCGAGACCAGCCTAGCCAACATGATGAAACCCCATCTCTACTAAAAATATAAAAAATTGACTGAGTGTGGTGGTGGGTGCCTATAATCCCAGCTATTCAGGAGGTTGAGGCAGGAGAATCGTTTGAACCCGGAAGGCGGAGGTTGCAGCGAGCTGAGATCGCGCCACTGTACTCCAACCTGGGCAACAAGAGCGAAACTCCATCTCAAAAAAAAAAAAAAGTTAAAACAAAAGCAAAAGACTCCCAAAACAAATAAAAGAGCAACCACATAAGCAACTAATAAAAAGAAAGTCATTACCTGGCTTGTCGCCAGAATCTACTCATCAGTCTAAGACTCAGAGCATTCTAAGCACCAATACTTTGACCTGCTTTCTACAGAGACCCAAGTGTTCAACTTAGCACATCCCCAGAGGACCTTTCCTCTACACTTGGCTCGTCCTCTGTGCTCCGTATTTCTCTTCCTGACACTTCTATCTCCCCGTCTCCCAAGGCACAAGTTACAGCATCCCATTTTACACTCGATAATAACTGAATATCGTCTCGTATCAATCTCTTGGCCCTTTTTTACTAACACTATCTTCAAATAGACTACAAAAATAGCCTTCTAATAGGATCCTCCCCACCCAGTTTCTGGCTCCAGCGTATTTTGCAAAAGGCTGTCAGTTTGATTTGCTCGCACAGTGCTTTCGGAAAGGATGGCAGTGTTCTAGAGCTGCTCCATCTGACATGGCCACTACTAGCCACAGTGGCTACTGGGCACTTACATGTGCTCGGCAGGCTGAAGAACTGACGTTTGCATTTCGTTTTGTTTTACTCAGTTTGAATTTAGATAAGTACCTGTGGCTAGTGGCTAGTGCGTTGGTCGGTACAGTTCTAGAAGGAAAGCTCTGAGCTGTGCCCCTCTCTCCAGGTGGAATTAGATTTTACACATTCACTGACTCAGGCCTGAGCAGTTCCTGGACTGGTATCAGCCTAATGGTCCCTCTTCATCAAATACAAACATAATTTTGCATATTGGACTGCAAGCTGCATTTGTTCTTTTAATTCTCCTCAAGTAATTGAATAAGAACCTTTTTTTTTTTTTTTTGAGACGGAGTCTCACTTTATCGCCCAGCTGGAGTGCAGCAGTGCGATCTTGGCTCACTGCAACCTCCGCCTCCTGGTTCAAGCAGTTCTCCTGCCTCAGCCTCCCAAGTTGCTGGGACTACAGGCACAGGCCACCACGCCCAGCTAGTTTTTTGTGTTTTTTAGTAGAGACGGGGTTTCACCATAGTGGCCAGGCTGGTCTCAAACTCCTGACCTCATGATCCGCCCGCCTTGGCCTCCCAAAGTGCTGAGATTACAGGCGAGAGCTAACACGCCCAGTCAGGAACCGCTTTTTAATGCAAGAGCTTTTCTCACTACTGACCATGGATCCTGGATTATTTTTTTAAGTGGCTGGGCCTGGTTCTACAGATATACCAAAAACCTCCCAATCTCTGTGCATTATCTCCATTTGAAATGCTCTATACTTGGCCAGGTGTGGTGGCTCACGCCTGTAATCCCAGCACTTTGGGAGGCTGAGGTGGGCGGATCAACTGAGGTCAGGAGTTCGAGACCAGCCTGGCCAACATGGTAAAACCCTGTCTCTATTAAAAATACAAAAATTAGCTGGGTGTGGTGGGACATGCCTGTAATTCCAGCTACTTGGGAGGCTGAGGCAGAAGAATTGCTTGAACCCAGGAGGCAGAGGTTGCAGTGAGCTGAGATTGAGCCATTGCATTCCAGTCTGGGCAACAGAGCAAGGCTCTGCCTTGAAAAAAAAAAAAAAAAAAGAAATGCACTTTGCGGCCAGGCGCGGTGGTTCATGCCTGTAATTCTAGCACTTTGGGAGGCTGAAGTGGGCAGATCACGAGTTCAGAGGTTCAAGACCAGCCTGGCTAACATAGTGAAACCCTGTCTCTATTAAAAATATAAAAATTAGCCAGGTGTGGTGGTGCATGCCTGTAATCCCAACTACTTAGGAGGCTGAGGCAGGAGAATCACTTGAACCTGGGAGACAGAGGTTGCCGTGAGCCGAGATCACACAATTGCACTCCAGCCTGGGCAATAGAGTGAGACGCTTGTCTCACACACAAAAACAAAAAAAAAGAAAAGAAAAGAAAGAAAGAAAGAAATGCACTTTCCTGGAAACTTCAGCCCAAATAGCAGAATTATGTGTGATTGAAACCAGGCTGTATTGTCTATCATATGTACAGATAAGCAAAAATTATAAACAACATAACTGGATTCAATAAAAACTTGGGTAATTCATTTATGGGAAACCAATAGCCTGTAGCCATTCAGCTATTAGAATGATTAGATTTGTACTGACACAGAGAGATGTATCAGATTATGATATGAAATCAGTGGGATCTAAAATACTAAATATCCCAATTCTAATTTATCTTTAATATAAAAATACGTATACAATCATACAGAAATAAATAGAAAGAAAATACACTAAAATGTGAGCAGCACTGGTTTGTCTCCAGGTGGTAGAATTTGATGCAGTCAAAAAAACCCAAATTTTCTCTATAACTGGTATTAACACTCTTTAAAAATGAAAACAGATTTAATATTGAAATCTTCATTATACTTCCAAAGCCAGATATTCTTTTTTATTATTGTTATTTTTGAGACGGAGTTTCGCTCCTGTTGCCCTCAGCTCTTTGAAGCCTCCGCCTCTTGGGTTCGAGTGGTTCTCCTGCTTCATCCTCCCAAGTAGCTGGGATTACAGGCGCCCGCCACCACGCCCAGCTAATGTTTTATATTTTTAGTAGAGATGGAGTTTCATTATGTTGGCCAGGCTGGTCTCGAATTCCTGAGCTCAGGTGATTCACCTACCTCGGCCTCCCAAAGTGGTGGGATTGCAGGCATGAGCCACCTTGCCTGAGCAGATATTCTTTATATTTTGAATTAGTGGCCAGGCATAGTAGCACTTGCCTGTAGTCCCAGCTACTTTGGAGCAAGGTAAAGGTGGGAGGATCACTTTAGCCCAGGAGTTCTAGGCTGCAGGGAGCCATGATTTGTGCCACTGCACTCTAGCCTAGGTGACAGAGCAAAACTCTATCTCTAAAATAAAATAAAATAAAATAAAATAAAAATTCTGAATTAGTGACTGTTTCCTGTAAAATTCGTAGCTACAACACTAGGCAAACCAGAAGTCCCAAGTATAAGGTTTTAATTATTTAACACTGGCCATTTTCTTTTCTTTTTTTTCTGAAACGGAGTCACTCTGTTGCCCAGGCTGCAGTGGCAGGATCTCGGCTGCGTGAGCCACGGCGCCCGGCCAACACTGGTCATTTTCTAATAGAGATTCTGAAAAAGGAAAAGTGTAAGACTCTGTATATAGCCTCTGTATATAAGTATCATTCTATGTTGGGAGTGCCATTCTAAGGAATGATGACCAATTCTGAAACTCAGAAAAGGATCTATGTAAACATAGCAATTGAGGCTGGGTGTGGTGCCTCATGCCTGTAATCCCGCAATTTGGGAGACTGAGCGGGGCAGATCACTTGAGGTCAGGAGTTTGAGACCAGCCTGGCCAACATGGTGAAACCCCATCTGTACTAAAAATAGAAAAATTAGCCAGGTGTGGTGGTAGATGCCTGTAATCCCAGTTATTCAGGAGGCCGAGGCAGGAGAATTGCTTGAGCCCGGGAGGCAGAGATTGCAATGAGCTGAGATCATGCCACTGCACTCCAGCACTCCAGCCTTGTGACAGGTAAGATTCTGCAAAACAGGAAAGAAGGAAGGAAGGAAGGAGAAAGGAGAAAAACCAATTGAAAAGAGAAAAAGAAAACTATTCATTAAAGGGAGATTTTTTTTTTCAGTCTCACAGTGGGGAGGATTTATCCAAACATAACGCAAAATTTAAAAACTACAGAAGATTTGACTACTTGGCAAAGACCATGAGAAGAACATCAAAACAAACAGCTGAGGGACATCTGTAACTGACATCATAGACAAAGGACTGACTTCCTTAATCTATAAATACCATCTGTAAACCGAGAAAACTAGCCAATGCAAGTGCACACAAGATATCAATACAAGCTGGGTGCAGTGGCTCATGCCTACAGTCCCAGCACTTTGGGGGGCCGAGATGGATCACTTGAGCCAATGAGTTTGAGACCAGCTTGGGGAGCATAGTGAAATGCCATCTTTACAAAAAAAAAAAAGGAAAAAAAGAAAAAAGGAGAAAAAGAAGATATATAGGCCAGGCATGGTGGCTCACGCCTGTAATCCCAGCACTTTGGGAGGCTGAAGTGGACAGATCACCTTGAGGTCCAGGTTCAAGACCATCCTGGCCAACGTGGCAAAACCTCATCTCTACTAAAAATACAAAAATTAGCCGGGTGTGTTGGTGGATGCCTGTAGTCCCAGCTACTCGGGAGGCTGAGGCAGAAGAATCACTTGAACTCAGGAGGTGGAAGTTGCAGTGAGCCGAGATGGTGCCACTGCACTCCAGCCTTGGGGACAGAGTGAGACTCTGCCTCAAAAAAAAAAAAAAAAAAAAGATATATAAATACAAAATAGTAGTTATTTCAGGGAGGAAGGGAGAGAAAAGCAATCAGGGAGAAGCCCACAGAAAATTTCTAAGAGACTAGTTAATATCCTATTCTTTGTTGTATAAAGTAGGTGACGGGTACAGAGGTGTTTTATTATTCTTAAGTCTCTGTGTGAACATGCATATGTGTGTATATACACACACATTTACACACACTAATACACACATATATTCTGTATGTAGAGTAAAAAAAAAAAAATTAAATGCATTAAAGTTTTGATTACCCCACGGGCCGGAGTAAAGGGGAAGAGAGACTTGCAAGTAAAAATGTATGTGAGCATTTCTGTGGAGAACTACGACATCCGTAAAAATCCCATTGCACACATTTTTGATCCCATATTTCTACCTCCAGGAAAGTCACTCCACAGATATAACTGCACATGTATTATATGAAATTATATTATACAAAGTATTTATTGTAACATCATGTATTTTAGTGAAAATTTGAAAACAAATCATTGACAGGGAGCCTAATATTTAAAACACACTAGTGTGCTTTTGAATACACATGCAGCTATAACTCCCCCCCCCCACACACACACATGCACACACAAAGTCTTGAGATAGAATTTCATGATATCGGGCGGGGCCAGTGGCTCACGCCTGTAATCCCAGCACTTTGGGAGGCCAGGGTGGGCAGATCATCTGAGGCTGGGAGTTCGAGACCAGCCTGGCTAACAAGGCGAAACCCCAACTCTACTAAAAATACAAAATTAGCCGGGCATGGTGGCGCATGCCTGTAATCCCAGCTACTCAGGAGCCTGAGGCAGGAGAATCGCTTGAACCCAGGAGACGGAGTTTGCAGTGATCGCGCCACAGCACTCCAACCTGGGTGAGAGGGAAACTTTTTCTCAAAAAAAAAAAAAAAAAGAATTTCATAATATATTATTTGGGGAAAAATATATAGAAAAGTATGACATAATTGGTTTATTCAAAAGAAATATATACATTCAGACTCTCTGTAGACGGATATCTGATGGAAAAATAGATATGGAAAGTGTATTACATATTCTAGAAATAAATTTTAAAAACAAGTTTCCACATAGACTTGTAATTTAATGATCAAACCAAATTAACTGCATCTTATGATTATACATAGAATGATTTCAGTCACACAAATTAAAACCTTAACATAGGAAAGGGAATTGCAAAAAATATTCTCCATCAAATTAATTATACTTGTATTGGGGTAATGAAACTCAGAGGGGCAGTTTATATTTCTCCATTTTTATAATGAAAGTTCACAGATTAGTAACACAAACACTTGGTGTTTTTCATAAGCTATAGTAGAGAGTTGTCCTGACAATATCTGAAGGAAAATAACATTAGTTCCTTTCTCCTGTATAGGAAAAATATTCAGTTGCTCTTCCAGATCATTCAACAAAGACCTCTTCTTTCTTTTTTCTTTTTTTTTGAGACTGAGTTTCGTTCTTGTCACCCAGGCTGGAGTGCAATGGCGCGATCTCGGCTCACTGCAACCTCCGCCTCCCTAGTGCAAGTGATTCTCCTGCCTCAGCTTCCCGAGGTGCTGGGATTACAGGCCTGTGGCACGAGGCCTGGCTAATTTTGTGTTTTTAGTAGAGTCAGGGTTTCACTATGTTGGCCAGGCTGGTCTCGAACTCAACCTCAGGTGATCCGCCCACCTCCGCCTCCCAAAGTGCTGGGATTACAGGCGTGAGCCACTGTGCCCCGCCATGACCTTTTCTTTTTTTAACCTCAGCTTTTTATTTTGAAAAAAGCCCAATCTCAGTAAAGTCGAAAAAGAATTCCAGCGACCATCTCTACACATGTCCAGGTTTTGCACACTTTGGCTTATCACTTTCTCGCTGTTCTCAGACACACATACACATTCAGGCTCTGGTTTTGATTTGACAAAATCAGATAACTCTGTGTAGTCCTCAGTCCTTACAGTGTTCTCAGACGGCAGTGTTACAGACCAGCCAGGGTTCTGTCGTGAACTAAAACAACTGTTCTAACTCCTCCCCCACCCGCAGGAGGAAAGCAGTTCGCTGGAGACCTGTATATCCATTCTGGTCTACCAGAGAGGGCCTGGGACAGAATTGTTCCGTTCCAGTAAGCTGAGGAGGTATCTTTTCGTTGATTCACCGATGTGCTCTGAATTGGGATTCTACTATCTAGGAACACATATTCCAATGGTAGAAGATCATTCTTATATATAATGTGACCAGGTACAGGAAGATGTAACTTATGGCTAGGAATTTTCTGTGTAAACCTATGCCACAGAGAAAAAGATGAAATCAGATATATACCTCTCACTGAGGGATTATCAGTCAGTCCCTAGGCCTCGAATTCCTTACTAAGATTATTTAGAATATCGTCAACCTCCTGTTGAAAATGCAATAAGCATCTCCTGCAAAGTTTTTTAATTAATTAATTATTTATTATTATTTTTTGAGACAGAGTCTTGCTCTGTCACCAGGCTGGAGTGCAACGGCGCAGTCTCGGCTCACTGCAACCTCTACCTCCCAGGTTCAATCAACTGTCCTGCCTCAGCCTCCCAAGTAGCTGGGATGACCTGCTCAATGCTGTTGTACCAGAGGGGAAACGTCCCCAGGGAGCTGCAGACTGCTGGGAAGAGCAGGCACACTCGACACAGACGCACAGACAAACCCTTGGTATCATGAGTGGCACAAGGTCACATGCTGTCTTTCCACGTCAGACTTGTATCGATGCTATTTAAATCATAAAAGCCACCAGCTCTATGGAGTTCCCAAGGAGGCAGTTCTCCTTAGTACTTCCTGGTCACTCGGTCGTCAGAGCTGCGGGCACAGAGGCTCAAGTCACTCCACATGTCAGTCAATATTGCAAACCATACATCATAATATACCTAATTAATATATAAATGTTGGCCAGGGGCGATAGCTCACGCCTGTAATCCCAGCGCTTTGGGAGGCTGAGGCGGGTGGATCATGAGGTCAGGAGATCGAGACCATCCTGGCCAACACAGTGAAACCCCATCTCTACTAAAAATACAAAAAATTGGCCGGGCGCGGTGGCTCAAGCCTGTAATCCCAGCACTTTGGGAGGCCGAAACGGGCGGATCACGAGGTCAGGAGTTTGAGACCATCCTGGCTAACATGGTGAAACCCCGTTTCTACTGAAAAATACAAAAAGCTAGCCGGGCGAGGTGGCTGGCGCCTGTAGTCCCAGCTACTCGGGAGGCTGAGGCAGGAGAATGGCGTAAACCCGGGAGGTGGAGCTTACAGTGAGCTGAGATCCGGCCACTGCACTCCAGCCCGGGCGACAGAGCAAGACTCCGTCTCAAAAAAAAATAAAATAAAATAAAATACAAAAAATTAGCCGGGCGTGGTGGCGGCGCCTGTAGTCCCAGCTACTCGGGAGGCTACTCAGAGAATCTCTGGGCCTGGCCCAGGTAGCCCATCAGTCTTGCAAGGAAGAGTCTTTGACGTGGGCAGAGCCTTTGGTGGTGGATTCCGGGTGCCAACTACCAGTGACAGCAAGATGGAGACGGTTAAGACGGCTGTTTCCAGCTGGTGAAGTCCTGCTCTCTGACGGCCACAGCGTCCTCTGGTGAGGCCGGATTGTGGACGAGTGTGCCTGCTGATGCCCTTATCTGGCTGGATGCAGTCTTTGTTGATCAGGTGAAACATTTGGTCCCTGTTGGCAAAGTGCTTTGTGAAATGTAAGATGGAGTCTTTTGCTAAGATGGAATTACTATGTCAAGGGTGTTGTATACACTTGACAAGGCCAGATGACATTCCCAATTTGTTTTTATGAACAGTAGAGAAACTCTGCTGGAGGGGGGAGTATCATATAGAACAAGAGCAGACGGCTTGGTGCCTCTTCCATTCCAGATGCTACTGAGAATGTGCCAATCAGTGTCACAATGGATCCCAAAGGTTTCATTTCAAACTGAGCCATAGACACTTTATGGTGCCTCACTTACAATTCAGAAACACTCATATACACGGTTCGTTTGTAATATTTCCACTCGTAGAAATGCCACAGGTTTTGGGAACTACCTGGTATAGGAAGTGTCGGCATAACACATCTTTACCCTGGGGGAAAAGCAGAGTCTCCCTCACAGTCAATGCTCTCAATCTTCTGATCCTGGGGGTCTGGTAGGTCCCGTGTCCCCAAGGGATAAATCAATGTATTTTAAAAGTATTAAGAATCAGTTTACAGCCATGCATTGTTTTATAATGGGGACATATGCTGAGAAATGCATCATTGGGCAATTTTGCATTGTGTAAACATCATAGAGTACTTACACAAACGGATGGTGTAACCTCCTAACACACCTACATTATATGGTACAGCCTATTGCTCTTGGTACAAACCAGTCCAGCATATGACTATACTGCAAATGTAGGCAATTGTAACACAATGTAAATATTTGTGTTTCTAAACCTGGAGAAAGCACAGTGAAAATACAGTATTATAAGCTTATGGGACCACCTTCCTATATGTCTGCTGTTGACCAGAGCCATCATTAGGCAGCCTATGACTGTAGTCCATTAATTTTAAGTATTCAAAACAATTTCCATCCATTCACAGTTCAAACAATTGCTCACAATTTGTTTACAGCTATTAATCCGGCAAACCATTAGCCTAGGAAGCCAAACATTTAGTTAGACACAAGTTTAGGGAAACATTGCTGGAGTATTGCTGGAGGACGAAATCACTCACTAAATAACCAGTAGCTGATTACTGGCCTCAGGACCACGCCCAGTGGGAATAGCTCCAGGTCATTCTTTCTTTCTTTCTCTCTTTTTCAAGTTTTGTTGTTACAAGAATAATTTTCTACATTAGACTGTTTTCACTTTATTAAGTGTATCGTTAAGTGTGCCAACTTCTACAAACTTGGAGCAATTGGAATAATCTATTGATTTATTTTCACCAAATTTTCACTCTATTTGCCCAGAATTCAAACTTGTCTGTTAATTTCCCAGGTCTTCAATGACTTGCCTCTTATTGGCTAGCGTCTCCTCGTTTTCCTTGTTTAATTAGTAAGGTTTCCCCTATTATATTACTTTTTTTTTTTTGGCCTTTCTCTGGAAGTATATAGATTTTCTCCTGAGAGCCAACAATCTTCGTAACACCTTAGTCAATATACCTTTTAAAAAATCCCTTATATTGGCTGGTTGCAGTGGCTCACACCTGTAATCTCAGCACTTCAGGAGGCCAAGGTGGGCGGTTTACCTGAGGTCAGGAGTTCGAGACCAGCCTGGTCAACAAGTTGAAACCCTGTCTTTACTAAAAATACAAAAATTAGCCGGGTGTGGTGGTGGGCACCTGTAATCCCAGAGCCGAGGTCGCACTACTGCACTCCAGCCTGGGTGACAAGAGCGAGCAAAACTCTGTCTCAAAAAAAAAATCCCTTATAATTTTCATTGAAATAATCTGACATTCCTAGTAACCTCCAACACTAAAATTTTCTTCATTTTTAATAGAAACACAATTCATCATTTATCCATTATCCATTGTTTTGAATTTAATTTAATTTCATCAAAATAATACATATAGGCCGGGTGCCGTGGCTCAAGCCTGTAATCCCAGCACTTTGGGAGGCCAAGGCAGGTGGATCACGAGGTCAGGAGATCAAGACCATCCTGGCTAACCTGGTGAAACCCCGTCTCTACTAAAAATACAAAAAACTAGCCGGGCGAGATGGTGGGCACCTGTAGTCCCAGCTACTCGGGAGGCTGAGGCAGGAGAATGGCGTGAACCCGGGAGGCGGAGTTTGCAGTGAGCTGAGATCCGGCCACTGCACTCCAGCCTGGGCGACAGAGCAAGACTCCATCTCAAAAAAAAAAAAAAAAACATATATTTTAGCACCAAAGATCAAAAAGTGCTTGAAGGTTTATAATTAAAAAAAAAAAAAAAAAAAATCATTCCTCTCTCCTCCCCCATTCCTGCTATCTAGATACAGTCATGTCCAACTCTCAATTTTTTCTTATAGAATATACACGATATTCCCTCATCTTCCATTTAAGTTAAGGAATATCATGCATATTCTATAGGAAACAGAATGAGGCATTCTATTTCTATTTCCTTAGAAATAGAAATTGGAAATAGAAATAGAAATTGGAAAGATGGGCCAGTTGCAGTGACTCGCACCTGTAATCCCAGCACTTTGGGAAGCCAAGGTGGAGGACTGCTTGAGTCCAGAAGTTTGAGACCAGCCTGGGCAACATAGCAAGACTTCATCTCTACAAAAAGGTAAACAACTAGCTGGGCGTGGTGGCACATGCCTGTAATTTCAGCTACTTGGGAAGCTGTGGTAGAAGAACCCCTTGAGTGGAGGAATTCAAGGCTGCAGAATGAGCTATGATGGTGCCACTGCACTCCAGCCTGGGCGACAGGGTGAGACCCTGTCAAGAGAAAAGAAAGAAAAAGAGAAAGAAAGAAGGAAAGGATTATCTTTGATTACCTTTTACTTGCTGCAGATAACTTCCCTGCCACATCATTCCAATATAGTCAAAGCAACATTTTATTAAACCGTCAACAACTTTGTTTTTTATGGAGTTTGCAGTTATCTCTCTCTGTGTTTCGGTTTTTTTTTCCTAGTGTACCAAACACAAATTCATCCCTTATACTGTCCTATGGAGCTATGAAGCTTTTCTTGACATAGCCAAACAGCTAAGAAATAATCAGTTCTATTTATTTTTTCCTTCAAGTTACCTTTCTTGAATCTTCCACCTTTGCTGTAATTGGGGCCGGCTGGTGCTGTCGTCCTGGGAATTTTCTCATTCACCATCACTTTGTTAATTCCTTCACCTCTTTTCTTTCATGCACTCAGGAGGCATCCTCGGCAAGACTTAATGGTTGCTGGGTCATGATGAAATGTTGTAGGCACACTAGAGAAGCTCTTTCACTAAGTAGCTATCTGTTTGACAAAACAAAGACAAAAACAAACAAAAGCTAATTTGTAGAGAGCTTTTTGGATACCATTGTACTGTAAAACTTCAAAATCAGGCTGCCTCACCTGTTCATTAATGCCAGAGGCCTTTGTTTTGTGCCTTCAGGTAAGGCAAATACCTGACATACATGGATTGTTTAATGAACACTTTCTGGGTTTCTTGTTCATTCATTTAACGCCTTTGCCATCATGGGGTTTCCATTCCAGACAGGAAGTGAAGTACGTAATGTTAAATCAGATGTTAATGCTACAAAGAAAATAATGTAGGGTAAGAGGTAAGAGATTGAGTGGGGACTGGAGAGAATGTTCAGGGAGGGCGCTGTTTGTGGAGGACAGATGGAAAGGCCTGTGTGGTGGCAGCCAGCTGGAGCCTAGCACTGCGGTCCAGACGAAAGATCAGAGTCTCAACTAGTGTGGTCAAGAGGAGGATGGTGAGCGTTTGCTGAGGAACATATATGGATGGTAGAGCCGACAGTCGTTGCTGATGGATTGAACACAGAATGGCAGCAAAATAAAGGATGGCTCCAAAGTCAGTGCTGTCAGAATGAGCCTCCGAAGCTTTTCGAATGCACGGGGTCCCTGCGAGAGTGACACATTTGGGAATCTAGTTGGCTCTGACTGAAGCTACGGAGAAACATGGCAAAGGAGTGAGGAAGAAAGGATACTGAGGCGGGCTTAGGAGGCCCTTTATTAAAGCCTGGCTGTGTTTATAATTGCAGGCAAGAGGGGATGTTAATGTAGTGATTCAGAAAGATGAAGAGAACTAAATTGAGGAAGTAGGTTTTCATTTTTATCAAGCAATTCATCATTGACTACGACTCCACATTAATTCAGCTCTACCCATAAAGCAAATTAAATTACCCCAAGAAATCAATAAAAACACGGGCCGGGTGGGGAAGACGTTCTCGATGAATATTCACACGTCTTTTTTATAAGTATTTGGGAAGAGATTTTGGTCTAAATGGTCAAAAATGTTGCCCCAAAAGACAGACAAGTAAGATCCTACATCTTCCTTGACTCCCATGAGTCAATAGAGGCAATTTTCTGACATTTGCCTTTCGTTCCTTCCTCCTCTGCCCGTCCTAAAGAACTTGGCCTCCACGAGCCAGAGCCTACCTACAGGTCAGTGTAACTGATATGCTGCTTCAGTTTTCTGTGGGAACTGACCTGCATTTTTAGAACATCTGAGTAAAACCGAACCACCGTTCCACCTAGTCATGCTCATTACCACAGATCCCTGTGTGATAGGAGTCAAGGCAGAGCTTGCTTTTTGATGCAGTGATGGTCTGGATTTAATTCCTTCTCCTTGTTACTAGATACATAACAGCTAAATAACATTAGAAAAAACAAATCAGCTGTCTGAGCATCAGTTTCCACATATGAGTCATAACATTAATGCACACTCATAGGTTGTTAAAAATATTAAAGGAGATAAAGTATAATAAAACTTAAACATGAAAGTCCCTATGTAGATACTTACTTTCTCAGCATTATACAGCCATCCCTGAGCAAGGATGTAAGGGAAAGCATTTGCCAGGAGATCACCAAATAGAGAAACAGGGTGAACACCAGGCATCATTGATATTACTTACCTGATTACCTATTGGGCTTCTTCTAATAAATCAAATTGTTCTTATCAGAAAGAGGTAGGCCAGGCGCGGTAGCTCACACCTGTAATTCAAGCACTTTGGGAGGCCAAGGCAGGTGGGATCACTTGAGGTCAGGAGTTCAAGACCATCTTGGCCAACACGTTGAAACCCCGCTTCTACTAAAAATACAAAAATTAGCCAGGCGTGGTGGTGGGCACCTGTAACCCCAGCTACTTGGGAGGCTAAGGCAGGAGAACTGCTTGAACCCGGGAGGTTGTGGTGAGCCGAGATCAAGCCACTGCACTCCAGCCTGGGCGACAAGAGCGCAATTCCGTCTCAAAAAAAAAAGAAAAATAAAATTTTAAAATACTCACATTTTCCACAACTTCTCCTTCTTATCCACATAAAATATCTGTATAAATTAAGTTATTATTCTCTATTTGGAATAAAAAATTTCGAAAGTCCTGATACTCACTGTCAGTAATGGGATGTCTCTGGTCCTCATGGTGGCTTACATCTAAAGTCCTGCTTTCATTCCTGATCATACCTGATTCTGCAAATGTTTTCCGAAATATATCGAGTTCCTAACCTAGTTCTAAGGACCCCAGACTATATTTCTTCTCTAATTCCCCAACCCGACGATGCATATGCGTTTTTCTCATTAGTGTAGGATTTCCCTGTTATTATCATTCTGATTCAAGCTAAGTGCAACCTCTTCCACTACACACACTTGCGTTGACAGTTACACAAATGCAAAGGCTCCGCATATTAAATCAGGCTCCAACTCCTGGAACGCTTTTTATTGGGTTAGTTTACAAAAATTATTTCAATGTCTTGTTCTCCAACTTTCTGATCTCTTGTGGTCTTGGATTTTGCACACAGAAGATGAAGGGCTAACAGTAGATTAAGGGCTAACAGTAGATTAAGGGCTAACAGCAGCATCACAAGGACCGTATTGTGGGGAGATGGTGAGGGAGTCTGGACTTGTGTCTCCGTTTGGGATACAGAGGGAAAACACAGGCCTGAGAGCTCCCTGGAAGGCGCAATGGGAGAAACTGTAAATGAGGGACGTCTCGGTCACATTGTAGAATGATATCTGCCCGTGTTCGTAGTCAAGGAAAACCCCAACTGTGTCCAACTTCTTTTTCAGGAAGAGCCTTTTCAGAGGGGGGAAGACCCAGAGGGTCCACTCTGTCTCCATCACCGACCCTGTGAGCAAGACTTTCTCTCCGGAATCTCTGGCCGTGCTGCCCTTCGTGTCTGCAGAGCTGTGGTATATGCCCACTTGCCACCTGGTTGCCTTTTCCACGTCCACCTCCCAGTAGTGCCTCCCTGAGGTGAAGCTCTCCGCAGCCAGCACCGTGGCACTGAAGTCCAATCTTCCTGGGTTGCCAGCCCCATCCTGCTGCCCATGCCTCAATTTCACAGTTCTCAGGTCCTCAGATAAGGCCAGGCAGGGATGAGCTGTTTCAGGATCCAACGTTAAATGTCCTGCCAGGAGAGAAAACCCTCGTTAACGCAGGAGTTCACCAACGCCAATGCCAGAGTCGTGATTTCTAACATGCCTGGGCTTCCCACTGAGTGGGCACAAGCCCCAGGCCCAGACACGGGAGAGGCAATTTGGGAGGGTCCAGAAAAAGGAACCTCTAAACTTTACTTCAATCTGGACCTCGTGGAGGAAAAAGTCCATAAGATAAGGAAAGGGACACAGTCTGCCTGAGCAGGAAGAATAAAACAAAGGCGAATGGGCTAAGGAAGGTTTAGAAACACCGTCACCCGGCCAGGCGCGGTGGCTTACAAGGTCAGGGGTTCAAGACCAGCCTGGCCAAGAGGTAAAACCCCGTCTCTATTTAAAAAATACAAAAATTAGCCAGGTGTGGTGGCGGACGCCTATAATCCCAGCTACTCGGGAGGCTGAGGTAGAAAATTGCTTGAACCCGGGAAGCGGAGGTTGCAGTGAGCCGAGATCGCACCACTGCAGTCCAGCCTGGGCGAGAGAGCAAGACTCCATGTCAAAACAAACAACAAAAAAACACCTTCACCGCAGAGGCTGTCAAACTTTCCTGGTGCCAAGTTCTACCCAGATATCACTTGGGACCCAACCCTGGTCTTCTACAGATCTCCAAGCCTGGAGCGGACAGAGGAGTAAGCTAGCAGCAACTCATTCATGGCCCTCCCGATGACGTACTCTACACATCTTAAATATCTCCACAGGGAACATAGAGGCCTGGAAATTGCTGACAACAGGCCCTGGACATCAGGCAGTACATCAGAGAATTCATCAGTGGAGGAGAGAACACCTGTGAGGACCCTCCAGAAACTCACGCTGAGAACAGGCAGGCTCAATGAATTCCTCATACCTGCACAAATACACCTTCTTCCTGTCTCTGTTCCTCTTTCTGCCCAACCTCTAACTATTGGGACCTTTCACAGGGCTTGCTCCTGGGACTCCTTTCAAGTAGTAGATTCTCCTTCGCCACCTCCAGGTAACTGTGCTTCAGTTTCAAAGACCTTCCCTGTGTTTATGACTCACTCTATAAACAGCAAAATACCAGTTGGAAAAAACACAGGAATTTCAGACATAATATACCCAAAATGGAACTGCAAGGCCAGCCCTCTGCAGTCTCCACTAAGGGAGTTCACAGCTCCCTTACTGCTTCAGCTGTCCAAGCCATAAACCTGGAAAGCCTTTATTTCCTACTTTCTGTAACGAGGAATCCAACTTAATTTCTATTATTTGATTGCAGTAAATTTAATTAACTTAAATCTCTGAATTTGAAGGCCAATTCACATTATTAGGGTGGTCTCAAAAGCTACATGTCTTGAATTTTAAATAAATTGTCTGAGACTCTCAGTATTTCCAGGAGACTGGCAGAAACAAATGCAAATTATCTTTGGAAAAATGCACAGCTGTGGCCGGGCACAGTGGCTCACGCTTGTAATCCCAGCACTTCAGGAGGCTGAGGCGGACGGATCACTTGAGGCCAGGACTTCGAGACTAGTCTGGTGAAACCCCATCTCTATTAAATTACAAAAATTAGCCGGACCTGGTGGCAGCCTGTAATTCCAGCTACTCAGGAGGGTGAGGCAGGAGCATCGTTTGAATCTGGGAGGCAGAAGTTGCAGTGAGCCGAGATCGTGCCACTGCACTCCAGCCTGGGCAACAGAGCGAGACTCATCTCAAAAACAACAACAACAAGAAAAGGTTGAAGAAGAAAAACCAGGAACATCTCAAGAGAAAAAGAACTTGACAAATTCAACATTGATTCATGATAAAAATTCTTAGTAAACCAGAAATAAAGGGGGACATCCTCAATTTGATGAAAGGCAGTCATTAAAAAAACCTATAGCCAGGCGCGGTGGCTCACGCCTGTATTCCCAGTACTTTGGGAGCCCGAGGCAGGCAGATCACGAGGTTGGGAGTTTGAGACCAGCCTGACCAATGGAGTGAAACCCCGTCTCTACTAAAAATACAAAAATTAGCTGAGTGTCGTGGCACGCGCCTATAGTCCCAGCTACTCAGGAGGCCAAGGCAGGAGAATCGTTTGAATCTGGGAGGAGGTTGCAGTGAGCCGAGACTTCACCATTGCACTCCAACCTGGGTGACAGAGCCAGACACCATCTCAAAAAAAAAAAAACAAAAACAAAATACAAAACAACAAAAAGCCCTATAGCTGTATCAGAATTTACAGTAAAGACTTAATGTCTTCTTTCTTCCTAAGATCAAGAATAAGCAAGTGTCCGCTCTCACCACTTCTATTCAACACACTGCAGGTCTGAGCCAGTAGAATACGGCAAGGAAAATACAGAAAAGGCTTGCAGACTGGAAAGGCAGAAATAAACCATCCATACTCACATACTGTAGAAAATCCCGAAGGATCTATTTACAGAAATCCACTGTCTAATGAGTGAGTTTTGCATAGTAATAGGGTACAAATGTCAATATATATGAAACAATTCCATTTCTATATACTTGTAATGAACTAGAAATGAATGAAATGTCCATTAGAAATTGATATTTTAAAATACCGTTTACAGTGGCACTAAAAAACATAAAATACTTAGGGATACATCTCCAAATACATATAACATTTGTATGCTGAAAGTGACAAAACACTAATGTGAGAAATCTAAGACCTAAATAAATGGAGATATTTTGTATTCCTGGACTGTAAGCACTAAATATTGTCAAGATGTCAATTCTTCCCGAATTGGTCTACGGATTCAATGTAATATCAATAAAAATCCCAGCGGTCCATTCTGAAGAAGCCAACAAGCTGATTTCAAAATTTATGTGGAAAAGCAAACAACCTACAGTAGCCAAAACTATTCCGAAAAAGAATACATTTGGAGAATGCACAGTACCTGCTTCCAAGACTTCCTACAGAGTTATCATTCAAGCCAATGTGCTATTGGCAAAGGGATAGTCAACCATCAATAGATCTCTTAGAGTCACAAATAGACCTGGGTCACATGGATACAGTCAACCACCAATAGACCTCTTAAGAGTCACAAATAGACCTGGTCACATGGATAGTCAACCACCAATAGACCTCTTAGAGTCACAAATAGACCTGGTCACATGGATAGTCAACCACCAATAGACCTCTTAGAGTCACAAATAGACCTGGTCACATGGATAGTCAACCATCAATAGACCTCTTAGAGTCACAAATAGACCTGGTCACATGGATAGTCAACCACCAATAGACCTCTTAGAGTCACAAATAGACCTGATCACATGGATAAAGTCAACCACCAATAGACCTCTTAGAGTCACAAATAGACCTGGTCACATGGATAAAGTCAACCATCAATAGACCTCTTAGAGTCACAAATAGACCTGGTCACATGGATAAAGTCAACCACCAATAGACCTCTTAGAGTCACAAATAGACCTGGTCACATGGATAAAGTCAACCATCAATAGACCTCTTAGAGTCACAAATACATCTGGTCACATGGATAAAGTCAACCACCAATAGACCTCTTAGAGTCACAAATAGACCTGGTCACATGGATAAAGTCAACCACCAATAGACCTCTTAGAGTCACAAATAGACCTGATCACATGGATAAAGTCAACCATCAATAGACCTCTTAGAGTCACAAATACATCTGGTCACATGGATAGTCAACCATCAATAGACCTCTTAGAGTCACAAATACATCTGGTCACATGGATAAAGTCAACCACCAATAGACCTCTTACAAATACATCTGGTCACATGGATAGTCAACCATCAATAGACCTCTTAGAGTCACAAATAGACCTGGTCACATGGATAGTCAACCATCAATAGACCTCTTAGAGTCACAAATACATCTGGTCACATGGATAAAGTCAACCATCAATAGACCTCTTACAAATACATCTGGTCACATGGATAGTCAACCATCAATAGACCTCTTAGAGTCACAAATAGACCTGGTCACATGGATAGTCAACCATCAATAGACCTCTTAGAGTCACAAATAGACCTGGTCACATGGATAAAGTCAACCATCAATAGACCTCTTAGAGTCACAAATACATCTGGTCACATGGATAGTCAACCATCAATAGACCTCTTAGAGTCACAAATACATCTGGTCACATGGATAAAGTCAACCACCAATAGACCTCTTAGAGTCACAAATACATCTGGTCACATGGATAAAGTCAACCACCAATAGACCTCTTAGAGTCACAAATACATCTGGTCACATGGATAGTCAACCATCAATAGACCTCTTAGAGTCACAAATACATCTGGTCACATGGATAAAGTCAACCACCAATAGACCTCTTAGAGTCACAAATACATCTGGTCACATGGATAGTCAACCATCAATAGACCTCTTAGAGTCACAAATACATCTGGTCACATGGATAAAGTCAACCACCAATAGACCTCTTAGAGTCACAAATACATCTGGTCACATGGATAGTCAACCATCAATAGACCTCTTAGAGTCACAAATACATCTGGTCACATGGATAAAGTCAACCACCAATAGACCTCTTACAAATACATCTGGTCACATGGATAGTCAACCATCAATAGACCTCTTAGAGTCACAAATAGACCTGGTCACATGGATAGTCAACCACCAATAGACCTCTTAGAGTCACAAATACATCTGGTCACATGGATAAAGTCAACCATCAATAGACCTCTTAGAGTCACAAATACATCTGGTCACATGGATAGTCAACCATCAATAGACCTCTTAGAGTCACAAATACATCTGGTCACATGGATAAAGTCAACCACCAATAGACCTCTTAGAGTCACAAATACATCTGGTCACATGGATAAAGTCAACCACCAATAGACCTCTTAGAGTCACAAATACATCTGGTCACATGGATAAAGTCAACCACCAATAGACCTCTTAGAGTCACAAATACATCTGGTCACATGGATAGTCAACCACCAATAGACCTCTTAGAGTCACAAATACATCTGGTCACATGGATAGTCAACCACCAATAGACCTCTTAGAGTCACAAATACATCTGGTCACATGGATAGTCAACCACCAATAGACCTCTTAGAGTCACAAATACATCTGGTCACATGGATAGTCAACCACCAATAGACCTCTTAGAGTCACAAATACATCTGGTCACATGGATAGTCAACCATCAATAGACCTCTTAGAGTCACAAATACATCTGGTCACATGGATAGTCAACCATCAATAGACCTCTTAGAGTCACAAATACATCTGGTCACATGGATAAAGTCAACCATCAATAGACCTCTTACAAATACATCTGGTCACATGGATAGTCAACCATCAATAGACCTCTTAGAGTCACAAATACATCTGGTCACATGGATAAAGTCAACCACCAATAGACCTCTTAGAGTCACAAATACATCTGGTCACATGGATAAAGTCAACCACCAATAGACCTCTTAGAGTCACAAATACATCTGGTCACATGGATAGTCAACCACCAATAGACCTCTTAGAGTCACAAATACATCTGGTCACATGGATAGTCAACCACCAATAGACCTCTTAGAGTCACAAATACATCTGGTCACATGGATAGTCAACCACCAATAGACCTCTTAGAGTCACAAATACATCTGGTCACATGGATAGTCAACCACCAATAGACCTCTTAGAGTCACAAATACATCTGGTCACATGGATAGTCAACCATCAATAGACCTCTTAGAGTCACAAATACATCTGGTCACATGGATAGTCAACCATCAATAGACCTCTTAGAGTCACAAATACATCTGGTCACATGGATAGTCAACCATCAATAGACCTCTTAGAGTCACAAATACATCTGGTCACATGGATAAAGTCAACCATCAATAGACCTCTTAGAGTCACAAATACATCTGGTCACATGGATAGTCAACCATCAATAGACCTCTTAGAGTCACAAATACATCTGGTCACATGGATAAAGTCAACCACCAATAGACCTCTTAGAGTCACAAATACATCTGGTCACATGGATAAAGTCAACCACCAATAGACCTCTTAGAGTCACAAATACATCTGGTCACATGGATAAAGTCAACCACCAATAGACCTCTTAGAGTCACAAATACATCTGGTCACATGGATAGTCAACCATCAATAGACCTCTTAGAGTCACAAATACATCTGGTCACATGGATAAAGTCAACCACCAATAGACCTCTTACAAATACATCTGGTCACATGGATAGTCAACCATCAATAGACCTCTTAGAGTCACAAATAGACCTGGTCACATGGATAGTCAACCACCAATAGACCTCTTAGAGTCACAAATACATCTGGTCACATGGATAAAGTCAACCATCAATAGACCTCTTAGAGTCACAAATACATCTGGTCACATGGATAAAGTCAACCACCAATAGACCTCTTAGAGTCACAAATACATCTGGTCACATGGATAAAGTCAACCACCAATAGACCTCTTAGAGTCACAAATACATCTGGTCACATGGATAAAGTCAACCACCAATAGACCTCTTAGAGTCACAAATACATCTGGTCACATGGATAGTCAACCACCAATAGACCTCTTAGAGTCACAAATACATCTGGTCACATGGATAGTCAACCACCAATAGACCTCTTAGAGTCACAAATACATCTGGTCACATGGATAGTCAACCACCAATAGACCTCTTAGAGTCACAAATACATCTGGTCACATGGATAGTCAACCACCAATAGACCTCTTAGAGTCACAAATACATCTGGTCACATGGATAGTCAACCATCAATAGACCTCTTAGAGTCACAAATACATCTGGTCACATGGATAGTCAACCATCAATAGACCTCTTAGAGTCACAAATACATCTGGTCACATGGATAAAGTCAACCATCAATAGACCTCTTACAAATACATCTGGTCACATGGATAGTCAACCATCAATAGACCTCTTAGAGTCACAAATACATCTGGTCACATGGATAAAGTCAACCACCAATAGACCTCTTAGAGTCACAAATACATCTGGTCACATGGATAAAGTCAACCACCAATAGACCTCTTAGAGTCACAAATACATCTGGTCACATGGATAGTCAACCACCAATAGACCTCTTAGAGTCACAAATACATCTGGTCACATGGATAGTCAACCACCAATAGACCTCTTAGAGTCACAAATACATCTGGTCACATGGATAGTCAACCACCAATAGACCTCTTAGAGTCACAAATACATCTGGTCACATGGATAGTCAACCATCAATAGACCTCTTAGAGTCACAAATACATCTGGTCACATGGATAGTCAACCATCAATAGACCTCTTAGAGTCACAAATACATCTGGTCACATGGATAGTCAACCATCAATAGACCTCTTAGAGTCACAAATACATCTGGTCACATGGATAGTCAACCATCAATAGACCTCTTAGAGTCACAAATACATCTGGTCACATGGATAGTCAACCATCAATAGACCTCTTAGAGTCACAAATACATCTGGTCACATGGATAGTCAACCATCAATAGACCTCTTAGAGTCACAAATACATCTGGTCACATGGATAAAGTCAACCACCAATAGACCTCTTAGAGTCACAAATACATCTGGTCACATGGATAAAGTCAACCACCAATAGACCTCTTAGAGTCACAAATACATCTGGTCACATGGATAGTCAACCACCAATAGACCTCTTAGAGTCACAAATACATCTGGTCACATGGATAGTCAACCACCAATAGACCTCTTAGAGTCACAAATACATCTGGTCACATGGATAGTCAACCACCAATAGACCTCTTAGAGTCACAAATACATCTGGTCACATGGATAGTCAACCATCAATAGACCTCTTAGAGTCACAAATACATCTGGTCACATGGATAGTCAACCATCAATAGACCTCTTAGAGTCACAAATACATCTGGTCACATGGATAAAGTCAACCATCAATAGACCTCTTACAAATACATCTGGTCACATGGATAGTCAACCATCAATAGACCTCTTAGAGTCACAAATACATCTGGTCACATGGATAAAGTCAACCACCAATAGACCTCTTAGAGTCACAAATACATCTGGTCACATGGATAAAGTCAACCACCAATAGACCTCTTAGAGTCACAAATACATCTGGTCACATGGATAGTCAACCACCAATAGACCTCTTAGAGTCACAAATACATCTGGTCACATGGATAGTCAACCACCAATAGACCTCTTAGAGTCACAAATACATCTGGTCACATGGATAGTCAACCACCAATAGACCTCTTAGAGTCACAAATACATCTGGTCACATGGATAGTCAACCATCAATAGACCTCTTAGAGTCACAAATACATCTGGTCACATGGATAAAGTCAACCACCAATAGACCTCTTAGAGTCACAAATACATCTGGTCACATGGATAGTCAACCACCAATAGACCTCTTAGAGTCACAAATACATCTGGTCACATGGATAGTCAACCACCAATAGACCTCTTAGAGTCACAAATACATCTGGTCACATGGATAGTCAACCATCAATAGACCTCTTAGAGTCACAAATACATCTGGTCACATGGATAGTCAACCATCAATAGACCTCTTAGAGTCACAAATACATCTGGTCACATGGATAGTCAACCATCAATAGACCTCTTAGAGTCACAAATACATCTGGTCACATGGATAGTCAACCACCAATAGACCTCTTAGAGTCACAAATACATCTGGTCACATGGATAAAGTCAACCACCAATAGACCTCTTAGAGTCACAAATACATCTGGTCACATGGATGAAGTCAACCACCAATAGACCTCTTAGAGTCACAAATACATCTGGTCACATGGATAAAGTCAACCACCAATAGACCTCTTAGAGTCACAAATACATCTGGTCACATGGATAGTCAACCACCAATAGACCTCTTAGAGTCACAAATACATCTGGTCACATGGATAGTCAACCACCAATAGACCTCTTAGAGTCACAAATACATCTGGTCACATGGATAGTCAACCACCAATAGACCTCTTAGAGTCACAAATACATCTGGTCACATGGATAGTCAACCATCAATAGACCTCTTAGAGTCACAAATACATCTGGTCACATGGATAGTCAACCATCAATAGACCTCTTAGAGTCACAAATACATCTGGTCACATGGATAGTCAACCATCAATAGACCTCTTAGAGTCACAAATACATCTGGTCACATGGATAGTCAACCATCAATAGACCTCTTAGAGTCACAAATACATCTGGTCACATGGATAGTCAACCATCAATAGACCTCTTAGAGTCACAAATACATCTGGTCACATGGATAGTCAACCATCAATAGACCTCTTAGAGTCACAAATACATCTGGTCACATGGATAAAGTCAACCACCAATAGACCTCTTAGAGTCACAAATACATCTGGTCACATGGATAAAGTCAACCACCAATAGACCTCTTAGAGTCACAAATACATCTGGTCACATGGATAGTCAACCACCAATAGACCTCTTAGAGTCACAAATACATCTGGTCACATGGATAGTCAACCACCAATAGACCTCTTAGAGTCACAAATACATCTGGTCACATGGATAGTCAACCACCAATAGACCTCTTAGAGTCACAAATACATCTGGTCACATGGATAGTCAACCATCAATAGACCTCTTAGAGTCACAAATACATCTGGTCACATGGATAGTCAACCATCAATAGACCTCTTAGAGTCACAAATACATCTGGTCACATGGATAAAGTCAACCATCAATAGACCTCTTACAAATACATCTGGTCACATGGATAGTCAACCATCAATAGACCTCTTAGAGTCACAAATACATCTGGTCACATGGATAAAGTCAACCACCAATAGACCTCTTAGAGTCACAAATACATCTGGTCACATGGATAAAGTCAACCACCAATAGACCTCTTAGAGTCACAAATACATCTGGTCACATGGATAGTCAACCACCAATAGACCTCTTAGAGTCACAAATACATCTGGTCACATGGATAGTCAACCACCAATAGACCTCTTAGAGTCACAAATACATCTGGTCACATGGATAGTCAACCACCAATAGACCTCTTAGAGTCACAAATACATCTGGTCACATGGATAGTCAACCATCAATAGACCTCTTAGAGTCACAAATACATCTGGTCACATGGATAAAGTCAACCACCAATAGACCTCTTAGAGTCACAAATACATCTGGTCACATGGATAGTCAACCACCAATAGACCTCTTAGAGTCACAAATACATCTGGTCACATGGATAGTCAACCACCAATAGACCTCTTAGAGTCACAAATACATCTGGTCACATGGATAGTCAACCATCAATAGACCTCTTAGAGTCACAAATACATCTGGTCACATGGATAGTCAACCATCAATAGACCTCTTAGAGTCACAAATACATCTGGTCACATGGATAGTCAACCATCAATAGACCTCTTAGAGTCACAAATACATCTGGTCACATGGATAGTCAACCACCAATAGACCTCTTAGAGTCACAAATACATCTGGTCACATGGATAAAGTCAACCACCAATAGACCTCTTAGAGTCACAAATACATCTGGTCACATGGATAAAGTCAACCACCAATAGACCTCTTAGAGTCACAAATACATCTGGTCACATATACCAGTTGATTTTCAACAAAGGGGCCAAGTAAATTGAATGAACAAGGGTAGCGTTTTTGACAAATGAAACTGGAACAAATGGATACACATGTGACAAAAAGTAAAAATGAAAGGTGGGGGGAGGAGAGGGTTTGCACCATTCTGTGAACTGTATACAGATATTAACTCTCGATGGTTCATAGGCCACAATGTAAAACCTAAAACTGTAAAACCTAAAGCCATAAAACTTTTAGAAGGAAATCTTTGTTGGCTTTGGCAAAATTTCTCAAATAAGACACAAAAAGCACAAATCATAAAAGAAAAAAATTGATAAATTGAACTTCATCAAAATGCAAAACCTCTACACTTCAAAAGACAGTATTAGGAAAATGAGAATATAAACCAAACTGGTAGGAAATATTTGCAAAACATAT
Source organism: Rhinopithecus roxellana (assembly GCF_007565055.1). Taxonomy (NCBI): domain Eukaryota; kingdom Metazoa; phylum Chordata; class Mammalia; order Primates; family Cercopithecidae; genus Rhinopithecus; species Rhinopithecus roxellana. Next base: position 105,681,760 of record NC_044550.1, on the reverse strand, counting down.
CTGACAAATGACTGCTAAACAGAATATATAAAGAAATTATAAAACTCAAGAAACATACAACCCAATTTTAAAAAGGGGTTTGTACATGTATTTCACCAAAGTAGAGAGAGAGGGAAAATAAACACATGAAAATATGCTCAACATCATTAGTCATTCTGGAAATGCAAATTAAAATGAGATACCACTACACATCTATTGGGTTGGATGTAGTAAAACAAACTGACAATACCAAATGCTGATGAGAATATAGAGTAACTGAATCTTGCACATTATTGGTGGGAAGGCAAAATGGCACAGGTAGTTTGGAAAACAAGTTTGACAATCTCACCCTTAGATAGTCAATCAAGAACTGTGAAGCTATGCCCACAGAAAAACCTGCATGCTAATATTTATAGCACAGAGCTGGAAACAACCCATGTCCATAGAATTGCAAAAGGATAAATAAATTATAGTATATTTCTACAATGGGATCTTAACAATGAAAATAAGCAAACTACTGATACATGAAGCAGTCTGGACATTCTGTATCTCAACTGCAGTCTGCTGTCAGCCTCGGAAGGCCACCCACTGGAGGATTCCATCAATAGGACGTTCTGGAAAAGGCAAAGCGATAAGGAAAGGAGATACAAACCCTTTGTTATACGTGCTGAATTTCTCCCCCTAGAAGTTTACATTTTTCGGCAGTGGAATCTGCCTGCAATCATGTTTCATGGCTGGGAAACTGGTAAAGAATCTGCAGCCAGGCATAGTGGCTCATGCCTGTAATCCCAGCACTTTGGGAGCCCAAGGCATGAAGATCACCTGAGATCAGGAGTTCGAGACCAGCCTGACCAGCATGGTAAAATCTCGTCTCTACTATAAATACAAAAAACTAGTCGGGTGTGGTGGTGCATGCCTGTAATTCCAGCTACTCAGGAGTCCAAGGCAGGAGAATCGCTTGAACCCAGGAAGGGGAGGTTGCAGTGAGCCAAGATCGTACCACTGCACTCTAGCCTGGGCAAAGTGAAACTCCATCTCCAAAAAAATAAATAAATAAAAAAGAATTTGCATGGGAAAAGCTTTCATATAAGATCATACAGTTATTTTCTTGATCGATATCTAATATGTACAACATATTAAGCTCTCCAGTCTCCTAAAATTTTTATTTATTTAAGATAGAGTCTCGGCCGGGCGCGGTGGCTCAAGCCTGTAATCCCAGCACTTTGGGAGGCCGAGACGGGCGGATCACGAGGTCAGGAGATCGAGACCATCCTGGCTAACACGGTGAAACCCCGTCTCTACTAAAAATACAAAAAAAAAAACTAGCCGGGCGAGGTGGTGGGCGCCTGTAGTCCCAGCTATTCGGGAGGCTGAGGCAGGAGAATGGCGTAAACCCAGGAGGCGGAGCTTGCAGTGAGCTGAGATCCTGGCCACTGCACTCCAGTCCGGGCGACAGAGCGAGACTCCGCCTCAAAAAAAAAAAAAAAAAAAAAGATAGAGTCTCGTTCTGTTGCCCAGGCTGGAGTACAGTGGTGTGATCTCAGCTCACTGCGACCTCCGCCTCCCGGGTTCAGGCAATTCTCCTGCCTCAGCCACTCGAGGAGCTGGAACTGCAGGCGTGCACCACCACAACTGGCTAATTTTTGTGTTTTTTGTAGAGATGGGACTTCACCATGTTAGTTAGGCTGGTCTCAAACTCCTGGCCTCAAGCAAACTGCCCACCTTGGCTTCCCAAAGTACTGGGATTACAGGAGTGACCCACTATGCTGGCCTAAAATTTTTAAATTACTGGAATTTGTTTCCATTTATGGCAGGAAGGTCACCCGATTCTCAAATACAGAACAGAGCCATGTGAGCGTTCACATGTGTCAACTTACTCTGGAGTACTCTGAACATGCTGCTGAATCCTCTTATGTGGCATAAACTCAAGTCTGTGATATGAGCGGGCTCTAGACGCTCAAGCAGCAGTGACCTGCTCCTGAAGGGAAAGGACAGCCTCAGTCATCTGCACAGACCACAGACCCCTTGGTCTAGTAGATGGATCCCATTACATCCTACCAGCAAATGCACTCTCCTTATCCCAATCAACATCTTATTGGACTCTGGTTCTGACCCAATTGTATCCAAAATGAAAACTCACCTTTCTAAAGAGTATTTTGCATTCTAAGGGAAAGAAAAGAGACCAGGTTACTACTGGGTTTTTGAGCCGTCTTTTGCAATCTGTGCCCAGGAAAATATCCCCTACAATAACCTCAATTTCCATGTCATGTCTTCAGCCTCATAATGCTAGTTATCAGATGAACAAATTCTAACATGGAAACAGAAAAAGTCAGAAAAATGCATGAAATCATGTTGTTGTATCCCCAAGGGAAATGTTTTCTATCTTTCACCCCAGTCATCTTATTCAGAGCCATCATTTCTCAGTCTTCAGAACGCGAGCATCTATCTGCTTTCCATGCAGGGGGTGGCCAGAGTTGAGCAGGTCAAGGGGCTGCTGGCTGGGAGGGCAGTGGGAGGCAGGCAGAGCCACACCTGCCTGCATGCTCAAGGACTGAACTGATTCCTAAGGATTGACCTGCAGACGCTTTCCAGATGAGCGCATTCACTTGCAATTGTAAGCCTAGCAGAGGGATATGTACAGTCTTAAAAAGACAGTAAGGCCGGGCGCAGTGGCTCACGCCTGTGATCCCAGCACTTTGGGAGGCCCAGGCAGGTGGATCACCTGAGGTCAGGAGTTTGAGACCAGCCTGACCAGAATGGTGAAACTCCATCTCTACTAAAAATACAAAAATCAGCTGGGTGTGATGGTGGGCGCCTGTAATCCCAACCACTCAGGAGGCTGAGGCAGGAGAACCGCTAGAACCCGGGAGGCAGAGATTGCAGTGAGCCAAGATCACTCCACTGCACTCCAGCCTGGGCAATAGAGCGAGACTCCATCTAAAAAAAAAAAAAAGATAACCCACTTTCTGAAAAGGAAATGTATGTTACTGTACAAAATTCAAAATATGCAAATACTTACCACAGACTGAGTAGCTTCTTCACAACAGAAATTCATTTCTTGCAGTTCTGGAGGCCGGGAATTTCCAGATCAAGGCACCGGCAGATTCAGTGTCTGGTGAGGGCTCCAGCCCTCCTAGGTAGCCTCCATCTCCAGCCTCATAAGCTGAAGGGGCAAGGTCTTCCTCCGCCTCTTTTATAAGGGCCCTAATCCTTTTCACAGCGGCTCTGCCCCCAAGCCCCACTCACTACCCAAAGGCCCCACCTCCCAGTACCATCACCTTGGGGAAAAGGATGTCAACATAAATATTTTGGAGGGACACAAACATTCAGACCATAGCAGATAATCTCACCCTTGTTTCAAGATTATCGCCGATGACTATATATTTATATTTTTTTGCCAGAAAGTCTGTGGATGTTAGCAAGCACACATGTATATGTGTGTGTATATACTTATTATCGAAAGATCAAACAAAAAGCGGTCTGCATCTTTCTTTTTCACTCGAGTGCTTGAAGATACTCTTTTAGTGCCTATAGAGCTGTTTTATTCTTTATGATTACAGAATATTTCATTGTATGGATGTATCATAATTTGACGAATCAGTTATTAACCACACTGTGCCACGTTTCAATCCAAACTTACTGCTTTAAGGTGAGAATTAATCTCATGATACAGCTCCACTGTCCCACAAAGCTACGACCGTTCCTGATGCTTTTGGCAGCTGAAGCATAGTCGTGCAGTCTTCTTTTGTAGTTGAAGATCATTGGATATTGTGTTCTGGCGGCAACCCCTAATGAGTACTGTCCACTCCTCATTTCTCAAATACTGGAATGAATTTTATTTTCTTTTCCCCAGCATCTTACCTTGAGCAATGCTAAGGCGCCTTCCCCACACTTCTTCTCAAGCTCCGTGGTGAGCTTTTGGAGGCTGCAGATCTGTTCAGAAACCCTGGCTTCATTCTCTTTCAGTTTCTTCATGTTCTCTCTCCCCACATGGCTCAGTCTCTGCAGAAGCATCTCTTTGTTACTATTTTTTTTTTTTCTTTGTTACTATTTAACAACCTCAAGTTCAGGAACAAGAGTTCAGTAACTTCTCCTATTGATTAATTCAACCATGTCTTTAAAAACCTGCTTTTTGGCTGGGCGTGGTGGCTCACGCCTGTAATCCCAGCACTTTAGGTGGCCAAGGCTGGCAGATCATGAGGTCAGGTGTTCGAGACCAGCCTGGCCAACATGGTGAAACTTGGTCTCCACTAAAAGTACAAAACTCAGCCAGGGGTGGTGGCGGCGCCTGTAGTCCCAGCTACTCAAGAGGCTGAGGCAGGAGAATTGCTTGAACCCGGGAGGCAGAGGTTGCAGGGAGCCAAGATGGTGCCACTGCACTCCAGCCTGAGCAACAGAGCAAGACTCTGTCTCAAAGAAAGAAAACAAAACAAAACAAAACAAAACAAACCAAACCTGCTTTTCTGCCTGCTACCCCAGGAATAGACATAATTAGGCAAGACCATGATATTGTTGAAGCAGGAGTCCTCTCAAGAGACAGCTGATTCTTTGACCCCATTATGTATGTTTAAGCTGACACAGATGTGGGTACATGCAGCCCTTACTCAAATTAACATGTACCTAAAACATTTCATGTTTTTTCTGTGGCTGTTCAGAAGGTTCCCTATTTTTTCATTAACTTGAAATCAATTAAAATTAAGTTATATAGATTAATAAGAAATACACAATTATGTACTGATATCGGTTTTCTTTTTATCCTTCCAAGTATACTTCACATAGGTAGTCACATAAGCAACGTGAGTATGTTATTTAGGGGGAACTAACATAAACATAAGTGATAGTTTATTATATTTGATTACTAATCCGACAACTTACTTTTTCCTTGGAGAACATTCCTTATTCATACACACAGAGCTGTGACACCATCTTAACAGGCTGAAGAGCATTCTTCCGTGTATGTACGGAGCACATTTTGTGAGTCTTCTATTGATAAATACAGGGTGTTTCTAACCTCTTGCTATGAATAAATGTTATAATTGTAATATCTCCTACTCATCAACTGCTTAACATGAAGCAAGACACTGTTTAACAAGCTTAGCAGATTACCTCACTCAAATCTCACAATAATTTTATAAATGAGGGGCCATTGTTATGTGCAGTTTACAGCTAAAGGAACCAAGTCAAAAGTTAAGCAGCACGTCGTAGGCCACCCAGGAGCCAGGAAACAGCTGACTCAGATAGGAACTCCATTCATCTGGCTTCGAAGGAGAATTCTAAACCACGGCTCGGAACTGAAACTCAGTGTCAGTGTTGCCTCATCCAGGTATCTTTTTCTACGTGTGTCAGCATATTTGAAGTGTAATACAGTAATGTGTGTACAAATATATTTATAGGTATATTGTGCTGTATTTATGTCTTTTTATATGCATGTGAAGATAAATTCACAGAAATAGAGTTGCCAGGTAGGTATGTAATTCATTTAATACATGTGTGGTTGTCACTGGATATGTTACTCTGGAACTGACATAATGCTCAGCTCTTCTTTTGCTCATTTCTCAAATATTAAGAGGATGTTGTTTTCAACATCTCACCTGCAGCATTTCCTGGAACATCTCCTCTAGCTCTGTGGCAAGCTTGATCACTTGATTCAGAAGGCCTTCTCTCAAGTTCAAGTCAGACACACATTCTCGCTCTCTCTGGAGATTCAGCTCGCACTCTTCATTCAGCAACCGGAGTCTCATACTATATTCAGACTCAATCATCCTTCTAAAATTTTGTTCCTCTTCCTTCCTCATATAGACATGATAGGCTTCAGGTTAAACATGATTAACACTACACACACACATTATAATAGTTATATATATGTATCTTACGTTGACCACAATGTGTTCTTTCCATCTCTAACCCCAATATAAAGACAAGGAAGGCTGAGCGCAGTGGCTCACGCCTGTCATTCCAACACTTTGGGAGGCCAAGGTGGGCAGATCACAAGGTCAGGAGATCGAGACCATCCTGGCCAATGTGGTGAAACCCCGTCTCTACTAAAAATACAAAAATTAGCTGGGTGTGGTGGCACATGCCTGTAATCCCAGCTACTTGGGAGGCTGAGGCAGGAGAATCGGTTGAACCCGGGAGGCGGAGCTTGCAGTGAGCCGAGATTTTGCCACTGCACTCCAGCCTGGCAACAGAGCTAGACTCTGTCTCAAAAAAAAAAAAAACAAAAAAAAAAAACAAAAAGACAAGGAAATATAAAGTACAGAAGGAATAAACCCAAAGGACAAATGGAATTTGAGTCAACATCAGCCAAGACATCAACACAATTTTACAACATAAAATGCAGACGGAGAAATGTTCATCAATAAGGAAAAACGAAGGAAGCTACAGCCTCTGTCAACACAGAGGAGGAGACCGGGACGCTGGAAAAGGGCCAATGGGATTTGCTGATGCTTGGGTAAGAGGTGTGGGAAAAAAAGAAGTCATGGACACCAAAAATTTTAGGCTAAGCAACTGGAAGAATGGAATTATCAAAATATATAGAGAGAATCTATGGAAGGGCTGGATTTCAGAAGTGAGGAGTCTGCATTAGTTAGGGATGTGATGAATTTGCTTAGTCAATTAGACATCCAAGTAAAGATAGTAAGTAGGAAATTGGACATGAAGTCTATTACCTTTTGGAAGTCTGGGCTAGGGATATATATTTGGGAGTAGTCATCTTAGAGATGCTTAAATAGCATCTCTATTAAGCTATTTAAGATTCAGTGAAATCGTCCAGGCGCTCACGTCTGTAATCCCAGCACTTTTGGGAGGCTGAGGCAGGTGGATCATGAGGTCAGCAGCTCGAGACCAGCCTGACCAATATGGTGAAACCCCGTGTCTACTAAAAATACAAAAATTAGCCGGGCATGATGATGGGCACCTATAATGTCAGCTACTTGGGAGACTAAGGCAGGAGAATCGCTTGAACCCGGGAGGCGGAGGTTGCAGTGAGATCGAGCCACTGATCTTTAGCCTGGGCAACAAGAGCAAAACTCCGTCTCAAAAAAAAAAAAAGATTCAATGAAATCAAGATTTATCAAGAACCTGACCACTTCTCATCACCTCTTTACCTGTCCCCCAGCTCACCATCATCTCTCCCTAATTATTGCAAGTCCCTTTACACGTCTCTCCACCTCTGCTTTTACTATCTCAATGTCTATTTTCATTTGGCAGCTAGCATGTTTCTATGAAAACGGAAGTTAAACCGTGTCAGTCTTCTGGGCGAAACCTTCCAGGGGTTTTGAACCTTGTATTTCATTGAAGGCTAGCCACCCTGAATGACTGACCATCTGCTTCTGATCTCATCACCTACAGCTCCCATGTCCTTACACAGCTCCAGCCAGGACATGGCAGCCTCCAGGCCTTCCCTCTGCGTAGAATATTCCTCCCCAAGACAACTGCATGGTTCAATCCCTCACCTCCTTCAGTGCCACCTTCTGAATAACAAGGTTCTGATCACTTTATTTGAAAGCTAACTACACTGCTTTCTTTCTCACTTAAAAAAATTTTTTAAAACATTTCCCATGTAACATATTATACATTAGGCTGGGCGCAGTGGCTCAAGCCTGTAATCCCAGCACTTTGGGAGGCCGAGACAGGCGGATCACGAGGTCAGGAGATTAAGACCATCCTGGCTAACACGGTGAAACCCCATCTCTACTAAAAAAATACAAAAAACTAGCTGGGCGTGGTGGTGGGCACCTGTAGTCCCAGCTACTCAGGAGGCTGAGGCAGGAGAATGGCGTAAACCCGGGAGGTGGAGTTTGCAGTGAGCTGAGATCCAGCTACTGCACTCCAGCCTGGGCGACAGAACGAGACTCCGTCTCCAAAAAAAAAAAAAAAAAAAAAAAAAAACTATACATTAAACTTATTTTATTTACTTCCACTAGAATTTAGGTTCCACAAAAGCAGAACTGGTTTTTTTTTTTTTTGGTTTTCCATTGATGCGCCCCTAGCAGCTTGCACAGTTCCTGGCAAACAGTGAGATCTCAGTATTTGCTGAACATGTGGTGCTTGAAACTTGGAAAAAAAGGGGGATCGGCTGAAAAATTCTTACTTACTTAGCCAGGCAATTCTCCTCCACTATCTTCCCCAAGTAGGCATTTACTTCCTTTAAAAACTGAGGGAGAGAAAAGACCCAGAATCGGAGATACCTTGCACAGAACAGGATTAAGTATGAAGATACAGTCTGAAATTAGAAGTGGAATGTGCCTAACAGGTGGTGAACCCTCGAATCTGGAGAGTGATTCTCAAATCACTCTTTAAAGGGTTTCAGAATTTATGTGGCAACCAGAAGAACAAGAGATGCTCATTCTCCTATGTCATTGTTACGAATGGTGTCACTCATCTTTTTGATCATTGCAAATAGCATTGCAAATGCCATTTTACTCACAATATAATTTGTATTTCTCTTACCGTGAACAAAAGTTCAGATTCTTTCAATATATTTAAAATATATTTACACTTTCTTTTCTGCAAACTCTTATTTCATCATTATTCAAAACTAAGTTTCTAGTCTTTTTCTTACTGATTTTTTATTTTTATTTTTATTTTGAGATGGATTCTTGCTCTGGGGCCCAGGCTGGAGTCCAGTAGTGTGATCTCAGCTCACTGCAGTCTCTGCCTCCCCTCCTGGTTCAAGCAATTCTCCTGCCTCAGCCTCCTGAGTAGCTGGGGTTACAGGTTCGTGCAACCACGCCCAGCTACTTTTTGTATTTTTAGTAGAGACGGAGTTTCACCATGTTGGCCAGGCTGGCCCCATCTCCTGACCTCAAGTGATTCACCCACCTCAGCCTCCCAAAGTGCTGGGATTACAGGCATGAGCCACCGTGCCCAGCCTCTTACTGACTTTAAAGAGCTTTTTATACATTAAGATATTAGCACTTTTCCTTCCTATAGATTTTACATGTTTTTCCTGCTTTGTGATTTGTCTTTTGACTTTATGATACACTATTTTCTAACAACATTACTGGTAATTTTCCCCCAAGAATCACGATAAGCACTGACCTGAATCATCCCCATTCTTTCTTGCTCATCAGTCAATATGCTTTTAGCTGCTTCAAGTTTCTCCCTCGATGTGTTCAGTATTTCCTGGAATAACTTCTAGAGAGAAAGCACAGAATTCCAGGTGAGATCATTGATTTACAACAGCTGGATTCCTAACCTTAGAGTTCAACAGCCAACAACTCTGAGTGTATATTTTCTTAGCCTTTAGGTTGAAGGTTCAATGAACTTATCTAATAAACATCAACTAAGATAATGGTTTTGGAGGAATATCTGCCCATTTCATCCGTATAGGAGTGGGCCAGTGTTTTGGGATTTGCCTGACTCTTACCCTGTAATTCTCAGCAGCCTCTTGTATCCCACACACCATGTGATGTTTGTGCTCCTGGGACTGGAAGCATTTGCTGCAGAGGATGATTTGGTCAACATCACAGAACAGCTGTATCGGTTCCAGGTGTGTTTCACAACAGGCATCTTCCCTGATGTGCTGTAACTGAGGGCTGAGCCTTTTGGACATCCTGGGAGGTGTTGAAGACTGGACTGTTTGCTTCTGCTGAGATATTTCCCTGCACTCTGAATGAGAAACAATGGTGGCTTCCTTTGTTTTCTGGAGCAGGCACACACACTTGGCAACTTCAGGGTCCACAAAGATCCAAGGAAAGAGTCCACGCAGACAGAGCGGGTCGGCGCTCTGGACTCCTCAAATCCAACAAACTTCTGGCGGCTGCCTGCTTGGGGAAAAGATAGAGTTAGGCCAGTGTTCTAAGATCAGCGGGGCTCCCTCTCAGGTCTTCTGACAATCTTGAGCAATAGGCTGAAAATTAAGTACAAGGAACAGCACGCACCTATGAGTCATTTGGGGGAAAACAGTGCTCAAAAGGCAAAGTACGAAAGAAGTTCATTGATAGAATTACAGAAAAAACCCACAACTAGTTGAAAAAGTTATTAAAATACTTTCCCTTTGAGAGGCAGGGTCTTGCTCTGTCGCCCAGTCTACAGTACAGTGGGGTGACCACAGCTTACTGCAGCCTCTGGTGAACGCCCGGGCTCCCGCGGTTCTCCCACCTCAGCTTCTGGAGTAGCTGGGACTACAAGGCGGCTCAAAACACACTGCAACGGAAGGAACGGGGAAGCAAAGTGAAAACAGCTCCTCTATTTTTCGGAGACGGAGTCTCGCTCCGTCCCCCAGGCTGCAGTGCGGTGGCGCGATCTCGGCTCACTGCAAGCTCCGCCTCCCGGGTTCCCGCCATTCTCCTGCCTCAGCCTCCCGCGTGGAGGAGCTGGGACCACAGGCGCCGCCGCCACGCCCAGCTAATTTTTTTGTATTTTTAGTAGAGACGGGGTTTCACCGTGTTAGCCAGGATGGTCTCGATCTCCTGACCTCGTGATCCGCCCGCCTCCGCCTCCCAAAGTGCTGGGATTCCAGGCGTGAGCCACCGCGCCAGCCCGAAAACGGCTCTTCTAAGAAGCCATCCATTAAACAGATTTGCAAACAGTGACACCAAGCCACTCTTCTCCATAATTTTGTTTCCGAAATAAAACTTGAGGAGTGACGTGACGCGCAGCCCGCGGTCCGGACGTGAGCGCCCTGGCGCCTTCCTCTTCGACTCCATCTTGGCGGTGGCGGCAGCCGGAACCGCGGTTCAGTCGCCAACCCGCAGTTGTCGGTTCGCGCCCCGGAGCTTCCTGCCCTGCAGGTGACCGGCCAGGAGAGGGTCTCCCGGGTGGCGGCGGCTGCGCCACTGGAGGGCCTGGCCCCGGAAGATCAATCGTGCCCCCGGCGGGCGCGCCCCTGGACCAGGGCCGGGTGGAGGCCCCGACTGCCCACCCGGGAAGCCACAGGCCGCATTCGAGGAGGCCAAGTCCGTGGTCCCCGGGCCCGCGCTGGGAAAGCGACAGGTCAGACTCTTACCAAGGTGGCCGCACGGGAAGAAGACAGGCCGGGCTGAGCCGCGGATGCCCTACAACCGGCGTTTGTCAACGGTGTGCCCGTCTTTGGCAAGAAGAAGGCCCCCAATGCCCTTCTTCCTAAGTCCTTTGTAATTCTGACTTTTTCTAATAAAAAAGCCACTTAGCTCGAAATTTTTTTTTTTCAGAAAAAGGTTTTTGTTTTTATTATTTATTTATGAGACAGAATCTCACTCTCGCCCAGGCTGGAGTGCAGTGGTGTGATCTCGGCTCACTGCAACCTCCACCTCCCGGGTTCAAGCGATTCTCCTGCCTCAGCCTCCCGAGTAGCTGGGACTACAGGCGCCCGCCACCACGCCCGGCTGATTTTTTGTATTTTTAGTAAGAGACGGGGTATCACTGTGTTGGCCACACTGGTCTCGAACTCCCAACCTCAGGTGATCCGCCCGCCTACGCCTCCCAAAATGCTGGGATTACAGGTGAGCCACCGTGCTTGGCTTGTTTTGTATTACTTTAAATGAATAATTATAAAATGCAGTTTTAAATTTCTAATACAGTAAACATAGACACTAACGATCATAAACAAAAGCTTATTAGGACTTTCGTCAATAATGAGTGCAAAGGAGTAGTGATTCCAAAAAGTTGAGAATCTTGGCCTGAAAAGGCATATTCCCCACAAATGGGACTGTGAATGAATGCATCCATAATTTTGACATGTTTTGTCTGTTTCCCAAGCACAAAAGTTGTACAATTTTGCACTCCAAGCAACAAATTAAAAAGATGTTAAACTTTTGGATCACTGCCCACTGGCTGGGTGAGAAATAGTATATTCATATATTTTCAACTTCCATCTGTTCTTTTTTTTTTTTTTTTTTTGAGACGGAGTCTCGCTCTTGCCCGGGCTGGAGTGCAGTGGTCGGATCTCAGCTCACTGCAAGCTCTGCCTCCCGGGTTTACGCCATTCTCCTGCCTCAGCCTCCTGAGTAGCTGGGAATACAGGCGCCCGCCACCTCGCCCGGCTAGTTTCTTGTATTTTTCAGTAGAGACGGGGTTTCACCGTGTTAGCCAGGATGGTCTCGATCTCCTGACCTCGTGATCCGCCTGTCTCGGCCTCCCAAAGTGCTGGGATTACAGGCTTGAGCCACCGCACCCGGCCCCATCTGTTCTATTATTAATATGTCTAAGCCTTTTATTTTCATTTGCTAAGAAATCATTTTCATTTCTTTTGCTGCCAACTCTTACGTTCAAGCCTATTTCTCAGTTCATTCCATCAGGTTTGGCCTTTTTGGGGGGAGGGATCAATTTTAAGAGATAGTTATAGATTCAAGTTCCTGTATATTATATGAGTTGCAAATACTTTCTCCTTACTTGTCTTTGAATATGCTTTCATCCTTTGTTCCGCTTAGGTCTTTGAAATCCCTGCCGGTTTCCCGCATCTTAGGTCCCTGAACTTGTCCCAGATGACCCCACTGAGTCACCAAACAAAGAAATTCACCAATTCAAATTTTTCCTTGAGCTCCCAGCAGCAGTTAACGTAGCTGACCACGCCCTTCTTCCTAGAATGTTCTCTCATCAGTCTGCAGCTGACATTCCTCTAATTTGACTGCTCTTGTTCTCTGTGGCCTTTTCTGGTCCCACATCCTCTGAACCTCTCAATCTTGGGGTGCTTCAAGGTTGAGTTCTGGTCTCCCAGTCCTGGTCTCTCCCTAGGTAATCTCACTCGTTTTTGAAGATTTAAGTTCCACTCTCCGATTTCAATCTCCTGCCCAATTCTCAACATATTTGCAATAGAATGTATAAGGAGCACCCAAAATTAACATATCTAAAGCCGCTCTGGATCTCAACCCAATGGCTCTCTTCCCCCAAACCCATTCCTTTAGAGCCACAGGTTAAGCCTTCCTTTCACCAACTCAACTATTGTTTTCCAAATTTATATTCTGTCCTGCCCTCCTCGCCCATCTCCAACTCCTCTCTGCTCAGCCACCAGAATACTGTTTTAAAACCAAAACCAAGGGAGCAGGTTTCTGGTCACTTTGTGGCATTTAGAGTAAGATCCAAGTGGCTATCCCAGTCCTATAAAATCTGGCCTCCTGCCTTCAGCTGATTTCACTATAGCTTTCCCCATCACTGTCAATTCCAGTTGCCTCAGATTCATCACAGCCCTTCCCACTTCCATGACCAACAAAGCTCTTCTTTGGTATTTTCGCACTTCTGGCTGCCTCTTCTTACTTCTCTTCAGTTCTCGGCTCAAATGTCTTCCCAAGAGAGACCTTTCCATCACTATTCAATTTGAAATACCTTCCTACTACTCATCTCCTTATTTTATTTTCTTTGTAGCTAAGTGATTTTCTTTCTAGGAACACATTCACTTGTGGGTCACTCTCCATCCATAAGAAACTAAGTCCTTTAGATGTCCTGTGTCTACATCTGACATACTCCATGCACAATAAATATTTTAAAAGATATTTTATGTCAAACTAGTAAAAATTGAAGGTGTAATAAGAGGGACAGAGACTAAATATTTTTACAGGAACAACAAAGGAAAATTGACGAATTAAGTCCCCAGCATGTTGTCTACCCTTATTTTGTTTTTCTTAATTTTTTTTCTCCAGGCTTTTTCCCAATAACACAGATACACACACAGATTCTAAGATCAAGTTTAGAAATCTAATGAAACAATTATTAAGAAAATGATCTACAGAGGAAATCTCAACTTACTTTCTTTGTAGCAATCCTGGGTATTTCCTTTTTTTTTTTTTTTTTTTTTTTTTTTGTTTTGAGACAGGGTCTTGCTCTGTCGCCCAGGCTGGAATGCAGTGGCGCGATCTCAGCTCACCATAGCCTCGAGCTCCCAGGCTCAAGTGATTTTCCCACCTTGGCCTCCTGAGTAGCTGGGATTACAGGCGCTACACGACCACACCCGGCAAATTTTTGTACTTTTTGTAGAGACGGGGTTTCAGTATGTTTCCCAGGCTGGTCTTGAACTCCTGGGCTCAAGCAATCTGCCTGCCTCAGCCTCCCAAACTGCTGGTATTACAGGAATGAGTCACCACGCCCGACCAAGGTATTTCCTTTAGGGAAAAAGCTGGAACAGTGGAGACTGACGAGATTTTATCAGTTCAGTTCCTCCCTCAGCCCCGCCCTCACACCATCAGGAAGGCATCTGTGAAGTTTCTTATCATATTCACACAATTAATCTAGTACAATGCTTAACAAACGCTCATTAAGCATTAGAACCACCTGAGTTTATTAAAACTCAAGGCTCTTCACAGGGTCTCTGATTCCAAAAATCTAGGCTGGGGCCTGTAATTTCCATTTTTAATGAACTACCAGAAAATGCTTAATCGCCCTGACCTTGGTTGGATAAATATCTTGTTTTATCTCCAATGCCCTGTGCAGTGCCTAACACCTCTAGCTCCTTAAGGTTTCGGGTTTTTTTCTTAATGAATCTGGTGTATATTGACAATTTCACAGGAAAGAAGCCTTCAAGCTAATACTCAAGAATGTGTTTGTTCCTTAGCAGAAAATAATGCCTGACCTGTTAGTTTCTAGAACGTTTGCTGGAGGAAGTGTTCATTCCATTATCTGTGGAAAGAAAAACCAAGAGTGGGGATAACTGCCTAAGGAATCTGTCACAGATGGGAGGTCAGGGAACAAGTCCAGGTAATTCATATTTGATATTTGGCCTCACTGAGGAGGAACTCTTCACAGCTTTCTAAGTTTTATAGTTTTGTCCCCGAGGGTTTTTATTGCATCAGTCAATCAATCCCCTGCTAATCAAACCAGTGAGTTTTTTGGTTTTGTTTTGTTTTTTTAATACTGCTGACAGGATAATGAGAATTCTTCTCCTTGGCTTATCTGATCTTTCAGAACCTGGTTCTGCCTTATGGAATCTCAAGTACACCGTTTCTCTTTTTCTTTTTTCTTTCTTTCTTTTTTAGACGGGGGTCTCACTCTGTTGCCTAGGCTGGAGTGCAGTGGCACGATCGCGGCTCACTGCAGCCTCCGCCTCCAACGTTCAAGCAATTTTCTCAGCCTCCCAAATAGCTGGATTATAGGCGCACCACCACACCCGGCTAATTTGTGTATTTTTAGTGGAGACGGGGTTTCACCATGTTAGCCAGGCTGGTCCCAAACTCCTGACCTCAGTTGATCCACCCTCCTTGGTCTCCCAAAGTTCTGGCCACCACGCCCGGCCATACACCCTTTCTCTTATCTCAAATGATTACCTACACCCAATCTCTTTTCCAAAACCTAATTCCCCAGTTTTCTTCAAGTAGACCAGATTTATTCCTGTGCACCCCTCCCCTCCTCAGCCAGTCCATCCTCCTTTTCTTCTCTTATTTTTCTAATCCAATCTTCCTTTCTCTTCTAAGCCTGGGTACAGCCAACATCTATGAAGATACTCACACATACTTATCAGATACTCTGTCGTTTATTCTCACCATCCCCTGAGCTTTCATAACTCTTGAGCTTACTCATTTTGACAAGAAGACTTTGTAATCTTTGAATCAAATGGAAAATAAACATCAAGCATATTGTCAGGTTTTGAAGTCTCTTAAAGCCTGTTTTAGAGTATTAAATACTTACTAAATACTTAAATACTTATTAAAGCCTGTTTTACTATTAAACAAATATTTATTAAATTATTAATTCTAGAAGAGTCAATATTTTAAGATAATTCTAAAAACCTTACAAAAAAGTGTGCTAAACTCTTATATACTGTTACATGCCCCACAACCCTGTGAGGCACATCTACAGCTGATAAAGTAGATGACGTAGTGATTAAGTCACTGAATTAAGGAATTGACCAAGAGCACCGGGTGCAGATGTGGAATTTGAATCTGGTGCCAAATTTCATGATATTTCCTTATTATACTATTTGTCCTCATTAAATGTTAACTAAATGTCTTAACAATTTATTAAAAAGATGCCTCAAATTTGTATGACAGTTTATCACGAGATGCTTTCATAGGGCTACAGTAATCACATTACAAGGAACACAGATCATTTTAAGGTAGTTAGATTTTTCATAGGAAAGCTTTTCATTAAAATAAAAATCCTGAAGAAATGTAATTTTTTTTCACTGTCAAAGAACAAACACAATTATGAATGAGTAATTGCTATCTCACGCCTGTATCCCTAGCACTTTGGGAGACTGATACGAGTGGATCACTTGAGGTCAGGAGTTCGAGACCAGCCTGGACAACATGGTGAAACCTCGTCTCTCCTAAAAAGACAAAAATTAGCCAGAAATTGCTTGAACCCAGGAGGCGGAAGTTGTAATGAGCCAAGATTGTGCCACTGCACTCCAGCTTGGGCAACAGAGCGAGACTCAGTCTCAAAAAACCAAGACAAGACAAAAACAGAACTCTCCCATTTGTTAGCCACATTCCCTTCACCACTGGCGCCAGGCTGGCATACTTTTGGCTTCTGGGTGGGATGAGTATGGCTGGTGCCAAACAAGGCTGTATTCGTTACTTTGGACCGATTCTGCGGCAGGAGAGTACCACATCCTCCCATTCCAGAAAGGCACAGCGGGGGGCAGGGTGCACTGGTTGTGGTCCCAGTGTTATCACTCATCTGGAAGGTGTGGCTTCTCTTTGGCTGCTTGTCTCCAAGGCTGCTCCATTAGAAGCAGGGGCTTTGCTCTCACTGGCTGACTTCCTGCAGCTCTAAGAGGGCCAGGAGTCACATTCAACTGCTTCTTCCTTGCTTAAGAAAGCATTAAAACTTAAAAATCAGGCCAGGCGCAGTGGCTCACACCTGTAATCCCAGCACTTTGGGAGGATGAGGTGGGCGGATCACCTGAGGTCCGAAGTTTGAGACCAGCCTGACCAACATGGAGAAACCCCATCTCTACTAAAAATACAAAATTAGCTGGGCGTGGTGGCACATTCCTGTAATCCCAGCTACTCAGGAGGCTGAGGCAGAAGAATCACTTGAACCTAGGAGGTGGAGGTTGCAGTGAGCTGAGATCGCGCCATTGCACTCCAGCCCGGGCAACAAGAGCACAACTCTGTCAAAAAACAAGCAAACAAACAAACAAACAAACACTTAAGATTCAAACATTATGGTGGCCAGGCGCGGTGGCTCACTCCTGTAATCCCAGCACTTTGAGAGGCCGAGGCAGGTGGATTGCAAGGTCAAGAGACTGAGACCATCCTGGCCAACATGGTGAAACACCGTCTCTACTAAAAATACAAAAATTAGCTGGGAGTGGTGGCCGGCGCCTATATTCCCAGCTACTCAGGAGGCTGAGGCAGGAGAATGGCGTGAACCTGGGAGGCGGAGCTTGCAGTGAGCTGAGATCCGGCCATTGCACTCAAGCCTGGACAGAGCAAGACTCTGTCTCAAAAAAAAAAAAAAAAAAAGAATGAAACATTATGGTCGACCTCATGATGGCACAGCCACCCATTTGTTGTTGTAAGTCAGTGCATGCTTATCTGAACCCAACATGTTCAGTTTACTTGTACTCATTTGTAAGGAAGATAATCCTCCTAACAATTCCAACAGAGTTAAGAGGTCACCTTCATCTCACCTACTACAACACCGGGGCAAGCCCTTTCTGTTTTCACTAGAGAGAATACCCTGAGCAAAAGGAACGGGCTGACTTTAGCTGAAATCAGTGAATCCCAAGCAAATAAAGTTTGGATTTTCTTTCTTTTTTTTTTTTTTTTTTTTTTTTTTTTTTTTTGAGACGGAGTCTCGCTCTGTCACCCAGGCTGGAGTGCAGTGGCCGGATCTCGGCTAACTGCAAGCTCCGCCTCCCGGGTCCATGCCATTCTCCTGCCTCAGCCTCCCGAGTAGCTGGGACTACAGGCGCCGCCACCTCGCCCGGCTAGTTCTTTGTATTTTTTAGTAGAGACGGGGTTTCACCGTGTTAGCCAGGATGGTCTCGATCTCCTGACCTCGTGATCCGCCCGCCTCGGCCTCCCAAAGTGCTGGGATGACAGGCTTGAGCCACAGCCCCCGGCCAAAGTTTGGATTTTCGCCAAAGCTCACAAGCTGAGGAAAGCATCATGCCTCATTGATGGAGTTAGACCCACGTGGGCTCTGATTCCAGCTCGGCCACACACTTGCCACGACCTGCAGCAATCCACTGAGCCCTGAGCATCACTTGCACCGCGGGTCACCGTCACCGCCTTTCACAAGTCTCTGAGCATCAGGAGAGGCTGGATGAAAAACACACGTGGGAGCGAGGAGGGTGGCTCTCAGAATGAGCCACTTCCTCTTCTCGCCCAGAGTCGCTCTTTTCAGCCAAGTCAAGCGCACGGCCCTCTCCGTAAGGGAGAGTGCAGCCGGTGGTGACGGAGGTGGCACAGATGAGTTATTGGCATGTGGGAAATAAAGAGCTCTTTGATGCCCTTTTCAGTTTATTTTGTTTAGTTTTATATATATATAAATAATGTGGTAAACTGTATCATTGATATCAAGGCATATATTCAGCTTTTATTAAGGTATTGTTTATCTGAAAACTTTTAGACCACTGGTATAGATTTTTTTTTTCTTTTTTGAAACAGAGTCTCGCTCTGTCCCCCCGGCCTGGAGTGCAGTGGCGCGATCTCTGCTCACTGCAGCCTCCGCCTCCCGGGTTCAAGTGATTCTCCTACCTCAGCCTCCCAAGTGGCTGAGACTACAGGCGCGCACCACGATGCCTAGCTAATTTTTGTATTTTTAATAGACACGGAGTTTCACCATATCGGCCAGGATGGTCTCGATCTCCTGACCTCATGATCTGGCTGCCTCGGCCTCCCAAAATGCTGGGATTACAGGCACGAGCCACTGCGCCCTGCCACTGGTATAAATTTTTAAGAAGATTTTTTTTTTCTATTCCATTGTAGTCAATTTCAATAATAAAACCTCATCATCAAGATATTAAAATTGCTGGGCATGGTGGTGCCCACTTGTAGTTCCAGCTACTTGGGAGGCTGAGGCAGGAGGATCTCAAGCCAGAGAGGTAGAGGCTGCAGTGAGCTATGCTTGTGCCACTGCACTCCAACCTGGGTGACAGAGCGATACCCTGTCTCTAAAATAAATAAGTAATAAAAACTTTAAAAGAGACTAAAATCTACATGCTGCTCACTATCATTAGAGGATATGCATCTTTACCCCCTCATGAAACAAGGAGTCAAAAAACTTGCTCCACACTTTATAGTTATATGGTAATTTGGATACCCTTCAGGACCTGGACCTGTTTAAAACAACTGGCATCAAATGTTGTAAGGGATTGGATCTCAGAGAAAAAAGCTGCTTTATAAATAAACTTGACCAGAGGTTATTGTGCCAGCAATATGGCCAAGCATGGTGGCTCATACCTGTAATTCCAGCACTTTGGGAGGCCAAGGTGGGCAGATCTCCTGAGGTCAGGAGTTCAAGACCAACCTGGTCAACATGGTGGAAATCTGTCTCTACTAAAAATACAAAAAATTAGTCAGATGTGGTGGCGGGCGCCTGTAGTCCCAGCTACTCAGGAGGCTGAGGCAGGAGAATAGCTTGAACCTGGGAGGCAGAGGTTGCAGTGAGCCAAGATTGAGCCACTGCACTCCAGCCTGGGGGATAGAGCAAGATTCTGCCTCCAAAAAAAAGAAAAGAGAATTTTATGTCATCAAAATATTTTTACAAAACCTGGTATAAGTCTTGCAGAACTGAATACAGTTGATTTAATTTATTCAACCTACTCAATTTGGTACACAGCAGCGTTGTATGACTGTGAACAGAGTTTCATAGTCTGATTGGAATGAATGAGGAAAGATGACTGAGAGACAAAATAAATCAATAAATCAGTACTATCCATCTTCTCTCAAAGTATAATGCAGGAATTCCTTCCCCAAATCCACCTTCAAAAGTGCCGAGACCAGCTTGGTCGGGAGACCCTAAGGCAGCGGCGCTAGAGGAATTAAAGACACACACACAGAAATATAGAGGTGTGAAGTGGGAAATCAGGGGTCTCACAGCCTTCAGGGCTGAGAGCCCCGAACAGAGATTGACTCACGTATTTATTGACAGCAAACCAGTCATTAGCATTGTTTCTACAGATATAAGATTAAAAGTATCCCTTATGGGAAACAAAGGGATGGGCCAAAATAAAGGGATGGGTTGGGCTAGTTAACTGCAGCAGGAGCATGTCCTTAAGGCACAGGTCGTTCATGCTATTGTTTGTGGCTTAAGAATGCCTTTGAGCGGTTTTCCGCCCTGGGCGGGCCAGGTGTTCCTTGCCCTCATTCCCATAAACCCACAACCTTCCAGCATGGGCATTAGGGCCATTGTGGACATGTCACAGTGCTGCAGAGATTTTGTTTATGGCCAGTTTTGGGGCCAGTTTATGGCCAGATTTTGGGGGGCCTGTTCCCAACAAATAGTAGCCTTAGTAGTGATGTAAACAAGAGCATTTCCTTAGCATGCTCAGTCCTTTTACTAAACTTTGCACTCCATTTCCTGGCTGCGACGGCTTAGCATGGATCCGTTGATCAGTATTGTCGGTGCAAACCTGGAGAGACACTGCTTTTTTGCCTCTCCTGTTAAAGTGGTTAAAGATAATGTTAAGTAGAAAAAGGAAGGGGTTTACTAGGGTGGAAGCAACACAGAGATAGAAAACGTCAGGGCCACCTGAGTAATGAACATTTACATTTAACCAGGTAGGATATAAACTATGGAGTGCTTCTTAGTCATCAAGTATCTTTTATAAAGAAAACGGAAGCCGGGCATGGTGGCTCACGCCTGAAATCCCAGCATTTTGGGAGGCTGAGGCGGGCGGATCACCTGAAATGGGGAATTCAAAACCAGCCTGACCTATATGGAGAAACCCCAGCTCTCCTAAAAGTACAAAATTTGCTGGGCATGGTGGTGCATGCCTGTAATCCCAGCTACTCGGAAGGCTGAATCGCTCCTGTCTCAGCCTCCCGAGTAGCTGGGATTACAGGCATCCACCACCACATCGGGCTAATTTTTACATTTTTAGTAGAGACAGGATTTCACCATGTTGGCCAAGCTGGTCTCGAACTCCTGACCTCAGGGATCCGCCTGCCTCAGCCTCCCAGAGTGCTGGAATTACAGGCGTGAGCCACCGTGCCGGGTCACTTTGTAGAGTCTTAAAGAGAGAGAGTATACCCTTCTCCCCTTGAACTTCGATGTAAACATAATGATAGAAACTGGGTCATCAGATACCCTGTAGGATGGAGGCTGTATGTGTCAAAGAAACAAGAGTGGGGGTACCTGAATTCATTCTGCCTACCGGATATTACATGAGGAAAATAAACTTCCATCCTCTTTAAGCCACCATTACTTTGCTTTTTAATGTCACTCATAGCTCAAGCTAGTACATGGGATACATTGACTGTCTCAAGCTAACGTCTGGAAGACCTGACACAGACGGCCGAGCATGGGATTTATCTGAGTTTGGGATAACTCATGGGATCATTCTGAGTTTTTCTGGCAGTGGCGGCGAGGGGAGGTAGCTGAGGGACAGGAGATAAAGCTATGGAAGGAGCAGTGTTAATCCTGGAGAAGGACTCAGACTGTCTCTGCCTTCTAGACTCTGTGGCTTTAATAATGAAGAGCGGCAATATATAACCTGCGGACCGAAAGCATTTTCTCGAAACTGATAGTTCCTGCCAAGAGAGAGGATAGAAGGAAACCGATATTTCTACCTAAGTCCTGTGTGCCAGGGACAGGTTCATTGGATTTTAATCCTGTATGAGTAAGCCTTGGTCTTTTCTCTTGACTGCTCTAAGCTTGGAGGAGCAGTACAGTGATAGAACAGCTATGAATCCAGGCCAGCTCACCTGCGCCATGGCTGGCTTCGCCTGAACACTCCCTCTTCCATTCTTATCATCCTGCTTAGGCCTTCTCAAGACCACCTTGGGGATGTTCATCATCTTGGAATATGGTGCCTGTCAACAACGATGGAGTTACTCTGTTTAGGTAATGCCAAGAAAAGAATTTGTTTTCCTCACTCCTTCAGTAAGTGAGCCATCCCTTAGATACAGGCAGATAGAGAAGAGGCACTGTGGTGGGCAGAATTATGAGAATGCCCCCAAGATTCTCACCCCCCAGTACACATACACCTTCCCCCAGTGTTTCAAACACACACTCATCTGGGTGCTGGCCAGGAGCAGTGGCTCATGTCTGTAATCCCAGCACTCTGGGAGGCTGAGGCGGGCGATCACAAGGTCAAGAGATCAAGACCATCCTGGCCAACATGGTGAAACCCCGTCTCTCCTAAACATCCAAAAATTAGCTGGGCGTGGTAGGTGCCTATAATCCCAGCTACTCAGGAGGCTGAGGCAGGAGAATCGCTTGAACCTGGAAGGAGGCGGAGGTTGCAGTGAGCTGAGATTGCACCACTGCACTCCAGCCTGGGTGACAGAGTGACAGAGTGAGACCACATCTAAAAACAAAACAAAAAAAATTTCTGCTTGCTTCTGTGAGGGATTTTGCAGATGTAATTAAGGTCAAATCAATTGACGTTAAGGTAGAGAGATTGCCCTGGATAGGCCTGACCTACTCACGTAAGCCCCTAACAAAGCCTGGTTTTTTGTGGTGTGGAAGACACAATGTGAGGGATTGGTGGCCTGGGAGAAGGACTCTGGAGAGACACACGGCATGGATCTGACAGTGGCAGACGGTGGCCTCTGACAGCAACTCTCATTGACAGTCAGCAAGAAAATGGGGTCTTCATCCACTCCCATAACTTTAAGGAACTGAGTTCTGTCAACAATGTAAATGAACGTGGAAGAAGACCCCAAACTTAAGAGAATATATGCTGTCCAACCTATGAGACCCTGAGCAGAGAACCCAGTCATGGGATGCTGGATTTCTGGCTTGCAGAACTGCAAGCTCATCCATGGGTGTTGTTTTCAGATGCTAAGTTTGTGGTCTCCTGTTACAATGCAATAGACAACTGACGCAGACCCTCCACTGAACTGCTGCTCGGTGACTAAGGAGAGAAAGAAAGAGGATTAGAAGTGGATTCTTCAAGAACGCCTACATCTTATGTTGGATTCAGAAAACAAATCAAGCCAGGTGCGGTGGCTCACGCCTGTAATCCAGCATTTTGGGAGGCCGAGGCGGGTAGATCACCTGAGGTCAGGAGTTCGAGACCAGCCTGGTCCACATGGCGAAACTCCGTCTCTACTAAAAATACAAAAATTAGCTGGGCATGGTGGTGGGCACCTGTAATCCCAGCTATTCGGAAGATTGAGGCAGGAGAATTGCTTGAACCTGGGAGGTGGAGGTTGCAGTGAGCCGAGATAGCGCCACTGCACTCCAGCCTGGGCGACAGAGTGAGACTGCATCTAAAAAAAAAAAAAAAAGAAAGAAAGCAAATCAAGAATTCTGTTCTAACACAAAATTATTTTATTAGACCAAAATGATAGCCTCAACACAAACCTAGAATAGCTTTGACACAGAATTTAACCTAGAAAGAAAATATACTCGGTGAGGATTTTTTCATGAGAAAGTAATAATGTTACCCCTCCCCTGCAAGGGTGCAACCCTTTCCCTCAACCAAAGTTCTTTAGAAGATACAAAGTATTCATTTTCCAAAAACTCACCCTACTTATCTCTATACCTGTTCACACAAGACAATGAACTAAATGTCTTCACATCTTCGATGAAATGAGCACAAATTGCTACTAGGTTCAGTATTTTTACATTTTTATTTTAAGAATTTTCGAATTTTAAGAAAATGTGGAATGCTTCACAACTTTGGGTGTCATCCTCATGCAGGGGCCGTGCTAATCCCTGTATCGTTCCAATTTTAGTATGTGTGCTGCTGAAGCGAGCGTGGTTTCCGTTTTTTTTAGCCAGATTCTGCATGAGCATCTTCTATAGAGAAGCCTCCTGCAGGTATTGACAGATTCTTGCATTTTAATTTTTTGTTTTTCTCCACTTCTTACTCATTCTTGAGAGTTTTCACGTTTGACTACTGACAGTTAATTGTGTCATCTGTGTGGTGGAAGTTCATTCCATGAAGTTAGTGGTGTACCCCTCTCAGTATTACAGAGGCTAACAACAGGTACTTACAGATCGTTATCTGTGGCTTTCCACTTTAAGGAGATAAATCCTTCTTCAAAGGAAATGCAACACATAGCACACACATGGATAGTTGAAATTCTCATCCAGCCTTTTGTTTATCCAGCATCTATTTGATGCCAGTCTCCATATATATGCACAGAAATATTAGAATGCAGTGTGTGGAGAAAAAAAAAAATACCCAAAGACACACACACACACGGTCCCCTCCCCTTGGGTCACTTTTTCTAGACTGAAGGTTGCTATGTCAGTTGAATTAATCATGACCAGTACTAAAAAAAAAAATAAGAGATTTGGGCCAGGCGTGATGGTTCACACCTGTAATCTCAGCACTTTGGGATGCTGAGGCGGGCGGGTCATTTGAGGTCAGGAGTTTGAGACCAGCCTGGCCAACATAGTGAAATCCTGCCTCTACTAAAAATATTAAAAAATTAGCTGGGCATGGTGGCTCGTGCCTGTAATCCCCCGCTACTCATGAGGAGGAAGCAGGAGAATCCTTTGAGCAGGAGGTGGAGGTTGCGGTGAGCTGAGTTTGCCCCACTGCACTCAGCTTTGGCAACACAGTGAGACTCCACGTCAAAACAAACAAACAAAAAAAGATTCAGGGCACTTTTTCCGCAGCAAAGCTATGAGGTTTCATCAGCTGCATGTCCCATGTCATGTCAAACTGTGTTTCTTCCAGCGGGTCGTGGTCAGTGGTATGAAAAGTATTCACATAAGGGAGTTACAGTTTAATCCAAGAGACAAATTGCAACACTAAGGCATTGAAGGAGAGGTACGAAGAACTATGAGCTCATTTATCAGAGGAGGAATTTAATTATCCAAGGAGATCTGGAAATGCTTCCTGGAGGAAGCTCAAGCTGAAAAGGCAGTAAGTACGGTAGACGCCCCTCACCCTGAGGTATCTTCCATGAATCCCTGCAGTTCCCTTCTAGAGGTAATCATTGTTGGGCAAATAGATAAACGAAAGCTTGCTTTCTTCTTCAAAATGATTGGTGGTTTAAAAGGAAAACTATTACCAAGTATGAAACAATAAATTATTTCTTTTTTCTTTTTTTTTTCTTTTTCTTTTCTTTTAATTTTTTTCTTTGTTTCTTCTTATCATCTAGATGTGCCTTTGGTCTGGTCCTTTCAAAACCTTGAGGGTTTTGCAAAGGTTAGCGTTTGACATGATGGTTCCCATGGCTCTGCAGTAGACCTTCCTACATCATATGTGAATTTATATACAGGGTAGGGGGGCCACAGGGTAGTATTTTTATACGTAGACTACCTGGAAGGTTTGTATTTATGAAGGCAAACCCCAAAATAGGTTTTCTTAAACTTTTAAGTTTGTTTAGAGTTGTTATATAATTCGAGCAAATTTTGCCACTCAAAGACCCTTATGCTTGGTCTCATTTACAAAGCTAGGCCATTTTATATAGTCAGGTTATAGTTATCAATTAATGTAGTCAATATTTTTTAAATACTTTAATTGTCTGACTTGAAAAATATCCTTCCTCAGCACAAAATTCTTTTTTTTTTTTTTTTTTATTTGAGATGGAGTTTTGCTCTTGTCACCCAGGCTGGCATGCAGTGACGTGATCTCAGCTCACTGCAACCTCTGCCTCCCGGGTTCAAGCAATTCTCCTGCCTCAGCCTCCCGAGGAGCTGGGATTACAGGCACCCGCCACTACGCCCGGCTAATTTATGTTTTTTTAGTAGACACAGGGTTTCACCATGTTGGTCAGGCTGGTCTCAAACTCACTACCTCAGGACACCCACTCGCCTTGGCCTCCCAAAGTGCTGGGATTACAGACATGAGCCACCGCACCCAGTCCAAAATTCTCATATGATAAATCAAACTTATAAAAATAGTGAACCTGATATTCTGAAACATCACAATGCTTTGTGTATATTTAAACCTCAACTTAGAATCACAAATCTAAATCAACGACTCACTTGTATGTTTTACAATGGAGTTACTTGGCTATTTCCATAGCCAAGCTCTCCTAAATCTCACAAACAAAACGAAATAGATTTTTACATATCTAAAAGTATGGAGAGTCTGGTTATGGTACTTCTTTCAGTTAAAAGGCACTGGCCTTCTAGAGAGTCACTGTCACTGGGCTGGACATTTCACTGGGCATGAACTCGAAGGCTGCAGATACCCAGGGTGCCTCTCTTCAGCACCCACGAAGGAAACTAACCTCCCACCAGACGATGTTGATGAATCCCTTCCTGTGTGATTTTCTGGTGTTTCTTTTGCAGCCTGCTTGAAGTGACATAATGACCAGATATGTTTGTAGGATGCTGACTGGGATTTGGTCAGAAGCTCTGGTAGGTCCACTGAATTCTTACCACACATCAGTGACCTCACAACCTTTCAAGCTTTCTGTTCATGAAGCTCAAAACACCCCTCTCAGTAACATACACACGTCACTTGATAGATTTTGCATTTTCTTGGCTCTTTTTTTTTGAGATGGAGTCTCGCTCTGTCGCCCAAGCTGGAGTGCAGTGGCCAGATCTCAGCTCACTGCAAGCTCCACCTCCCGGGTTCCCGCCATTCTCCTGCCTCAGCCTCCCGAGTAGCTGGAACTACAGGCGCTGCCACCACGCCCGGCTAATTTTTTGTATTTTTAGTAGAGACGGGGTTTCACCGTGTTAGCCAGGATGGTCTCAATCTCCTGACCTCGTGATCTGCCTGCCTCAGCCTCCCAAAGTGCTGGGATTACAGGTGTGAGCCACCACGCTCGGCCTTCTTGACTCTTAATATACTGAAATGCCTTTTTCATTTAAATCTAGAGTTTGATCTTGATGAAATACTGCATTTTTCCATATATAGGCATTTCTGCTACGTGCAATGTATTTTCCTAAAAAGCAAACAAAAAGACACCCCACTCTGCCAGATAATGTATTAAAATAATAGTGCTTCCATGAGAGTTAGAGTGGGACACTCAATCCCTACACAACTCAAACCAGATGC
Organism: Rhinopithecus roxellana; assembly: GCF_007565055.1. Taxonomy (NCBI): domain Eukaryota; kingdom Metazoa; phylum Chordata; class Mammalia; order Primates; family Cercopithecidae; genus Rhinopithecus; species Rhinopithecus roxellana. The sequence continues at coordinate 105,654,837 of NC_044550.1, read as the reverse complement.
TTACACAATGTTAACAGCCCTTAAAAAAAAAGCCACATGGAGAGTCGAAGACACATAAACTTCTAACAACAAAAACAAAAATACCGGGTAACTATTGAAACTGCTTTTTTAGGAAGTGAGAGTTATTTGATAAGAAATTTGGGAAAGGGTTGAGGCTGCCGAGTTAGGGTGCCAAGGACAAGATGCACATAGGAACAGCAAAATCCGCATCTCTATGACAGAGTACTGGTCAAACTGAGCCAAGAAGAGTGCGGCGTGGATGGCCATCGTGATCTCATCACAGCAGGGAGATCGCCCCACTGAGGGCTTGCTGCACTTGGCTGCGTTAGTGTTGTCTGCCTTCGACTGCTCTCACTTACAACCAAACTTCAGTGTGCCAGGGAAAGGTCATGTTGAATCAACATGATTTTCTTGTCATACTAAAACAAGTCCTTTATTTTGCATTATAGAAACATGTTATTTTTAGCGCTACAGTTGATTTCCAGTCCTCGTAGGACAATTCCCAAGGATGTTTAAGATCTATTTGAACTCTGAGTTTCACCTGCCTTCTATAATCATGACAATGGAGACTCCCCATTTGACATTTTCTTCCTGGACAGCTACCTGTGATCTAGTCTTCAGCTACCTTCTGTATGCCAGGACTTTATCTCTAGTTTAGGTCCCTCTGTTCATCTTCAGACTCATACGTATGTACATACCGATCACTGGAACTCTTTATTCAGATATTGTGCAGGGCATCTCAAAGTCAAGGTGTCCAAAATGAAACATATATATATATACACATCACTCGCTCCCCATGTCAAAGGCAACCACAACCACTTGGTTGTTCAGGAATACCAGTATTGTCTAGGAAAGACTATCTGCTTCGTATTTCTGTAGTTAATTACCAAGTGTTATCTATCTAAGACTTTTTTTTGAGATGGAATCTCGCTCTGTCACCCAGGCTGGAGCACAGTGGTGCAATCTTGGCTCACTGCAACCTCTGCCTCCTGGGTTCAAGCAATTCTCCTGTCTCAGCCTCCTGAGTAGCTGGGACTACAGGTGCCCGCCACCATGCCCGGTTAACTTTTGTATTTTTAGTAGAGACAAGGTTTCACCATATTGGCCAGGATGGTCTTGATCTCCTGACCTTTTGATTTGCCTGCCTCAGCCTCCCAAAGTTCTGGGATTTCAGATGTCAGCCACCGCGCTGGCATATCTAAGACTTCACACAACATTGAATTCCACTTCTGTCTATCGCACTGCCACTACCCCAGCCCAGCTTTTAGTTAAGAATTGCAACCAACTATCAAGTTCTCTGACAGTGTAAACTATTTTGATCCCAACCTGAAGCCAGTCAAAAAAATAAAAAATAAAAAATAATCTCTCTCCCTGCCAGTCTTCCGTTTACCACTTTGGTGGATATATATTTACTTTGGAATTAAGTAAACTTTTTTTAGCTGTGTAAGGCCCTGCCTATTTTCTCCCAAATAACTTTTGTTGATGAGGAGCTTGACTTACTCCTCCTTCCAGTCCTTCCTACATAACAATGGTGCCCTCTGGGCCTTCTTGTCCCTTCAAACCCTCTTAGGGTGGAAGAGGTGACACTTGAGCAGAGCCCTTAACTAGTTCTTTGAAACTGTTTCTGGCTTTGGTGCTTTGTATCCACTACAGCCATTTTACCACAGTTTCCAGATCATGACTGTCCAGTGACTTTTCTGACTCTTCCATGAGGATAGTTTCCTTGAGGCAAGAACTTGTTATATTTTCTGGCCTTTATATAGTTCAGGTGCCCACATTTGGGCAAATCGGTGTTTACACCATGGTGAGGAGAAGCTGCAGCCTGTGGCCCTGACCTCACTGAAGACCCCTCCGTAATCACATGGCCGTCCTTACTCGGAAGAGCCCCAAGCATACTCACCCGTTCATTTTTCTCTGCCGAGGCAGTTGTCCGCTTGTGAGACCGTTGCCTTGTGTAGAAAACTCAGGATTTCTTGGACCTCATTCTGAAAAGGATAACTATTATCCTCTCTTGGAGGTTGCTATGCTAGAGCTATGAAGTCAAAAGTAAGCATAAATTTAGGCATGAATTAGAATGTGAAAATTAGAATTACTGTCAGTCAAAAGGGGGCTTTTGGGGCTCCTGAGTCTCCATTGTTGACAGGTCAGGGATAGAAAATGAATGAGCTAATAGGAATTATTTTGAAGACACCATGTCTTAAAGAAGGAAAGAATGATTAAGAATGAACCCCTGAAATTTTCTTTTATTCTTTTTTCTTTCTTTCTTTCTTTTTTTTTTTTTTTTTGAGACAGCGTTTCACTCTTGTTGCCCAGGCTGTAGTACAGTGGCACTATCTTGGCTCACTGCAACCTCTGCCTCCCGGGTTCAAGCAATTCTCCTGCCTCAGCCTCCCGAGTAGCTGGGATTACAGGAATGTGCCACCACGCCCGGCTAATTTTGTATTTTTAGTAAAGACGGGGTTTCTCTATGTTGGTCAGGCTGGTCTTGAACTCCCGACCTCAGGTGATCTGCCTGTCTTGGCCTCCCAAAGTGCTGGGATTACAGATGTGAGCCGCCATGCCCGGCCTGAACTTTTCAGAGAAGACAATCTTACCTTGAAGATGACTTTTGCCTTCCCAGTGATGAATTTTGAGAGAGACTTGTGTTGCTGAGACAGACCACCAGTCTCACACAGCAGCATCTGATCTGTCAACACAAGCCTTCAGGCTTTTTGGGTGCATCTCACATGTGCTATTCTTGAAATCCATTACATGACATCTCAGATGCTTTGCCATCTCAGCCATCATCCCCTATGGCACAGTACACCTCGGAGCACAGGTGCCATCGCCAGGCGTTCCTTTCCATCTCCTCAGAGGCACTCGCAACAAGGCCTGCATGCACCTGCAATTACAAGTGGTTTGATCCAATGATGTGAACAGATGGAAGAAGTCAGCTTTCTTGAAATCTGGTAGATCCAAGCTATAGCCTTCATACTTTTCAGGGAGGAAGAGAAGGATTAAGAAGAGAAAAATCAATAAAAACCACTCATCTTGACCTGATTTTTTGCAGCAACAGGAATTTGTCTTTAATGTCAGCTCACGATCACATTCCTTCCTCTTCTGAGTCACACTTGCTATTCTTAGCCTGTGTAGAAGTTGTCTGGGACTTTTCTCCCTCCGCGAGACCTCCCTCAGAATGTTACTATCTACCCGCATTCATGCTGGGAACTCTCATTTGGAATGAGAGGAGGGAGACACAGTTTTGCTAAGAGGCAGAGTAAAAGCATGTCCCGGGAGCCAGCCTGCAACTCCCTGGGAACCCAGTCTTTGTGAGGTGGTTTTATTTGTGAAAGCTGTGATTCTTAACTTCGTAACTTCATTGCATGTTAGAATCACCTGAAAAGTGACAACAATTCTGATTCTTTCTTTTTTTTTTTTGACGGAGTCTCACTCCACTGCCCAGGCTGGAGTGCAGTGGTGCCATCTCGGCTCACTGAAACCTCTGCCTTCCGGGTTCAAGCAATTCTCCTGCCTCAGCCTCCTGAGTAGCTGGGATCACAGGCTCCCACCACCATGACTGGCTAATTTTTTGTATTTTTAGTAGAAACAGGGTTTCACCCATGTTAGCCAGGCTGGTCTCAAACTCCGGACCTCAGGTAATCCGCCCACCTCAGCCTCCCAAAGTGCTGGGATCACAGGCGTGAGGCACCGCGCCTAGCCAATTCTGATTCTGAAACCTGTGGCTTCCAGACTTCTGTGTGCTGGACCTCAGAATCACCCGGAGGGCTTCATAGAGCAGAGTGCCGGGCCCACCCCAGAGCGTCTGACTCCACAGGTCTGGCGTGGGGGGCGGTCTCAAGAGTTTAAGTTCCAGGTGAGGCTGACAGCCATCCCCAGAGGGCTGCAGGCTCATTAGGATGCTCCACTTGTTTACTCAGAACCCCTGGAGGTGGGACTCGGGCTCCAGGTGGCTGTAACTCCTCAGGTGATTCAGAGGCCCAGGTAAGTTAGGGAGTCACTATTATAAGGGACTGGGGAGTTGAAAGGGGACGTGGCGGGGCGTCTATCTTAGAAGACAGAGCCGTGAAGTTGTACTAAGCATGTGGGGTCAGCGTCCTGGCCCAGCTGTGGCCACAAAGTATTCCTTGTCCCCCCAGACGCAGATGCTCCGTCAGTGAGAATTTCAGTCTTCTGGGCTGCTTTTCCTCAAATGTTCCCGAAGTCTTCCTTTAGATTCCCTCAGTTTCAACCTCGCCCGCCCCGCGCCTCACAACCCCTTGAAGGCATTCAGCGCTCAGGCTCCCAGCCATTCTCCCCAGAGAACCTGACGCGCTGCTTGGTTATTGCCATGAATTCCCACCATGCCTGACTCCCGGCTCGACATAAAACCATCCTTCTTTTCTAGGGTTCTCTACGACCCTACGGCACCCTAGCATAACACATTTCCTTACATCTTTGCACCTCAACATCCAAGGAAGAGAGATGGTGGAAAAGAAGGCTCCAGGCCGGGCGCGATGGCTCAAGCCTGTAATCCCAGCAGTTTGGGAGGCCGAGACGGGCGGATCACGAGGTCAGGAGATCGAGACCATCCTGGCTAACACGGTGAAACCCCGTCTCTACTAAAAATACAAAAAACTAGCCGGGCGAGGTGGCGGGCGCCTGTAGTCCCAGCTACTCGGGAGGCTGAGGCAGGAGAATGGCGGGAACCCGGGAGATGGAGCTTGCAGTGAGCCGAGATCGCGCCACTCACTCCAGCCTGGGCAACAGAGCGAGACTCCGTCTCAAAAAAAAAAAAAAAAAAAAAAAAAGAAGGCTCCAATTTGCTTTTTCTCGAGAGGCTCCACTGACTCCGTTTTTGTTTTTGTTTTTGTTTTCAAGACGGAGTTTCACTCTGGTTGCTCAGGCTGGAGTGCAATGGCATGATCTCGGCTCACCGCAGCCTCCGCCTCCTAGGTTCAAGTGATTCTCCTGCCTCAGCCTCCCAAGTAGCTGGGATTACAGGCACGTGCCACCATACCCGGCTAATTTTTGTATTTTTTAGTAGAGACTGGGTTTCTCCATGTTGATCAGGCTGGTCTCAAACACCGGACCTCAGGTGGTCTGCCTGCCTCGGCCTCCCAAAATGCCCAGATTACGGGCATGAGCCACCGTGCCCAGCCTTGCTGGCTCCTTTTGAAAGCCCTGTCATAAACTCACCTAGAAGTAAGCGCTCTCTTCTCTGGCCTCACCAACTGTGGCTACAAGTAATCAACGAGCATGGGAGGAGTGTCCCCAGGCAGCATCCAGCACCAATTATTATTGGATAGTTCAGGGATCCGGGGACCTCAGCCCATCCACTGTCAGGGACCGACTTGACAGGATCCTTGCCCAGCAAGCCTCCTTCTGGTCACCAAACTCAAGGAGTCTGGCTGCCAACCAAACTGCATGAGCTTTGCATTTGCGGCTCATTCAGTTCTGTGGAAATGCCAGCCTGGCTCTGTGGTTGATAGCCGGAACTCTGAAATCAGGCCACCTCTGGGCCGGGCGCAGGGGCTCACGCTTGTAATCCCAGCACTTTGGGAGGCCAAGGCGGGCAGATCACAAGGTCAGCAGTTCGAGACTAACCTGACCAACATGGAGAAACCCTGTCTCTACTAAAAACAAAAAAAAAATTAGCCGGGCATGTCGCCTGTAATCCCAGCTGCTCTGGAGGCTGAGGCAGGAGAATCGCTAGAACCTGGGAGGCAGAGGTTGCGGTGAGCAGAGGTTGAGCCACTACACTCCAACCTGGGCAACAAAGGGAGACCCTGTCTCAAAAAAAAAAAAAGCCCCCGCTGTGAATGTAAGACAAGTCATATAACTAGAGTTTGTTTTCTCATCTGTAAATGGGGCAGGAACTGACGTCCGCCTCACAGGGTCATGTGTTGAAAATGTTGAGAATGGTGTCTGGCATGAAGCAGGTGCCATTAGAACAACTAGTCTCATGTTTCTTTCTGTTAAAGATCCTATTTTTTGCAGTGGGGGTGACTGGTAGAGTCTTATGAATAAATGTTAAGATTTCCAGGTCAGGTGCGGTGGCTCATGCTTGTAATCCCAGCGCTTTGGGAGGCCGAGGCAGGTGAATCACAGGGTCAGGAGTTCAAGACCAGCCTGGCCAAGATGGTGAAACTCCATTTCTACTAAAAATACAAAAATTAGCCGGGCGTGGTGGCAGGCACCTGTAATCCCAGCTACGTGGGAGGCTGAGGCAGAAAATTGCTTGAATCTGCGGGGAGGAAGTTGCGGTGAGCCAAGATGGCGCCACTGCACTCCAGCCTGGATGACAGAGAGACTGTCTCAAAAAAAAAAGATTTTCCTAAGAAAAGCAAAAAGTGGATTTTCTCATTATGGAAGTTGTGTGCACTTGTAGTCCCAGCTACTTGGGAAGCTGAGACAGGAGGACCTCTTGAGCCTAGGAGTTCAAGGCCAGCCTGGGCAACATAGCAAGACTCTGTCTCTACAAAAAAAAAGCAAACAACAAAAAAACAAAACAAAACAACAAAACAAAAAACAAACAGATGAGGAAACAACGTGTATATACTTAAGCATCTGTTTCCCTATAAAATACAAGTTTAATGTGGGATGATGATTTATTTCTTTTTTTTTGAGACAGAGTCTTGCTCTGTCGCCCAGGCTGGAGTGCAGTGGCCGGACCTCAGCTCACTGCAAGCTCCACCTCCCGAGTTCATGCCATTCTCCTGCCTCAGCCTCCCGAGCAGCTGGGACTACAGGCGCCCGCCAACACGCCAGGCTAGTTTTTTGTATTTTTTAGTAGAGACGGGGTTTCACCGTGTTAGCCAGGATGGTCTCGATCTCCTGACCTTGTGATCCACCCGTCTCAGCCTCCCAAAGTGCTGGGATTACAGGCTTGAGCCACCGCGCCCGGCCTGATTTATTTCTTAATATACTGGGTGTATTACACCACCTAGAACTTAAAGGATTTTTAATAATTCCTGCAGACTTAAGTGACAGGCGTCTCAAAGGGGATCATATGATAGAAGCAAGACACAGAACAAGTGACCTTGGCTTTCAAGGGTTTTTCTAAATTAATCTGCCATTATTCTTTACCAATATTAAATCCTATACACATGGCAGTAATTCAAATTATTCATCTCTAATAATCTCAAACCCCAGAATCTGCATTAGAATGAGGGAAGAAGCTAGACTCTAACTCCTTTTTTGTTTTTTGAGATGGAGTCTCACTCTTGTCACCCAGGCTGGAGTGCAGTGGTGTGATCTCAGCTCATTGCAACCTCTGCCTTCCAAGCTCGAGTGATTCTCCTGCCTCAGTCTCCCAAGTAGCTGGGAATACAGGCGCCCACCACCATGCTTGGCTAAATTTTGTATTTTTAGTAGAGATGGGGGTTTCACCATGTTGGCCAGGCTGGTATCGAACTCCTGACCTCAGGTGATCCACCCACCTCAGCCTCCCAAAGTGCTGAGATTACAGGCATAAGCCACCATGCCTGGCCTTAGACTATAACTCCTAAATGTCAACCAAGAGTTTAAATTCTTATTTGTCTTGTTTGTTTGAACTACTTTTCAAAGTTTCCTGCCCAGGCTCCCCAACTTACACAGTTTCTTTTTGACTTCCCCCTCCTCCACCTTTTTTTTTTTTTTTTAAATCTCTTTAAGAGACAAGTACATAAAGCACCCAGCAGAAAGCCTGAATCAAGGAAATTTTTATCGTTTAACGTTTATTAAAGCAAGGGGATGAACAATATAACCTTTATTCTCCAGAAACAAACAAAATACCTCCCCCTAAATCCTCAGGGAAGCTACCTAGATGGACGCTCTTAGAGAGCGCCTCCCAGTGGCCAACCTGGGCAACTGGTTGAGAGTGGCTGGGTTCAGCACCCCCGGAAACCTGTGGGGTCCAGTTCCCGGAGCCTTCCCCACACATCTGGCTCCATGTCTTGCTGCGTAATGTTAAAGGCGAATATTGTCAAGCTGAATTGGGTCTTTAAATATTTCCAAGATAACAAGAGTGTTGCGACTTTTTTTTTTGTTTGTAATATTTTGACTCACCATCAATCAGATTTCGTATTTTATTTCTGAAATATTCAGTTAGTTTTCTCACTCCTAAATAGTAGCTTATCTCTTCAGTCGAAATACGTGTTAGCCCTTAAAGGTCCAGGTCAAATGCCATTTCTCCAAGAAGTTTTTTATAATTGTTCCAACAAGAATGTCATGTTCCCGCCACTAAAATGCCAAAGCAGTTAATTAATTTAAATTCTACCACTCTCAAGGCACACGTCTTTTCGTTTTGTAGATTTTTCTTCTTCTTTTGCACATATATCTTCTGTTCCCAAAGAAGAGAAATAATGTTTAGTCACTTTCAGCACTGAGCTCATTGCTGTCTGTATAATAGAGGTGCAATATCTATTCGATAAATAAATAAAAGCTTCCATTGAAATTGCAGACTACTAAAAAATTTTATTATATCACAGCTGAAACCAATGTTCAGAGACAATTTTATCCTTAAAGCTGAGGAAAATTGCTTCATTAATTGGCTTACTCCAAGTCACACCTCACATTTCTTAGCTCCTACTCCATTCTCCAATATTTCTTTTTTTTTTTTTTTTTTTTTTTTTTTTTTTCTGAGACGGAGTCTCGCTCTGTCGCCCAGGCTGGAGTGCAGTGGCCGGATCTCAGCTCACTGCAAGCTCCGCCTCCCGGGTTTACGCCATTCTCCTGCCTCAGCCTCCCGAGTAGCTGGGATTACAGGCGCCCGCCACCTCGCCCAGCTAGTTTTTTGTATTTTTTTTTAGTAGAGACGGGGTTTCACCGTGTTCGCCAGGATGGTCTCGATCTCCTGACCTCGTGATCCGCCCGTCTCGGCCTCCCAAAGTGCTGGGATTACAGGCTTGAGCCACCGTGCCCGGCCTCTCCAATATTTCTTTACTGAAAAAACTGCTGACAAATTATTTAGAGTGTGTGTGTGTGTGTGTGTGTGTGTGTGTGTGTGTGTGCATTTGGAGACAGGGTCTTGCTGTGTCACCCAGGGTGGAATGAAGTAACAATCAGCTCACTGCAGCCTTGAATTCCTGAGCTCAAGAGATCCTTGTGCCTCAGCCTCCCAAGTAGCTGGGACTCAAGCCTGTAATCCCAGCAGTTTGGGAGGCCGAGGTGGGTGGATCAGAAGGTCAGGAGTTCGAGACCAGCCTGGCCAAGATGGTGAAACCCTGTCTCTACTAAAAATAAAAAATTAGCCGGGTGCAGTGGCACGCACCTGTAGTCCCAGCTACTCGGGAGGCTGAGGCAGGAGAATCCCTTGAACCCGGGAGGTGGAGGTTGCAGTGAGCCGAGATCACACCACTGCACTCTAGCCTGGGTGACAGAGCGAGACTCCATCTCAAAAAAAAAAAAAAAAAAAAAAAAATCCGTCTAAAAAAAAAGCTATTATTTTAAGTATACATTCATGGAAGTCCTCTCCCTAATTTCAGAGTATTTGTTTGACACCTGTTGCAAATTCTCTTTCCTAGAAATATATAAATAAATAAGGTGAAAAAAGCAATAGAAAAGGAAATAATATGAGTAGAAATTCATATTTAGAGGGGAAAAAATAGACACGCCCCCTTTCCCCCAACATACACACACACATGTATCCTGTATTTATCTACCTGGAATATACTTTGGTGTAAGTTGCGAGGTAGAGATCAACTGAATTTATTTCTCCAGATGACTCCCCGACTTTCCCTGAACTGTGCTGAGTAACCTGTCTTTTCCAGACTGGTATGAAATGACAGATGTATAGATGACCTTTGAACAACGTGGGTTTGAACTCCTCAACATGGACACTTATACATGGATTTTTCTCAATAAAAGTTACACCAAGAATGCTTGCCTCTCCTGCCCAGCCTTCCACTTCCTCTACCTGCCTGGCCTCTGCCACCCCTGAGACAGCAAGGCCAGCCCTCCTGCCCTCACCTCCTCCTCCTCAGCCTACTCAACGTGGTAACCGCAAGGGTGAAGACCTTTATGATGATCCACTTCCACTTAGTAAATAGATTTTCTCGTAATAACATTTTCTTTTCTCTAGCTTATTTGATAAGAATAAAATAATACATGTAACACAAAAATATATTAATTGACTGTTTCTGTTATTGATAAGGCTTTTGGTCAACAGTAGCCTATTAGTAGTTATGTTCTGGGAAAGGTAAAGATAATTTTTGGGCCGGGCGCGGTGGCTCAAGCCTGTAATCCCAGCACTTTGGGAGGCCGAGACGGGCGGATCACGAGGTCAGGAGATCGAGACCATCTCTGGCTAACACGGTGAAACCCCGTCTCTACTACAAAAAAAAAAAAAAAAAAAAAAGCTAGCCGGGCGAGGTGGCGGCGCCTGTAGTCCCAGCTACTCGGGAGGCTGAGGCAGGAGAATGGCGTGAACCCGGGAGGCGGAGCTTGCAGTGAGCTGAGATCTGGCCACTGCACTCCAGCCTGAGTGACAGAGCGAGACTCCGTCTCAAAAAAAAAAAAAAAAAAAAAAAAAAAGATAATTTTTGACTGTGTGAGGGGTCAGCATCTGTAACCCCTGCATTGCTCAAGGGTCAACTGTAGTTTCTTTTTGTTTGAAATCTCGCTCAGTGCCCAGGCTGGAGTGCCCCGGTGATCGTGTCTAACTGCCGGCCTTCTCTCCTGGGTTCAAGTGATTCTCGTGCCTCAGCCCCGAGTAGCTGGGATTACAGGCACCCGCCACCACACCCAGCTAATTTTTGTATTTTTGTAGAGACGCGGTTTCACCGTGTTGGCCAGGCTGGTCTTGAATTCCTGACCTCAGATGATCCACCTGCCTTGGCCTTCCAAAGCGCTGGGATTACTGGCGTAAGTCACTGGGCCCGGTTAACTTTATTTTTATTTATTTATTTATTTATTTTTGAGACGGAGTCTTGCTCTGCCACCCAGGCTGGAGTGCAGTGGCCGGATCTCAGCTCACTGCAAGCTCCGCCTCCCGGGTTCACGCCATTCTCCTGTCTCAGCCTCCCGAGTAGCTGGGACTACAGGTGCCCGCCTCATCGCCCGGCTAGTTTTTTGTATTTTTTAGTAGAGATGGGGTTTCACCGTATTAGCCAGGATGGTCTCGATCTCCTGACCTCATGATCCGCCCGTCTCGGCCTCCCAAAGTGCTGGGATTACAGGCTTGAGCCACCGCGCCCGGCCAACTTTATTTTTTAAAACCAGGCTTTCAAGCAATGTATTTTTCAAATAAGCTCCCATCTAGTCCACTGCCTCATCAACAAGCCCTTACTAACTATATCTATAAAGTTCCTTGTTTTCTGCATGTGCCAACCCTGATGGCCTCTGGGTGATAGTTGATAGTTGTGACTGTGACCCTCTTGGGGTCTCCCTAGCATCACCCTCTCAGGAGAGAAAGGCCAGAGAAGAAGCTGCTTGAGTTGTTGATCTCCGAAGCCGTGTCTGGTAGTGCGACTGGGTCATATATTTTGGGAAGGCTGGTCTGCTCTATGAATGCATTTCATCTATGAATTAAGCCCAGGTAATATGTTTAGAAAGACGGTAAGGAAGTCTGCCTTCCCAAGAGTGAATGTGGCCAGTGATTTCAGATACCTGTCACACCATCACTCCATCGTGACAGCTGTCTGACTTCCTTCTGACAGCAATTGGACAATGTTCATTTTATCGAGAAAACTGGAAATTTTCACCCACTCACCAGTCAATAAGTGAGACTCAGTATAGTGTGTTGACAAAATAGAAAAACTGGGAGGTAGGCGCTCCAGTTTCCTGTCCTAATCTGGCCTATGTAGTAAGTAAGTATCAGGGGACGAATTCAACTTATTCGAGCCTCAGTTTTCTTCAGTATCTGTGGAAGGTAGTTGGACTATAAGATCTCTTGACTTCCAGCTAAATGTAAGACTATATGATTCCATAATAACATAGTTCCTCTATTCATTTGTAACTCATTTAGAGAAAAATCGAGCCGTATGCAAAGAATTCTTGTAGTCACCAATGAATAGCACACGGTCATTGTGTTATGATGCTTATAAAATAAAACAATTTATCCAGAAGAGGGAAGCGGGATGGATCAGATTGGTGTGACTTGAAGACAGACTATGCCAGCCTCACTATTCCAAATTGGAATACTGGCTCTGTGATGTGCTGTAACTGTATTGTGAGGCTTATTCTCATGATTTTGGTAATTGGTAAAGACTCCTCCTGGGGTTGTGTTGGAATAACACACTGAATGGAGGTGCTGGCTAGTTCATAAACTCTTTTTCTAGTGGTGGTAGTTAGTGTTATCATAGACTTTTTTTTTTTTCTTCTTTGAGATGGAGTCTTTCTCTCTCTCCCAAGCTGGAGTGCAGTGGCGGGATCTTGGCTCACTGCAACCTCCATCTCTTGGGTTCAAGTGATTCTCCTGCCTCAGCCTCCCAAGTAGCTGGGATTGCAGGTGTGCAACACCACGTCCGGTAATTTTAATTTTTAATTGTTTCTTTTGAGACAGAGTTTCGCTTTTGTCGCCCAGGCTGGAGTGCAATGGCTCAATCTTGCCTCACCCCAACCTCCGCCTCCTGGGTTCAAGCAATTCTTCTGTCTCAGCCTCCTGACTAGCTGGGATTACAGGCATGCGCCACCACGCCTGGCTAATTTTGTATTTTTAGTAGAGACAGGGTTTCTCCGTGTTGGCCAGGCTGGCCTCGAACTCCTGACCTGCCTGCCTCAGCCTCCCAAAGTGCTGGGATTACAGGCATGAGCCATAGTACCCGGCCTAATTTTCATATTTCTAGTAGATATGGAGTTTCACCATGTTGGCCAGGCTGGTCTTGAACTCCTGACCTCGAGTGTTGCACCCACCTCGGCCTCCCAAAGTGCTGGGATTACAGACGTGAGCCACCACGCCCGGCCAACCTTTTTTTTTTTTTTTTGCAAGTCTTACTTAAGACTGACTCATAGCAATATTCTGAAGCTGTGACAAGTTAGTATCCTGGAAGCTATCTCGGCAGCGGTTTCACGACGCCACCCTGATGCCACCTCTCTTCCACTTTACAGTAGTGTAACTTTCGCTCTGTTTGTTTTTTTTTTTAATAGCTTAAATTCTCATCCTAGTAATTCACGTACGCTTTACGAAGGATGTATATAGGATTTAAACATTTTGCATTCATGATTTCAGAAAGGTGAGTTTTGACTCGGAGAAAGGAAGGTGAGGAAAAAACATTCTCAGCCAGAAAACTCTCTTTTCCCAAAGTTCAAGGTAAGAAAACATCTAACATCCTCTTGGAGGTAAGTGGAAGAGAAGCGGCAGTCGGAGCCTTGAAAGTCAGAAACCAATGAATGGAACAACCTGAGTAATGGACCCAACCCCCGGAAGGTGGCCGAGCCGGAGAGTGAGGGACGGAAACAGAAACCTGGCGTGATGGTGATGGGGGGGCTCAAACTCTCTAGCATTTGAGGAAGAGCTTTTGAGGCGCCACTTCCCGGCGTGCAGCCAGCGGAAGGCGAGTCAGGACGGGAGCTGACTCCCTAGCAGGGGACACAGTGAATCTGTGGCATTTGGCCCCAATCTCGGTGTTCACTGTGCACAGTCTCTACACTAGGTGTTTATTTTTTCATATGTCTGTTTTTTTTTTTTTTTTTTTTTGAGACGGAGTCTCGCTCTGTCGCCCAGGCTGGAGTGCAGTGGCCGGATCTCAGCTCACTGCAAGCTCCGCCTCCTGGGTTTATGTCATTCTCCTGCCTCAGCCTCCCGAGTAGCTGGGACTACAGGCGCCGCCACCTTACCCGGCTAGTTTTTTGTATTTTTTGGTAGAGATGGGGTTTCACCGTGTTAGCCAGAATGGTCTCGATCTCCTGACCTCATGATCCGCCCGCCTTGGCCTCCCAAAGTGCTGGGATTATAGGCTTGTATTTTTTCATATGTCTATAAAAAAGTCTGCACACTTCATTTCTGTCCAGTAAGAACTGATAGAGAATCAGGGATTTGAAAGGACCTAGTCTGGAAATTTTCAATGGGTGGAAATAAGTGAGCAAAATTACATTCATACTAAAGTATAATTCTTTCCATCTGCTCCATAGTGGGATAGCCTCTTGAGGCAACTTCCAATTACAATGTCATTTTAGATGCTTTCCATGGTGGCAGATGGGTGAGGACTAGGGTCTGCAGCGAAGAATAATAAACGCAGCTCTGGCGCTCCATGGTGCTTCTAACACCAAGGAATACTCCAGTGGAAGCGTTCTCATTTTGTTGGGATGAATAAAATAAAATAGAAGTACACAGTACCCAATAAAGGACCAGAAAGCTTAAGCTTTGGTCAAGCAGAACAAAGGGCTAATGAGAAAAGGACGATGTATTACAGTTTTCTTCTTTCAGTTCAAAACTAGGTTTTATTAGTGGAGTTTCCCAAAAGATTTGGACCAAATTTCCAATTCAGATTATTATTAGATATCATCAAAACTCAAGTCTCTTTACTGGTGTACACCAAATCACCCACACTTCCAGCCTAAAACCCACGTGTTCACATGCTTCCACAGTGCTGTTTATGGACGATAACCAATTCTCGAAATGGTAATCCTGTTAGAAGCCAGAGCCCTCGGCCTCTAGCATGTGTGCTTTGCACAGAGATAAGTCTCAAAGTTTGGGGCTGGTGAGGAGCCCAGTGTACAAGAGTTCCACATTAAGTCATAATTGGCTTTGTGTTGGGCAGTGGATGTCAGTTGGTGAAATCAGGCACAGAAGAGATAAGGGTTTCTTGTAATAACAACATAGCAACACGTCACCCACGTGTTACTCAAAACTGTAGGACTGCAGGGAGGGCTCTGCTAATCCCAGAACAGAGGTGTGACCTTGCCCCATGTCCGGCCTCGAGAAAATGTCTACAGCAGATTTGATGGAGAATCTCAGGGAAGAACTCACCTGTTTCATCTGCTTGGACTATTTTAGCAGCCCCGTGACCACCGAGTGTGGGCACAGCTTTTGTCTGGTGTGTCTCCTCCGGAGCTGGGAGGAACATAATACACCTTTATCTTGTCCTGAGTGCTGGAGGACCTTGGAGGGCCCGCATTTCCAGCCCAACGAGCGTCTGGGGAGGCTGGCCAGCATCGCCCGGCAGCTCCGGTCCCAGGTGCTGCAGAGCGAGGATGAGCAGGGCAGCTACGGGAGGATGCCTGCTGCTGCCAAGGCGCTCTCCGATGACGAGCAGAGTGGAAGCGTCTTCGCAGTCCAGAGCCATGGTGTAAACAGAGTGCATCTCTCCAGCGAGGCTGAGGAGCATCACAGGGTAAGACAGCTGCTCAGCATGAACCCCAGGACTCATCACAGGCTCCCCCCGTTAGCTTTTGTGACATCCTCTGTGGGGGACGGTCAGGAGTGCCCATCTGAGCACCACATCACAAACCAGTGTGGGTCCCGCTTACACTCCCCTTTCTTTTTCTTTTCTTTTTTTTTTTTTTTTTGAGATGGAGTCTTGCTCTGTCGCCCAGGCTGGCGAGAAGTGGCATGATCTCAGCTCACTGCAACCTCCGCCTCCTGGGTTCAAGTGATTCTCCTGTCTCAGCCTCCCAAGTAGCTGGGACTACAGGTGCCCGCCACCACGCCTGGCTAATTTTTTGTATTTTTAATAGAGATGGGGTTTCACCATGTTGGCCAGGCTGGCCTTGAACTACTGACCTCAAGTGATCCGCCTGCCTCGGCCTCCCAAAGTGCTGCGATTACGGGCGTGAGCCACCGTGTCCGGCCTGCCCTTTGTTTCAGAGGCCTAGTACTGTGCTGTTACCGGTCTTCAAAGCCCCTTCATGACCTGGTACTCTGCTCATTTGCCACAAAGGGTTTGTTTCTATTGCAGGAGAAACTTCAGGAAATCCTGAATCTTTTGTGTATCAGGAGAAAGGAAGCTCAGGCTGTACTAGCCCACGAGAAGGAGAGAGTGAAACTGTGCCAGGTCGGTGTCTGTCTGACTTTTGGTGCTTGTATATGACCCCATGAGGGGGACTAAAGGGAAATTTAGTGAAATATCAGGAAAAAAAAAAAAGACAAATTTTTCCAGTCTCACCCCTAAAATATGCGGTTTCCTTACACTGGACTGCCTTCTTCTGATTGTCTTCGTTGGAATCTCAAGGCTCAGCTCCAATTCCCCCGCTCTAGGCAGACTCCTTTGTGCAGCTAGACAGTGCTGTGGCTTCCTCTATGATAGCTCTGATAGAATTATTTAAAACATAAGTGATACTTATAGACACATAACAGAAGATGGAAAGCAATTTAAAAAACAAGTATCTCAAAAGCATTGAGGGAAAAATGCAAATTAAAAAGAAATAAAGAGAAAGAGATATAAAAGCAAAATAGTGGTTTAGATGAGACCTGGCAAGTCCTCAAGGTTGGTCGCAGACATGGATCTGAGCTCTGCGGCAGTCAAAGCATTGGAATTCTTTTTTTTTTTTTTTTTTTTGGAGATTTTTGGAGATGGAGTTTCACTGTCGCCCAGGCTGGAGTGCAGTGGTGCGATCCCGGCTCACTGCAACCGCCACCTCCCAGGTTCAAGCGATTCTCCTGCCTTAGCCTTCTGAGTAGCTGGGATGACAGGCATGTGCCACCACACCCAGCTAGCTTTGTATATTCGTAGAGATGTGTTTTTACCATGTTAGCCAGGCTGATCTCGAACTCCTGACCTCAGGTGATCCACGTGTCTCGGTCTCCCAAAGTGCTGGGATCCCAGGCGTGAGCCACCATGCTTGGCCATAGACCTTGAATTCTTCAGTGAGAGTATTTGCCATATATATTTCTATTCCTTTATGGTTATCTGACACCTATTTTCACTAAATAAATATTTATTGAATAAATGAAAACGCATTTTTCATAATTTTTCTTAATTTTGTTTTATTTGTGTCATAGTCCTGATCACTCCCTGTCATACTTCTTGTTTTCGGTTTTCTCCACTAGAACGACAGCCTCCTGGGAATGGAGATTTTGGTTTTGTTCACTATTGTATCTACAGTGCACATACCTCTGAAAACATCAACCTCTACACCCAGCACATCAATAGAATATCTGTGTTATATTCTGTGTTATATGTTGGGGTTCAGGAGTTGCTGCCATGAAACTCTAGGACTTGGCCGGGCGCGGTGGCTCACACCTGTAATCCCAGCACTTTGGGAGGCCAAGGACGGTGGGTCACCAGGTCAAGACACTGAGAAAATTCTGGCCAACATGGGGAAATAAATTTTGTCTTTACTAAAAATACAAAAATCAGCCGGGCGTGGTGGTGGGCGCCTGTAGTCCCGGGTGCTTGGGAGGCTGAGGCAGGAGAATGGCGTGAACCCAGGAGGCGGAGCTTGCAGTGAGCTGAGATCCGGCCACTGCACTCCAGCCTGGGCGACAGAGGGAGACTCTGTCTCAAAAAAAAAAGACAAAAAAAGAAACACTAGGACTTGTAAGGATTAAAAATCTACAGACAGGGGCATTTCTCTTAATCACTTTATCTTGTGTGTGTGTGTGTGTGTGTGTGTGTGTGCGTGTGTGTGTGTATGTGTGTGTGTGTGTATGTGTATGTGTGTTTTGGCAGGAAGAAACAAAGACTTGCAAACAGGTTGTTGTGTCAGAATACATGAAAATGCACCAGTTCCTGAAGGAAGAGGAGCAGCTGCAACTCCAGCTACTAGAACAGGAAGAGAGAGAGAACATGAGGAAACTGAGGAACAACGAGATCAAATTGACCCAGCAAATCAGAGGCCTGAGCAAAATGATCGGACAGATGGAGTCCTCCAGTCAAAGCTCGGCTTTAGAATCTCTTGAGGTGACAGTAACATTCACGAGAGTCATGGGAAAATTGTAGTAACTCATAGTACTTCAAGCCATAGGAAATAATGTTTTCTTTATTTATCTTAAAAACTAAGTTCTGGTCCAAAAGTAGTTTTCCTAAAGAATTGACATTCTATATGTCAATAAAGCCTTATAGAAGAGAGAGAGAAAAAAAAAAAATCCAGAGGAATGCTTATCCCAAACAAGCCTGACAGTGGCTTCAATTTCTTCTGTACCTGCCTCTCTGCAACCTCAGCTTTGTTAATTTTTTTTCTAGTTTATTAATGTGTATTTACTATGTGCTGGGCAGATTAAATTTAATCTTCACAAAGATCTGATGAAGATAAGTACCATTATGATGTGAACTATAGGTCTACATGACTGTCATCTACAGGATGGGTTAATAGCAGCACTGATTTAATCATTCACACCTGTGGTCTCAGGCGATCTGCCCACCTGATAGTTAATAGATGGGAGAGCCCCACTGTTCCGTGCAGGGAGCTCCTATTTCTCACCACCTTTGGTCTACTGCCTTTCTAGGCTACTGCATTCTTCAGGACCTTCTTTTTTTTTTTTTTTTTTTTTTTTTTTTTTGAGACAGAGTCTCACACTGTCACCTAGGCTGGAGTGCAGTGGTGCCGTCTCGGCTCACTGAAACCTACGCCTTCTGGGTTCAAGCGATTCTCCTGCCTCAGCCTCCTAAGTAGCTGGGATTACAGGCATGCGCCACCACGCCCGGCTAATTTTTGTATTTTTGGTAGAGACGGGGTTTCACAATGTTGGCCAGGATGGTCTCGATCTCTTGACCTTGTGATCCACCCACCTCGGCCTCGCAAAGTGCTGGGATGACAGGCGTGAGCCACCGGCCTGGCCATGGACTTTCTTAAACATAAACCATGTGATCCAACCCCAGCTTCAGGTCTATTTGTAGACTGGTTCCACAGAATGCTACTATTTAACTGAGGGCCTTCCAAACACACCACCCCAACCCGACACAGGCTTGGTTAGCCTCAGTTGTCACCAGCCCATTTTCCTTTGTTATCTCTGTCTCTCACTGGATGGTCAATGAGACCAGCAAGTTGGCTTGTTTGCAGAACGGGTTCCCCGGACAAAGTGATGACATGAGAAAAAGAAAAGGACCAAGTATTCTCTAGTCATTGTGAGAAACACCTGGTGTTCACCACGGCACACCCCATCTCTCTGCTCTGTGTGCTCCCACTCATGCGTGCTTCATGGGAAGCAGATTCTGTGAGCTTTGCAAGGACTGCATGCAACATGAATTTCGTCCATGTTATGATCAGAGCGCAGAGTGCTAACTTCTTTCTTTTTTACCCTTAGGAAGTGAGAGGAGCCCTGGAAAGGTAGGCTTTCATTCTGTGTTCAGTTATGCAAGCTGTGGGGAAGGGGTGCTGATGGCCAGTTTGGAGTGGGGAGCGGAGATCTGCGCTGTTGCTGGGGGAGAAATGAGGTGGACTCTCCAGCGGGACCAGGTCACACGATCTGTGCTGAGGAGTAAACCTGTCTGCTGTCTTGCAGGAGCGAGCCACTCTTGCTTCAGTGTCCGGAGGCCACCACCACAGAGCTGAGTCTGTGCCGCATCACAGGAATGAAGGAAATGCTAAGAAAATTCAGCAGTAAGTCAGCCTGATGTGTTAGCCCTCCCGGGCTCGTAGAATTAACTTCAGCATACGTTCTTCCAGTGTCATTCACTGTCTGACACTAGGCTCCTGGTAAAGGAATCTGGGCCAGCAAGGAACATCAGGGAGGGCTGGGGCCACAGACTGTCTCTGAGTGTGAGCAGAGAGAAGCAGTGAGACTTGACTTAGGCTTTATCTGGCTTTGTTTTCTGTGTAAGAAGTCCTGGTCCTTCCCTTTTATTTATTTATTTTTTTTTTTGAGACGGAGTCTTGCTCTGTCGCCCAGGCTGGAGTGCAGTGGTGAGATCTCGGCTCACTGCAAGCTCTGCCTCCCGGGTTCACGTCATTCTCCTGCCTCAACCTCCCAAGTAGCTGGGACTACAGACACCCACCACTACGCCTGGCTAAGTTTTTGTATTTTTAGTAGAGACGGGGTTTCACTATGTTAGCCAGGATGGTCTCGATCTCCTGACCTCGTGATCTGCCCACCTCGGCCTCCCAAAGTGCTGGGATTACAGGTATGAGCCACCGCGCCCGGCCAATCCTGGTCCTTTCTTTGTTGGTTTTGTCATTGTTGTTTCCATCCCTACCTTGCACATGCAGACACACCCCCCCCCATGCAGGGGCGTCTACGTTTCTAGCTCTGTTCCCGTTAGGATAAAAGCTGACTTAAATTCTGCAATCCCAGCAAGGGCGCATTCAACGAACTGTCCTTGTAGAATGCTCCAGATGTTTAGTCTGGCTAACACCCAGAGACGTCAGGATTAGTTCTCAGCTTTTATCTTGTGGACAGTCTGACCTTCAGAGGAAGGTCTAATGAGCTTTGAACTCCAGAGTGTTGAATAAAGCCCTGCCATGGGCCCGGCACTGTGCTGTTGGGCTGTGTCCTTACTTACAATGATAAATAAGGCAGATTTTGCCTTTGCTTTTGTAGAATTTTCAATGAAATTGAGGAGACAGGCATTAATCACACAGATAATTAGTTATGGTGGGATCTGGTATATACATAAAAGCATGAAATGGTATGAGTGGGGCCGGGCACGGTGGCTCATGCTTGTAATCCCAGCACTTTGGGAGGCCAGGAGGGCGGATCGCTTGAAGTCAGGATTTCGAGACCAGCCTGGCCAACATGGCAAAACCCTGTCTCTACTAAAAATACAAAAAAAATTAGGTTTGTGTGATGGTGGGCATCTGTAATCCCAGCTACTCGGAGGTCCGAGGCAGGAGAATCACTTGAATCCAGGAGGCAGAGGTTGCAGTGAGCCAAGATTGCACCACTGTACTCCAGCCTGGGCAACAAGAGAGAATCTCCGTCTCAAAAAAAAAAAAAAAAAAAAAAAAAAAAGGAATGATTGGGGCACCTGATCGTGTCTGGACAGTGAGTGAAAGTTGGAGTCCTCGACCGGGCACAGTGGCCCACGCCTGTAACCCCAGCACTTTGGGAGGCTGAGGCGGGTGGGTCACCCGAGGTCGGGAGTTTGAGACCAGCCTGGCCAGGATGATGAAACCCCATCTCTACTAAAAATACAAAAAAACTAGCGGGGCATGGTGGCGGACACTTGTAATCCCAGCTACTCGGGAGGCTGAGGCAGGAGAATCGCTTAAATCTGGGAGGTGGAGGTTGCAATGAGTCAAAATCGCACCACTGCACTCCAACCTGAGCAACAAGAGTGAAACTCTGTCTCAGAAAAAAAATAAATAAATAAAGGAGGCCCCGTATGTGACTGTCGGTTCACAGCGTGTGTGTGCTTCATCAGATGGTCCCCGGGTGCTGCCCTGAACTCACAGGAAGCTGCATTTGTCATGACGTAATGAAAAAAGCTGATCAGGGATTGTGATTCGAACACTCAGTAACTGTATAATCTTGGTGAAGTTTCCTAACCTTTGTGAACCTGTTTTCTGTTTTGTAAAAATGATAAAAGAATGCTTGCAGTGATTAAATGAGATAATGTATAGAAAATGTTGGGCACATTAGAAGTTCAGCCAAAAGTAAGTGCTATTTTCTCTCCTACCCAAATTGAAGAACCAGAACCTACCATGGCTAATATGAATGCAAACAACCAAGGGTATCCCTGTGTGGATACACAGTTCAGAGCTCTAAAGATGTCCTGTAAACAGAGCATTCCACTCACAGGGATTCTCCTCCCCACACCAGGCAGGCTAAAGCTCCTTCTCCACGAGGCTCTTCTCTCTCTCCATTTGGAGCTTCATGCTATGTGTTGTGGAACAGTGAAAGAGGAACTCAGAAATTTTGTTCTAAACCAAATACTTTTTCTTTTTTTTTGAGGCTGAGTCTTGCTCTGTCACCCAGGTTGGAGTGCAGTGATGTCATCTTGGCTCACTGCAGCCTCCACATCCTGGGTTCAAGCAATTCTCATGCCTCAGCCTCCTGAGTAGCTGGGATTACAGGTACATGCCACCACGCCTGGCTATGTTTTGTATTTTTAGTACAGACGGGGTTTCACCATGTTGGCCAGGCTGGTCTTGAACTCCTGATCTTGTGATCTGCCCACCTCGCCCTCCCAAAGTGCTGCATTACAGGCGTGAGCCACCGCGCTCGGGCCCAAATGACATTTAAAAAACCAGGACTAAATACTAAGAATTCAATGTAAATCTCACATACGTAAGAGGTTTTTCAAGCACGCCCAAGGGAAATTTCTTCTTTCCTCCTCTTGCAGCGGAGATAACGCTGGACCCAGCCACAGCCAATGCCTATCTCGTGTTGTCCGAGGATCTGAAGAGTGTGAAATACGGCGGAAGCAGACAGCAGCTGCCCGACAACCCGGAGAGATTCGACCAGTCCGCGACCGTGCTGGGCGCTCAGATCTTCACCAGTGGGAGACACTACTGGGAGGTGGAGGTGGGAAACAAGGCCGAGTGGGAGGTGGGCATCTGCAAGGACTCGGTGAGCCGGAAGGGGAATCTCCCCAAGCCGCCTGGGGACCTGTTCTCACTGATCGGTTTAAAAATCGGAGACGATTACAGCCTCTGGGTCTCGTCCCCTCTGAAGGGTCAGCACGTCAGAGAGCCTGTGTGTAAGGTCGGTGTCTTCCTGGACTATGAGTCTGGACACATAGCATTCTACAACGGGACGGATGAGTCCCTCATCTACAGCTTCCCGCCGGCTTCTTTCCAAGAGGCCCTCAGGCCCATCTTTTCCCCCTGCCTCCCAAATGAGGGGACAAACACAGACCCTCTCACCATCTGCTCACTCAACAGCCGCGCCTGAGGGCCGTGCCCTGAGCCTTCACAGCGGGCGATGTCCCAGACCAAGACATAACTATTAAGATGATGAAGGCATCGGCAGTATTAATGTCAGGTGATCTGAAATAAACTCCCCTACCCCCACCCCACCCCCAAGAGTTTCCATTAACTTGATCCCACTATGAACAGCCAAATTACACGATCGACTTCAACCCCAACAGAAGAGAGCTGATCATATTCTGTGTCGTTAACTAAACGTCTTCTCTAGGCTACCCCATGTATGTGCTGGTCGCTCAACTACTGAGACCCTATTACCATGAATCCTACTGCCATAGGCCGGATTTTATAAATAGATGTCACTTTTTCAAGTGTATTTAATTATTTGACTCTGAAAAACTGTGCTGTTCGAATGTGTCTTTGTCCTCCGTGCAGAGCTCTGCAGGCTGGAGTAACTCAAATCCATCTGGGAAACTGAGGCACGGGCACATTTTCCAGGGCAGGTGAAGGGGCTCAGGCCTCATCCTTCTCCCAAAAGCCATTTTCCTTCCCATCCCACAAGCCTGCAGTGTTTGTACTCAGGAAGGCTTATATATACTTACATACATAAGTATATTTCAGAACACTGCAAATATTTGTGTGAATATCGTCATATCATTCACGTTTCCATAATCACAAGAGGCTGGAACCTTCCGTTAATATGTTAAAAGGTGACAGAGTAAAGTCTCTATTCAGTAAATATATCATGGCAAGGGGTGCCAAGAGACTATACTGCACTGTATATAAGGTTCTTTTCTGGGCTTTTGCGATGTTCTGTGAGCAGAAGGCTTTCAATCTCTGGAAGGCCAAAGAGCCTACCCTCCTCTTACCTCAAAACGTCAGGACAGGCCAGGCACGGTGGCTCACGCCTGTAATCCCAGCACTTTGGGAGGCTGAGGCGGGTGGATCACCCGAGGTCGGGAGTTTGAGATTAGCCTGACCAACGTGGAGAAACCCCATCTCTACTAAAAATATAAAAATTAGCTGGATTTGGTGGCACATGCCTGTAATCTCAGCTACTCAGGAGGCTGAGGCAGCAGAATCGCCTGAACCTGGGAGACAGATGTTGTAGTAAGCAGAGATCGCTCCATTGCATTCCAGCCTGGGCAACAAGAATGAAACTCCATCTCAAAAAAAAAAAAAAAAAAAGTCAGGGTTTGTTAGGAAGGTGTGGTGGCTGAGGGGAACTCTTTTGGCTGGTGGTCTGCATGAGGCTCGCTATCTTTAGTGATCTGTCCCTGCAGGTGTTTGTTGTTTGTTTGTTTGTTTTAAGATGGAGTCTTGCTCTGTCACCCAGGCTGGAGTGCAACGGAGCGATCTCAGCTCACTGCAACCTCCGCCTCCGGGGTTCAAGCAATTCTCCTGCCTCAGCCTCCCAAGTAGCTGGGATTACCGGCACTCGCCACCATGCCCAGCTAATTTTTCTATTTTTAGTAGAGACGGGGTTTCACTACGTTGGCCAGGGTGATCTTGATCTCCTGACCGCCTGCCTCGGCCTCCCAAAGTGTTGGGATTACAGGCGTGAGCCACCATGCCCGGCCTTATTTAATTTATTTTTTAAAGTTATTATTTTTGAGATGGAATTTTGCTCTGTCGCCTAGGCTAAAGTGAAGTGGCGAAATCTCGGCTCACTGCAGCCTCCTCCACCCAGGGTTCATGTGATTCTCCTGCCTCAGCCTCCCGAGTAGCTTAATCCCTATAGACGCCTGCCACCATGCCCAGCAAATTTTTGTATTTTTAGTAGAGATGGGGTTTTGCCATGTTGGCCAGGCTGGTCTTGAATTCCTGACCTCAGGTGATCCGCCAGCCTCGGTCTCCCAAGTGCTGGGATTATAGGTGTGAGCCACCGCACCTGGGCTCCACTTATTTTATTATATAGATTTCATATCTTGATTTCTCACCTCAAAAAGCTAAGAAACAAAATTATAAAAAGCAAACTGCAAACATTTGGAATATATATTTTCTTGATTACCGAAAATCTCAATTTTGTGGAAGGACTAAGTAAATAAAAAAGCACAAAAGTAATTTACATTTACTTTGGGGAGTGAGAGTGGGAGTGAAGGGGAGTGAGAGTGGGGGTGAGATGAGGATTGAGAGTGGGGGTGAGATGGGGATTGAGAATGGGGGTGAGAAAGGGAGTGAAAGTGGGGGAGGTGAAGGGGATCGAGAGTGGAAGTGAGAAAGGGAGTGAAAGTGGGGGAGGTGAAGGGGAGTGAGAGTGGGGGTGAGAAGGGGAGTGAGAGTGGGGGTGTGAAGGGAAGTGAGAGTGGGGGTGTGAAGGGAAGTGAGAGTGGGGGTGAGAAGGGGAGTGAGAGTGGGGGGGAGAAGTGGAGTGAGAGTGGGGGGGAGAAGGGGAGTGAGAGTGGGGGGAGAAGGGGAGTGAGAATGGGGGGGAGAAGTGGAGTGAGAGTGGGGGTGAGAAGGGGAGTGAGAGTGGGGGTGAGAAAGGGAGTGAAAGTGGGGGGGTGAGATGAGGATTGAGAGTGGGGGTGAGAAGGGGAGTAAGAGTGGGGGTGAGAAGGGGAGTGAGAGTAGGGGTGAGATAAGGATTGAGAGTGGGGGTGAGAAGGGGAGTGAGAGTAGGGGTGAGAAGGGGAGTGAGAGTGGACCCCGGGAGGCGTGTTCCCTCAAGTAGACACTCATCCTTTGCACTGCTCAGGGCGGAGTCTCACTGCTTCGGCCTTTAAACTTGTGATAACGACATTCCCCGAATATGAGGGTGTCCCCACAGAACCTGCCACCATTCCTTAAGCTGTTCCCTCATCCTCCCTTGTTAATTCCTCTGCAAATCCCTGTCTTCCCCCCTTTCCTGAGTGGTCCGTTTCCCCAGGACATAGCTATTCCAAGTGGAATTTGCTTCTCTACCTCTTCAAAATTAGCTAGAAGAGGGAGGAAGGACATCAGGAGGAATCTTCCACGTTGGACTGCAATTTGCTTCATTTTTAAATTTTCCTCCTCCTGGAGCACTTTAAAAATAAAATCTTGCCAATCTCTTATGCTGAAATCTGATATCCAAAACAACTTCAGATAAGATCTTTATCTACTTTTTTGCTCTGATTATTCTCAGCTTCCTGGTGTACCTCCCCCTGCCCCGCCACAATCACCCTATCACGCTTAGAGAGTATCGGTACCTTATCTGACCTTAGATCACTTTACAAGGTCCTCTTACACTGAGTTAACTGAAGAATGTGGCCAATCCAGCCTTCTGTATTCTTGGATTTATCCCTGGCTTGTACCTTGGAAGGATGAGAACTAATACATCACCACAGGAAAATGAGAACATGCTGCAATGTGCAAAGGTTAAAATAAAAATTGCATGTAATTTTACAACATGCAGATAACCAGTGCTAATATTTTTGTGTATATCTTTCTAATCCTTTGTTTTTTAACGTATGTATGCTTTTAGCAAAATGAAAAAAAGTTACCATAATATTACATAGTGAACTTCCTTCAATCATTAGATAGTTCTTGAAAATATGAATTTTTATATTCCTAAATGTATAAGCATGTGTCTTCTACAAATTAGCACATTTTATTACATTACACTTATCTTATCCAAAAATCTACATCCAATAAATGGTACAATGATATCACCTAATAAACACTTCATATGAAAATTTCTCACTTGTCCTTGGAATGTTCTTTACAGTTGTTTTTCAGTCTTCCAGTGACCAGGAATAATATAGGAGCATGCACTGAATTTAATTGCCTTAGAAACTATGATTTTTTTTTTTTTGAGGTGGAGTCTCGCTCTGTCCTCCAGGCTGGAGTGCAGTGGCACGATCTCGGCTCACTGCAACCTCTACCTCCCAGGTTCAAACAATTCTCCTCTCTCAGCCTCCCCAGTAGCTGGGACTACAGGCGCCCACCACCACGCCTGGCTAATTTTTTTAATAGAAATGGGGTTTCATCATATTGGTCAGGCTTGTCTTGAACTCCTGATCTCAGGTGATCCACCCACTTCGGCCTCCCAAAGTGCTGGGATTACAGGTATGAGCCACCACACACGGCCTGATTTTTTTTTTTTTTTTGAGATGGAGTCCCACTATGTCACCCAAGCTGAAGTGCAATGGTATGGTCTTGGCTCACTGCAACCTCCACCTCCCGGGTTCAAGTGATTCTCCTGCCTCAGCCTCCCTTGTAGCTGGGTTTACTCGGCTAATTTGTGTATTTTTAGTAGAGATGGGACTTCACTATGTTGGCGAGGCTGCTCTTAAACTCCTGACCTCGTGATCCACCCGCCTTGGCCACCCAAAGTGCTGGGATTATAGGCCTGAGCCACTGTGCCAGGCAGAAGATATGATTTTTAGTGGGAATAGTGCTTCATTATATGACTGTCCCTAATTTATGTAATCATTCCACCATGGCGTAGCATTCAGATTTTCTGTTGGCCACTATTATGCCTCCCACTGTGGTGAACACAGTGCACAGAAGCCCCTGGGGGTGTCTCTGATTCTTCCCCCAGTGCGTCTCCGGCAGGCAGGAAGGCTCCCTGTGCGTCCTGTGCCGTGTGTGTGTTGGTTGTCCCCTCCCTTCGTTCTACCTGCACTGCAAGGAGTCCCAAAGGCTTCCCTCACACCCCCACACCGAAGGGACAGACACACTAGTTCCAGACCAGCGAAAGGCCATGTGTGCTCTGCCTTACGGTCTCGCCAGAGCATTGCGTTTATTCCCCAGGAAACTACACTGGGAAGGATTGGAGTAGTGCTTAGACTTTGAAACTAGACACTCAGGCTGGGCGGTGACTCACACCTCTAATCCCAGCACTTTGGGAGGCTGAGGTGGGAGGATCGCTTGAACCCAGGAGTCTGAGACCAGCTTTGGCAACACAGTGAGAACTTATTTCTACAAAACACTGAGGGCTGGGCACCGTGGTTCATGCCTGTAATCCCAATACTTTGGGAGGCTGAGGTGGGCGGATTACCAGAGGTCAGGAGTTTGAGACCAGTCTGGCCAAAATGGCGAAATCCCATCTCTACTAAAAATACAAAAAAATTAGCTGGGCGTGGTGGTGTGCGTCTGTGATCCCAGCTACTCAGCAGCATGAGGCAGGAGAATAGCTTGAACCCGGGAGGCAGAGGTTTCAGTGAGCCGAGATTGCCCCACTGCCCTCCAGCTTGGGTGACAGAGTGAGACTCTGTCTCAAAACACAAACACAAAAACAAACAAACTAAAAACTAAAAAATAAGCTGGGTGTGGTGGCACACAATGGGGCATCCAGTTACTCTAGAGGCTGAGGTAGGAAGAGGGCCTGAGCCCAGGAGGTCAAGGCTGCCGTGAGCCATGACTGCTACACGCCAACCTGGGGTGAGGGAGCCAGACTGTCTCACAGGAAAAAAAAAGTTAAAGAAATGAAACTAGACAACCTAGGCTTGAATGCTTGACTTTGCCACAAACTAACAGTTTTAACGTTCACAAGTTATTTCAACTCTCAGAGACTTAGTCACCTCTTCTCAACAGCGTGGGGAAGACCTCCTCGCTGTGACAATTACATGAGCACAAATCACAACAACGTGTGGGGCACGATGACTTTTGTTGGCTCTCCCGTCTCCCCCAGAGGCTCTATTTTGTGTTCTTCAGAAAGGAGACAGAAAAACATCGGACTTGTGGGAAGACAGAACACACAGGCACCAACATCTTTGAAACGTTTCCAAGCTTGGTGTTACTATTTTAGAGGGAAAAATATTAATAAAAATTCAGTTGTAGTAAAAGAAAGCCTCCACACATTGTTTTCTTATGTCTGTGCAGTCCTTCTGACCCTACATGCTGAGCATTCTATTCCCCAACGTTTAAAAAATCAACTAATATAATATATAGTAAATAAATACAACTAGGTCGGGCCTGGTGACACATGCCTGTGATCCCAGCACTTTGGGAGGCTGAAGTGGGAGGATCCCTTGAGGCCAAAAATTTGAGACCAGCCTGAGCAACACAGCAAGACTCTGCTTCCACCAAAAATAAAAATGAAAACAAATTAGCTAGGCATAGCGGCAGGTGCCTATAGGCCCAGCTACTAGGGAAGCTGAGACGGGAGGCTCACTTGAGCCCAGAGCTGGAAGCTGCAGTGAGCCATGATGGTGCCATTGTCCTCCTGGGCAACAGAGCGACACCCCGTCTTAAAAATACATTTAAAATGAATACGTAACTATTTTAAAGAGGAAGTCTTGTTTTCATCCTTCCGTCTTGGGACTCTCACACCTTTGCCCTGAGCTCCTAGGACATGGTGCGAACTTTGCTAAATGTTGTGAGTGTGTGCACTTCACGTCCTGCAGGTGGAAGAATGGGCTAAGGTCGCCCGGCCTGTCTACGTTTTTATATTGCATACATGCATGGAGTCCTGTGAGACCTCCCCGGGCCTGCTGTGGGTCTCCCAAGTGATGGCCTGTGGGGACAACACCCTCTATCCTGGCTTCACAAAGCGTCTGTACAAGGAGCTGAGCGCTGATCATGTCTCCTTCACCAAGGCCATGATCTGGGCAGGTTCCAGTAGAAACTTTACTGTCTGGCTAGGAGTGTTGGTTGTGGCTCACTTTTCTACCTGCAAGTCTGAGTGAATGACCCAGGAGGAGGACGGTGAGTGTCTGAGGACGTGACCTACTCATTCCTGAGAAGGGGCTCCTGCTAGACGGGCAGGGGTGGATTCATTTCAGCAAAATGCTCTGGGCAGGGGTAGGATGGGGTGAGGTGGGGTTAGCTGACTTTGGAATTCTGGGGACTTGAGTGTATTTTTTAGGCTCTAAGGTTTTAGGGTTTTATCTTCTTTCAAGAGTGGGACCTCCCCAGGCAGAGGACAGGAAGTCATCCTCAGAAGCCCTACAGGGGCAGTTTTTCCAGGGTGACCTGTCACTGGGGTGGGAGTGGCTGGCTGCGAGCTCCATGCCTGATAGCCACTGATTTCTCATTGGCATCTCTGTTGGTTTGTCTCATTCTTCTTGGTTGAGTAGGTTTTAACGGGGGTAACCCTTCTGCTAGAGTCGCAGTTGGTTTTGACTGGGGACAAACAAGTGTTGGGGATCGGGAGAGGTGACATTTCTGGTCCTACAGGCCCTTTCTGGCCAGGGAGGCATTGCTGCAGGTGAGCCTGGAATGCTCTTGCCACCCATTGGGGTCTTTGTTTTTTGTTTGTTTGTTTGTTTGTTTCTGAGGCAGAGTCTCGCTCTGTCGCCCAGGCTGGAGTGCAATGGCGTGATCTCGGCTCACTGCAACTTCTGCCTCCCGGGCTCGAGTGATTCTCCTGCCTCAGCCTCCCGAGTAACTGGGATTAGAGGTGTGTGCCACCGTGCCCGGCTACCTTTTTTTTTTTTTTATTTTTGTATTTTTAGTAGAGATGGAGTTTCACGATGTTGGCCAGGCTGGTCCCGAACTCCTGACCTCAAGTGATCCACCCGCCTCGGCCTCCCCAAGTGCTGGGATTACAGGTGCGAGCCATCACACCCGGCTGTGGTCTTGTTTTATATCTGCAAATAAACAGCTTGTTTGCAAAAAAAGAGAAAGTAAAAGACAGAGAGAGAGAAAGTTACCCATAGTTGCACTGTTGCACAGTTGCCTGAGATATGCTGTTGTAACTTTCTTATTGACAGCTCACAGAATGGTGCAAGGTTTTTTGAGGCCCGACCTCTTTAAGAAAAATAATTTAAGCTGGGCACGGCGGCTCACACCTGTAATCCTAGCACTTTGGGAGCCTGAGGCAGGTGGATCACCTGAGGTCAGGAGTTCAAGACCAGCCTGACTAACATGGAGAAACCCCACCTCTACTAAAAATACAAAAATGAGCCAGGTGTGGTGGCGCATGCCTGTAATCCCAGCTACTCAGGAGGCTGAGGCAGGAGAATCACTTGAACCCAGGAGGCAGAGGTTGCGGTGAGCTGAGATTGCACCCTTGTACTCCAGCCTGGGCAACAAGAGCAAAACTGTCTAAAAAAAAAAAAGAAGAAGAAGAAGAAGAAGAAGGCCGGGCGCGGTGGCTCACGCCTGTAATCCCAGCACTTTGGGAGGCTGAGGTGGGTGGATCACGAGGTCAAGAGATTGAGACCATCCTGGCCAACATAGTGAAACCCTGTCTCTACTAAAAATACAAAAATTAGCCGGCTGTGGTGGCAGGTGCCTGTAATTTCTGCTATTTGGGAGGTTGAGGCAGGAGACTCACTTGAACCTGAGAGGCAGAAGTTGCAGTGAGCCAAGATTGCGCCACTGCACTCCAGCCTGGTGACAGAGCGAGACTCTGTCTCAAAAAAAAAAAAAGAAAAATAATTTAAAAATTACAAATGATAAAATTAGGCCCAGGGTCTTAGAGAGTCTCAACTAAAGAAGAGCCTGAACCTGAAGTTTCTCTGGCTCCACGGTGCATCTGCCTCTGGGTTAGCCAGATGCGAAGACGAGGCGCAAAGGCAGGAAAGCCGGGTCTCCTGGGTTGAAATCTCGGCCCCACCACTTACTAACGGTACCGCCTTGTCTCCCTGTGCCTCAGTGCCCTCATCAGGAAAACATGTTTGAAAATAACATCTGGGCTGGCGCATTGTAATCTCAGCACTTTGGGAGGCCCAGTCAGGAGGATTGCTTGAGCCCTGTTCAAGACCAGCCTGGGCAACATAGTGAGATCCCAGATAATATTATTACCAAAAAGAAAAAGAAAAAGAATGAGCCAGGCGTGGAGGCACACCTGTGGTCCCAGTTACTCAGGAGGCTGAGGTGCGAGGATCACTTAAGCCTGGGAGGTTGAGGTTGCAATGAGCCGTGATCGTGCCATCACATTCTGGCCTGAGTGACAGAGTGATACCCTCTCTCAAAAAAAAAGAGAAAGAAAATGGAAATAATACCTGTTTCACAGGGCTGTATAGGGCTGTACAGGGCTGTACGAGGCTGTATTAGGGCCGTACAGGGCTGTGCGAGGCTGTACAGGGCCGTGCAGGGCTGTGCGAGGCTGTATAGGGCTGTATAGGGCTGCTGCATGTATGAAATGACATAACACTTGTACTTGGAGCATCACTTAATTTAAGGTGTAAGCACCTAACAGTGCTAACTATGAATCGCTCCTCACCAGGCTTGGACATCTACACTAGCATGATTCTGTTTGCATTTTTAGACACTGCCTGGATTCCTCAGCATTCTGACCGAGAACCTGAATCTGAGGTCGGAATTTTGCCTTCTATTCCTCCCACTTCTGCCTGGGGGTCCTGGTTCTGTCCTTACAGAAACTCTACCTCCCCAGTTTTGCAACGGCCTCTGTGGGGTCCCCCAGTAACCCTTCTCCCCTACTTCACTTTCTTTCTGTGTCCTGACCAAAAATCGCAGAGTGCCTTGACTGCTCTGTGACCCAGCCAGGTGCAGGCTCCTCCCAGCACACCCAAACCCAAACCGGGCCCAAACCAGAGTCTTGAACCTTCCCAGACACTCACAAAGGTCTCGAGGTTGTCGCCCAAAACATGAAAAGAAACTGGCCTTGGCCCCCAACCAAATTTCTTAAACCCTCACATTCCATAATCCCTGAACCCCCTCACTGCAGACACACCCAGGTAGAACACCTTTTTTTTTTTTTTTTTTTTTGAGACAGAGTCTTACTCTGTCACCCAGGCTGAAGTGCAGTGGCACAGTCCCGGCTCACTGCAGCCTCTGCCTCCTGGGTTCAAGCAATTCTCGTGCCTCAGCCTTCTGAGTAGCTGGGATTACAGGCACGCGCTAACATGCCCAGCTAATTTTTGTATTTTTAGTAGAGATGGGGTTTCACCACATTGGCCAGGCTGGTCTTGAACTCCTGACCTCAGGAGATCCGCCCACCTCAGCCTCCCAAAGTGCTGGGATTACAGATGTGAGCCACGGTGCCCAGCCTCCATCTCTCTCTTTTTTTCTTTTCTGGTTACTATATAAATACTTTTTAAAATTGTAATTTAATTTTATTTTAAGCTCTGGAATGCACGTGAGGACATGCTGGTTTGTTACATAGGTAAACATGTGCCAGGGTGGTTTGCTGAACCCATCAACCCCTCACTTAGGTATTTAAGCCCTGCAAGGATTCGCTATTTATCCTGATGCTCTCCCTCCTCTGCCCCACAGACAGGTCCCAGTGTATGCTGTTCCCCGCCCTGTGTCCAGGCAGAGCACCCCTTTCTCTCTGAGGATCGCTGTGGCCTCGGTAAGCTCCCGTCACAACTGCTCTGAACTGAGCACCCTGCTGCTGGGGGCTTCTTTCTTTGGAATCCCCATCGACCCCGTCCTGGAACGGTTCAGAGCACTCCCTTGTGGGAATTCCCCCGCCGCGGCTTTCGGGGTGATTCAGCCTTGGGTTGGCCGGACAAGGCAGCCTCAAAGCGTTCTGCCCCAAATGCGGCCCCTCTGAGTCTCTCATTCCCTCACTCTGCATCCGGCAGGAGGCCTTCCTAAACATTCCTGAGAGTTTCAGACATTGTCTTTTATTTGACTCACGGATTCATCCCCTTCCTGTTCCAATAGTCAACTCCTCTGCATGGACGCACGGATTCACCTCCTTCCGGTCTAAACAGGAAACTCCTCTGCATGGACGCACGGATTCACCTCCTTCCGGTCTAAACAGGAAACTCCTCTGCCTTGTCAGTCAGTGTCTAGAGTGGGGATTTGCTTTCTGGGGTGTGTTTTTCACAGTGATGGTGGATCCACGACTTTCAAACAAATTCCTTCTCCACCAGTTCTGTTCGGTTCTAGTTTGGTGGGGCCCACCCCTCCTTACAGAGTATCTGGGAGGCCTGCCTTCCAGCAGATGGGAAGGGAGGCCCAGGTGCTCAGGAGAGGCGACTGTCCTCTAGGTGAGGGGTGTGAGTGTGAGTGTGAGGACTGAGGTGCGGTGTAGGAGGGTCCTTGCAGGGTCTGGCTGCTTTCAGAGGCTGTTTTTCTCAGCTCCCCATCTTGTCCCTTCAAATTGTGCCCCTCTCCTTCCAATTGTCACTCTCCTTTCCCCCAGCCCTCTCTGTCTCCCAGTTATCTCGCTTCTCAGAAATGAAACACTGGTTCTGTAAACCTGTTTGAGAAGAACAGCTTAGGGTGATTTCTGGCCTCTCTGCTTCTGGAGCAAAGGATAAAAATAGCCCCAGGCTAAAGACAGGAGGAACCAGATTACTGCTTGGTGACGCGATTTCACTGCCCAGGCAGCCAGGAGACCCTCCTGAGACCAATCATGGAGTCCACGCTGCTTTTACACGCATCCTAGTTATTTCATAACTAGCCTTTTCCTATTAACAGACATCATTCAAAAGCCAATTTTAAGCAACATAAATATTGAAAACAATACTATTTAGAATTAATTATAAGTTTTGTTTTTAAAGCCTAAATCTTCTATTGTTGTTTGAACCCTGGGCACTGAAGCTAATAACGTAACTTTTCTCCCTTCTTTCTTCTTTGGCATAGATCTAAAGCACTGTTAGACTCATTTAAAATGCTATGAGGCATTTTAAAGAGTAACTGTTAAATGTGTTGTCCTTTTGTGGGGCTGGAAATGTTCTGTTCTTATCTGGCGCTGGTTACATCCTGTTTTTCATTGGGAAAGTGCATTGAGCTGGAAATTTATATGTTCAATTTCTGTATGTAAATTGTACTTCAGTAAAAAGTTTCAAAAAAGTGGTTGCCTTTTATAGCAGGTGTCCCATGCTGCTATATATATATACATATATATATATACACACACATATATTTGTTGTTGTTGTTGTTGTAAAGGGGATGACCTCAAGACCAAGACCTGTTTAAAGGTGGGGAAGGAAGCAGGATTGCGCAGAGGGGTAAGTCTAGCTGCCATGCAGGGCCCACTACAGGCTGCCTCAGCTGCACACAGGGCGCCCTGGAGCTAAATTGGCTCTGCAAACTAGCCTGGCTGGAGTTGGACTGAGATATCCTAGCCCTTGGGCAAGGCGGCTCCCCCAGCAGAGGCAGTTCCTCAAGGGGCTGACAGCTGTAGTCTATCTGCCCAGGGCACTCCCCGTAAGAGGCAACCAAATCCTTCTTTGCTGGGAGGAATCTGGGACGTGCATCAAAGTGTGCACCTTGGCCGGGCGCGGTGGCTCACACTTGTAATCCCAGCACTTTGGGAGGCCGTGGTGGGCAGATCTGGGGTCAGGAGTTTGAGACCATCCTGGTCAACATGGAGAAACTCCGCCTCTACTAAAAATACAAAAATTAGCTGGGTATGGTGGTGCGTGCCTGTAATCCCAGCTACTTGGGAGGCTGAGGCAGGAGAATCACTTGGACCAGGGAGGTGGAGGTTGCAGTGAGCCGAGATCAGGCCACTGTACTCCAGCCTGGGCG
Organism: Rhinopithecus roxellana; assembly: GCF_007565055.1. Classification (NCBI taxonomy): domain Eukaryota; kingdom Metazoa; phylum Chordata; class Mammalia; order Primates; family Cercopithecidae; genus Rhinopithecus; species Rhinopithecus roxellana. The sequence continues at coordinate 105,619,953 of NC_044550.1, read as the reverse complement.
ACAGGGTGAGACTCCGTCTCAAAAAAAAAAGAAAAAAAAAAAAGTGTCTCCCTTAATTCTGGAGACCAGGACTTCAGGAGGGAAGAGGTGGGGCAGAGTTCCTGTTGACCTTTCGTTTTAAAACTCCATTTTATTTATTTGTTTGTTTGTTTGTTTGTTTATTGAGACAGAGTCTCACTCTGTCACCAGGCTGGAGTGCAGTGGCACAATCTCGGCTCACTGCAGCCTCTGCCTCCTAGGTTGAGGGGATTCTCGTGCCTCAGCCTCCTGAATAGCTGGAATTTTAGGCACGTACCACCATGCCTGGCTAATTTTTGTTTGTGTTTGTTTTTTTAGTAGAGAATGGGGTTTTGTCATGTTGGCCAGACTGGTCTTGAACTCCTGTCCTCAAGTGGTCTGCCCACCTTGGCCTCCCAAAGAGCTGAGATTACAGGTGTGAGCCACTGTGCCTGGCCCAGCACTCTGTATTATTTAATTTTTAAAAATTCTTGTAGGTGTGTTCCTTTAATTCAATGGATTAGTGGTTGACACGTCCACACACCAGCATCATTATTTTAAAATCACATACACTGCATCATTCTTCTGCCAGGAAAAGTTCAAATTGGGGCTTATCATCTCAAATCTGCACAGAGAGATTTGGATATATTTTGCTTTATTTCCATGTGATGTCTTCCACAAGACTCCCTTTCCTTGGATTCAACCTTTCTCTTATTTTAGTCTGAATTTGACTTACTACCTACTCTTTACTTTGATTGACTTGTATTTATAAATTTTCATTTCATTTTGAACATTGATTTTTAATTTTTTTTTTTTTTTTTTTAAAGAGACAAGGTCTTGCTACATTGCCCAGGTTGCCCTCAAACTCCTGGGCTCAAGTGGTCTTCCCATCTCGACCTCCCAAAGAGTTGAGATTATGGGAGTACCACCAGTTCAAGACATTAATTTTTGTTTAATTGATGGATGAACAGTTTTTTATCACATATTTTGATTTTGATCAATTTGATCATCAAATTCATTCTTCCCATGGTTACTCTCTACTAGGTAAGGAAATTCAGAATGAAACGAGGCTTGAATGGGAAGAAAACCTTTGCAAGGTACAGCATCCATGGCCTGAAGATGCATCTCCATGATCCCCAATTTTGGGAGGTGTAGTTGACCAAGGCCCCAGCTGCTGGCCTTTGAAATCCGTCACAGTGTCTGTGGATGGGCCATGCCTCCTACAGGCTTCTACTGGGTTTGGCCAAGAGTGGCAGGGATGACAGTGCAGACCCAATCCTGAGACACACAGGACTCCTCTGGTGTTTGGCTCTGGCGGTGGGATCCTTGACAGCTTTGCCAGTCTCCCTTTCTCCTTCCCTTGCAGTGCAGCTGTGGACAGCGCCCTCCTTGTATCCCTGGCAGAGGTCGTGTGCTACAGGCGGCCGGACTGGTGCTGGCTCAGGGGGATTGTGCCCATCTCTTCTCAACTTGAGGTTTACTGACACTGCACTGAGAGCCTGAAATGGGCTGAGGTGGGAGAGGTTGCATCTAACAGTTGGCAGACATTACAAATCAGGGCTTTTTCCTCCTAAGGACCTATTATCAGAAGACCAGGCTCTGTGGCTCATTCCACCACTTTGGGAGGCTGAGGTGGGTGGGTCACTTGAGGTCAGGAGTTCAAGACCAGCCTGGCCAACATGGTGAAACCCCGTCTCTACTAAAAATACAAAAATTAGCTAAGAATGGTGGCAGGTGCCTGTAATCCCAGTTACTTGTGAGGTTGAGGCAGGAGAATTGCTTGAACCCAGGAGGTGGAGCTTGTAGTGAGCCAAGATCACGCCACTGCACTCCAGCCTGAGTGACAGAGCGAGACTGTGTCTCAAAACAACAAAGACAAAATCAGTTATCAGCATACCACTGACTTCATCAGCATCTTACCTCAAAATGTCCTTGCACATTTAATCCTGTCTGTTGTCTCTTTCTTGGAGAAGATAGATGAACACAAATGGGGAGGAAAGATGAAATCTGTTTGGACATGTTGATACAGAGGGTGGAAATCTTGAGGCTCATCAAGGTCATCAAAATATCAGCGAGTAGGTCGGGCGCGGAGGCTCACACCTGTAATCCCAGCACTTTGGAAGGTTGAGGTGGGTGGATCACGAGGTCAGGAGATCAAGACCATCCTGGCCAACATGGTTGAAGCCCTGTCTCTACTAAAATACGAAAACTTAGCCAGGCATGGTGGCGGGCGCCTGTAGTCCCGGCTACTTGGGAGGCTGAGGCAGGAGAATTGCTTGAACTGGAGGGGTGGAGGTTGTAGTGAGGCCAGATTGCGCCACTGCACCGCAGCCTGGGCGACAGAGCGAGACTCTGTCTCAAAAAAAAAAAAAAAAAAAAAACCAGCAAGTAAACATAATTTCTTTTCTTTTCTTTTTTTTTTTGAGACAGAGTCTCACTCTGTTGCCCAGGCTAGAGTGCAGTGGCGTGATCTCGGCTCACTGCAACCTCCACCTCTCTAGTTCAAGCAATTCTCCTGCCTCAGCCTCCCGAGTAGCCGGGACTACAGGTGCCCGCCACCACCCCTGGCTCATTTTTTTTTTTTTTTTTTTTGTATTTTAAGTAGAGACAGGGTTTCACCTTGTTAGCCAGGTTGGTCTTGAACTCCTGACCTCGTGATCTGCTGCCTCGGCCTCCCAAAGTGCTGGGATTATAGGCGTGAGCCACCACATCTGGCCAATTTTTTTTCTTTTTAAAAAAGAGCATGAAAATAAAATGGCTTTCTCCAGTTAGAAACTTGTTATCAACCAAGGCTGTTACTGCCCTGAGGAACTGAAGTTTAAGATGTAGACTTTTAACAGAAATAGCACCTCAGTTCGAGGTAGCACACATTTGCTGCCTTTGGGGCCCCTAAAACCTTCCAAATCAGACCTTGCTCCCAAGCTCTCGGTCTATGAATTCTGCACTGGGACTGGAATTAGTTTTTCCTTGAAGGGTATTTCCGACTTTCCTCACTTCGTTTATCATCACAGGCTAACCTCAATTTTCCCTTCTATTTCTGTATTTTTATCACCTCTTGGCTGCTCTTGAAAATCTGCAGTATATTTTTTTTAGAAAATCAAACCTATTACAAGGCAATTCATAAAATTTGTCCTCCTCTTTTTCTCAAATTCCTTATCGTTTAAAAAGTATATCCCCCACATCTTTCTCTAACGGCCCTGGCCTAGGGCAAACCTTCCTTACCTCCTGCAGCCTAGAAACACCTGGTAAGTCATGCGGCTGCAGGGCTTGGCCCTTAAGCAAGAAAGATTTTATTCCTCTCCAGTGGCTCTGGCCTTTCAAACCTGGAGGCCCTGGGAACTGCTCTCCTTGGTCTCCTTTGCCTGCTGTGTGGCTCCTTCCTGGGGTCTTTTCTCCAAACCCTGTGACTCACAGACTAATTCTAATGTGTGTGTGTGTGTGTGTGTGTGTGTGTGTGTGTGTGTGTGTTCGTTTCTGGCTACACAGGTTCTTAATAATTGTACTGGTTGCTAAAATTTGTAAATTAGGCAATTAATCTAAACATAGAGATTTCTACCTTCTTTTGGCAAACTGACATACATGGAAATACTGGGCCTTCATTCACACATGAAAAAATCAGCTAGAGTCCTTTAGCAAGTTAGAAGGTTTCCCCATGTTCTGTGTCCTCCTCCAGCCTAATCAACTTATTTATTTATTTTGAGACTGAGTCTCGCTCTGTCACCCAGGCTGGAGTGCAGTGGCACAATCTTGGCTTACAGCAACCTCGGCCTCCCGGTTTCAAGCAATTCTTCTGCCTCAGCCTTCCCAATAGCTGGATTTCAGGCGCCTATCATCGTGCCTGGCTAATTTTTTTGTATTTTTAGTAGAGACAGGGTTTCACCATATTGGCCAGGCTGGTCTCGAACTCCTGACCTTGGGTGATCCACCCATGTCAGCCACCCAGGGTGCTGGGATTACAGACATGAGCCATTGCGTCCAGCCTCAACTCATTTTTAAATAACCCCTGGAGTCTTGAGAGTATTTGGGTGCACACCCTCTCCTCCAGCCTATCAGGTAATAGGAAAACCTATGGAAGTGGCTGCCTCTTCTCTACGTTTCTTCTTAGACTTGCATTTGTTTTTATTTTTCTTTGAGACAGAGTCTCTCTCCTGTTGCCCAGGCTGGAGTGCAGTGCTGCAATCTTGGCCCACTGCAATCTCCACCTCCTGGGTTCGAGCGATTCTCCTGCCTCAGCCTCACAAGTAGCTGGCATTACAAGTATGCACCATCATGCCCGGCTAATTTGTGTAATTTTAGTAGAGACAAGTTTTCACCATGTTGGCCAGGCTGGTCTCGAACTCGACCTCAGGTGATCCGCCCACCTTGGCCCCCCGAAGTGCTAGGATTACAGGCGTGAGCCACCGTGCCCGGCCTTAAATTTATTTTCCATCAGAGAGTATACATGGATACAGGTGAATATGTTCCCTTTCTACGCCAGTTAGACTGTTCCTAACAACAGTCTCCTTCGATATTGTTTGACTTTGCCTGTAGAACAGTACATGCATCACACATACAAAGAGAAGGATAATAAAAATAAAATTTGCCCAAGCCAATGAAGGTTTTGTATTTTTGTGGTAGTGGAACATGGTGTTTTTTTTTTGTTTGTTTTTTGTTTTTTTTTTTTTCATTTTTTTTATTTTGGAGTCTCGCTCTGTTGCCAGACTGGAGTGCAGTGGCACGATCTCAGCTCGCTGCAACCTCCGACTCCCTGGTTCAAGCGATTCTCCTGCCTCAGCCTCCCGAGTAGCTGGGATTACAGGCACTCGCCACCTCACCCAGCTAATTTTTATATTTTTAGTAGAGACGGGTTTTCACCATGTTGGCCAGGATGGTCTCGATCTCCTGACCTCATGATCCACCCACCTTGGCCTCCCAAAGTGCTGGGATTACAGGGGAACAGTGTTTAACTATCATGCTATTCCACCCACCTCTTTGAACTGGGTTTTTCATCTATGTTCATAGGGAGAAGACTTTGCTATGAATCAGGTAGTGAAGGCTATTAATTGATGCGGTTTAAAGTGCTTTATATTACGTTCTTTGCCAGCTCATTTAGAGTGCAAGTAGATGCAGTGAGATTTGGTGATAAACGTTACCTTTATGGCCCACATTTGTCTGCCCTTCTGGATTCGTCTCCTGTAATGCACATGTATGTACATTATGTTGATACATGGACAGCTGTAAATTCTCTTTTTTTTTTTTTCTGAGACAGAGTATCACTCTGTCACCCAGGCTAGAGTTCAGTGGTGTGATCTTGGCTCACTCAACCTCTGCCTCCCGGGTTCAAGCGAATCTCCTGCCTCAACCTCCTGAGTAGCTGGGATTACAGGCGCCCACCACCACGCCCGACTAATTTTTGTGCTTTTAGTAGAGACGGGGTTTCACCATGTTGACCAGGCTGGTCTCGATCTCCTGACCTCATGATCCGCCCACCTCGGTCTCCCAAAGTGCTGGGATTACAGGCGTGAGCCACCGCGCCCGGCCAGACAGCTGTAAATTCTAAACATCCCCAAGTAACAAAAAAAAAAAAACACCACAAGCAGGGGATTGTTCTCGACTCCATTACTGACATTTAATTTTTTACTGCTGTCGTTAGCAGGAGAGTTCCTTGAGAACAGAGATGTGTTAAGAGGGCGATGGTGATAGTGATTCAATGAGGAGAGCAAATGCTCGTAACACTCACTGTTTGCTTGGGACTGGTCACAGCGCTTCACTCACCTTATCCCCACAACAACCTAGAGAGACCCTTGGTGTTATTATCTCCAGTTTCTAGGTGAGGAGATGAAGCACAGGGAGCTTGAGAAATGATCCCATGCTCACAGAACTAACAGGAGACACAGGATTTGAATGCAGGTGGTCTGGCCCCGAGTCTGTGATGTTTAATCATACCGATTGCAGCATAAAATGTACCTATAGGCCAGGTGCAGGGGCTCACGCCTGTAATCCCAGCACTTTGGGAGACCGAGGAGGGCGGATCACCTGAGGTCAGGAGTTCGTGACCAGCCTGGCCAACACGGTGAAACCCCATCTCTACTAAAAATACAACAATTAGCCGGGGGTGGTGGCGGGCACTTGTGGTCCCAGCTACTCGGGAGGCTGAGGCAGGAGAATAGCTTGAACCCAGGAGGCAGAGGTTGAGTGAGCCAAGATCACACCACTGAACTCCAGCCTGGGCAACAGAACGAGACTCCATCTCAAAAAAAAAAAAAAAAAAAAAAAAAAAATCTCTATATGTCTATATATAGAGATATACATCTCACATACTGAATGTACAAAGCTGTTCTTAATTCTTTAGAAGTTACATACGTTGCTGTTTTGTTTTGTTTTGTTTTTTTTTTCTTATGAGCTACTATAAGGAAGAGGCTGAGAATATGTCTTTTAAAAAGAGCAGGCTGTGGAAGATCTAGCTGGTAATGCTGTTAGTATTCTGCTGCTAGAAATCAGATTGCATTTGATGTGCCTCTTCTCATCTCCAGGGCTTTTATCTTCCACTTCATGGATAATATCTTGGCTCTGTGTTTGGATTCAGATGCTTATCTTTCCCAGAAACTTGGCCCTCTGGGGACTGTCATCCTGCCTTCCTCCCCTGATGGCTGATGGCTGCAGCTTGGTGCTTAGACGAGCAGCCACTGAACTGGGCTGAGCCGTTGCTGGGCAGCTTTGGCGTACGCATGCAATCAAGGCAAAGAGAATAGCTGCGACTCAAAGTCTTTTCTATGCATATGTACTTTCTCGCTAATAACGATCATAATCTTTTAATCTCTTGGATAATATATCCCAGATGTTTCATAAATTCTCACATTTATGAAACAGCTGTAACAGGTTAAGTATGTGCATAATAGTTACACCACTTTTAGAAGGGTTAAAGAAGTTGCCTAGGCCAGGTGCAGTGGCTCATGCCTGTAATCCCACTGCTTTGGGAGGCCAAGGCAGGAGGATCACTCTAGGCTGGAAGTTGAAGATTAGCCTGGGCAACATAGTGAGACCCTCATTTCTACAAAAATAAAATAAAATAAATTAGCCAGCTGTTGTGGCACATGCCTGTTGACCTAGAACTCAGGAGGCGAGGCGGAAGCATGGCTTGAGGCTAGGAATTCAAGGCCAGCCTGGGCAATATAAAATGTTCAGTGCCAGCCTGGGCAATGTAAAATCTCACATTCTTGGTTGTTAATTAACCAGAGGGTACCATGAGTATTGCAAGCCAAGTATCAGTGCTCTGGACTTGAAATAACCAATAGTTTTCTCCATAGGGCTGAGGGTTTGCTGATTGCTGCTGGATATTCATCAGCAAATCCCTGACATCCTGGTGTCAGCACCTTGGGTAGCAGATGTTAACCTCTGGAACATTAATAAGAAGTGGTAGGTCGAGGCCATACTGATTAGAAATTGGGGTATGATGAGAAGTCAGTCATTAAGAAGAATCATCCCTACAGTTTATAAGGATATATTTTATACATGTCTATTATTTTACCACCTTGTAAAAGGTCATTTTTTAAAAAGACCAAGAAGGTCGGATGTGGTGGCTCACACCTGTAGTCCCAGTATTTTGGGAGGCTGAGGTGGGCGGATTGCCTGAGTTCAGGAGTTTGAGACCAGCCTGGGCAACCTGGTGAAACCCCATCTCTACTACAAATACAAAAATTAGCCAGGCGTGGTGGTGCATACCTGTAGTCCCAGATACTTGGGAGGCTGAGGCAGGAGAATTGCTCGAACTCAAGAGGCAAAAGTCATAGTGAACTGAGATCACACCACTGCACTCCAGCCTGGGAGAGAGAGTGAGACTCCATCTCAAAAAAAAAAAAGTCTGGGTGCGGTGGCTCACACCTGTAATCCCAGAACATTGGGAGGCCAAGGCGGGCAAATAACGAGGTCAGGAGTTCAAGACCAGCCTGACCAACATAGTGAAACCCCATCTCTACTAAAAATACAAAAAAAATTCGCCAGGCATGGTGACCCATGCCTGTAATCTCAGCTACTCGGGAGGCTGAGGCAGGAGAATCGCTTGAATCCAGGAGGTAGAGGTTGCAGTGAGCCGAGATCAGCCTCCAGCCTGGGCAACAGAGAGAGACTCCGTCTCAAAAAAAAAAAAAAAACGATGACTTTTGCCTTTTTCTTCTTTTGAGATCTACACAGGAGCTTCGAGGGCTGCTATGCCTACGCCTCAGCAGAGAGAAAAGACCACTGTTGGAGAAAGTTGTTAATTAAGGAACTTATTAAATGATGGAAATAAAGGAAAGGAAAATAGTTTTGTCAATTTGGGCCAATGCTGATGAGCTAATTGTTTGGCTAACCGAGAGTCAATGAGAGGAAAAAAAATCAATGAGCTGAAAAGGCGTCTTATTTAATCCAAGAAACCTATTCAAAAAAGTCTGAGAACAAATTGTCTTTTTTTTTTTTTTTTTTTTTTTTTTTTTTTGAGACGGAGTCTTGCTCTGTTGCCCAGGCTGGAGTGCAGTGGTGTGATCTCGGTTCACTGCAACCTCCGCCTCCTGGGCTCAAACAATTCTCCTGCCTCAGCCTCCAAAGCAGCTAGGATTACAGGTACCTGCCACCACACCCAGCTAATTTTTGTATTTTTAGTAGAGACTAGAAATACATGGGGTTTCGGCATATTGGCCAGGCTAGTCAGATATTAAACTCCTGATCTCAAGTGATCCGCCCACCTCAACTTCACAGAGTGCTGGGATTACAGGTGTGAGCCACTGCGCCCGGCCTAAATGTTCTTTTTTTTTGATAGAAATAATGAAACCTCATTAAGTCACTATGTGCTAACTGCATGCTGATGATCTCATAATAGGTAAAGGCCAGGTGCTACACCAACGATAACCCCAAATAGGTGGATTAAACAGCAGACAACTTTCTCTCATGTAACCATTCTAGGTGAATTAGTGGCCTCTGCTCCACGGTCATTCAGCAACTGGGACTAGCAGAGTGTCTCTGCCACGCCCAGCACAGGATTTTAAAGTCAGCTTCAGTCATGACCATTTCAAGCTACTAGAAGCTGGGGTGGGGGGAGTAAGGGAGCCTGGAAGTTCAGAACGAGAGGCCCTCCCCTCCCCTTCCCTCCCCTCCCCTCCCCTCCCCTCCCCACTCCCCTCCCCTTCACTCCCTTCCCTTCCCCTTTATTTTCTTTATTTTCTTTCCCTTCCCTCCCCTCCCCTCCCCTCCCCTCCCCTCCCCTCCCCTCCCTTCCCTTTCTTTTCTTTTCTTTTCTTTCAGAGTTTTGCTCTTGTTGCCCAGGCTAGGGTGCAATGGCGTGATCTCGGCTCACTGCAAACTCTACTTCCCGGGTTCAAGCGATTCTCCTGCCTCAGCCTCCTGAGTAGCTGGGATTACAGGCGCCACCACGCCCGGCTCGTTTTGTATTTTTAGCAGAGACGGTTTCGCCATGTCGGTCAGGCTGGTCTCAAACTCCCGACCTCAGGTGATCCGCTCGCCTCGGCCTCCCAAAGTGCTGGATTACAGGCGTGAGCCGCCGCGCCTGGCGAGAGGCTGTTCTTTCCCGGGTGACGCAGAAGCTTCCGCGTCTCTTCGCCTCAGGTTCCACCGCTCGTCCGGTCCCAGGTGTCTGCGGAGACGGTTAGGTACTGGGTGCAGCCGAGCGCTAGGAGGAGAGCACATTTAGGGACCCAGCAGCCTCTGCAGCAGCTGCACTAAAACCTCACGCACGTCACCTGCTTGACAGGAAAAATGCTTTGAAAAGCGTGCGGGCTTTCAATTCCTTAACCCCCTTGGGCTCAATGTGCTTTGAAAGTCAGGAATTTTTGGTTTATAGAAAAGTAAAAAATTACACATGCTCTACACTGTGTAGCACCCCAGTGGGGTCTGAGGCAGCACCCTTTACACAAATCACTCAATATTTCTGGAGTGAAACATAAAATTATTCAGACGAAACGGGATCAATAAAGACTAAAAGCATCCTCCTGTCAGTGCAGGGCAGGTTGTCTCCGAATACACTTCCCCCCGCCCCCCTGGATTGAGGAAAGCACTTTTAGGCCCTGGATTTATAAATTGTTGATAAGAAATTATGGAACTGAATTAATGGTAAAACCATGTAAGTTAAGCATGATTAAGTAATTTTAAAGCAAAACTTTTAAAGCAATTATAATGACACAAGGTCAGAGAATTTTTATTTAAGTTTTGTTCTTTAAAATTATGGTTTTTTTTTTTTTTTTTTTTTTTTGAGACAGAGTCTCACTCTGTTGCCCAGGCTGGAGTGCAGTGGCACAATCTCGGCTCACTGCAAGCTCCACCTCCTGGGTTCACACCATTCTCCTACCTCAGCCTCCTGAGTAGCTGGGACTACAGGTGCCCGCCACCACGCCCAGCTAATTTTTTTGTGTTTTTAGTAGAGATGGGATTTCACCGTGTTAGCCAGGATAGTCTTGATCTCCTGACCTTGTGATCCGCCCACCTTGGCCTCCCAAAGTGCTGGGATTACAGCCGTGAGCCATCACGCCCGGACAAAAATTATGGTTCTTTATATATAAATATAGTATTTGTGTGTATCACAACTACAGTAATGACAGGGTGGCTTAGAATTCTAGGAATAGGCCATGTGCTGTGGCTCACGCCTGTAATCCCAGCACTTTGGGAGGCTGAGGTAGGTGGATCACCTGACATCAGGAGATCAAGACCAGCCTGGCCAATATGGTGAAACCCCGTCTCTACTAAAAACACAAAAATTAGCCGGGCGTGGTGGCAGGCACCTGTAGTCCCAGCTACTCTGGAGGCTGAGGCAGGAGAATGACATGAACCTGGGAGGCAGAGCTTGCAGTGAGCCGAGATCGCACCACTGCACTCCAGCCTGGCCGACAGAGCGAGACTCTGTCCCCCCCTGCCCTAAAAAACGTCTAGGAATAAAGGACTAAAAGGAGTCCCACACTCAACAGCAACACAACTAAGGAAGGTGGAAACGATGGCCCAGGAGAAGAGAGGATGGGCACAGGAGTGGGAGAGTCCATGTGTCCCCTGGGCAAAATTTCTAAAAGTAGATACTGTTTAAAAGGAAGGAAATACATTGACATTGTGGCTGTCATAAGTGCAAGAGAAGGTGGTCAGTGGATGGTACTAGGAAGCAGCACTGCTCTCATCCATAACTGACTCTCGCCCAGCTTAACCCCAGGACCTCTATGAGGCTGGAACCCCACTAGGCCTCTGCCTCCAAAGGCCACCCTAAACTCTTCTTTTCCTCCTTTTGGGAAGAGAAACTCAGAAGTGCATGCGTTTTCATTCGGAACTTGCTAATCATCCCTTAGTGCTCTCACGTTTGGGTGCTCATTTGTGTCTCTGCACTTAGCATCACGCACAATGTAGAAACGACCACTTTTTCCTGATGCCCAAGAAAAACTGGTTGAGATGCAGGAGTATCCCCAAACAGGCACTTGTGCCTGATCAATGTGAGCAATGTGAATTTGGTCCTCCCCGTCCAGATGAGCTCAGCTTCACTCCAGGCTACTATGACAAGTGAGGGCCAGCAAATCTCTGTGTGAGAAGCAGTATCACTTGAGGAAGTCGCAAGGCTTCTTAGAGCAATTTTAGGTTCAAAGCGAAACTGGGAGAAACATACAGAGCTTTTCCATAAACTCCTGCCTCTGCACACATGGAGCCTCCCTCATGATCACCTTCGCCCACTAGAGTGGTACATTTGTCAGAACTGATGAGCCTACACGGGTACATCTTTATTATATACAGTCCAGGGTTCACATTAGGGTTCACCCTTGGGCTCAATGTATTTCAAAAGTGCTGCACATTCCTTGGGTTTGACAAGTGTATAATGACATGCAGCCACCACTATGGTATCGTACCGAGTCGTTTCTCTGCCCTAAAAGTCCTCTGTGCTCTACCTATTCATCCTTCTCTCCCTAGTAACCCTTGGCAACCACTGATCTTTGTAATGTCTCCATAGCTTTGCCTTTTCCAAAACACCACATAGTTGGAATCACACAGTGTGTCACCAAAATTTTTTGGAGCAAGGATTTAGTGACTATTCGTTTCTACTAGGACAGGCTGCTTCCTTGCCTACATCTTCTGCTGTGAGACAGCTCCACAGTCGTCTCCATTTTGCTCTTGATGTGGGAGAGTGACTCCCATTTCTCACCATCTGTCCAAGAATACCCAGAGGTGCCTGACAACTGAAAACAGCTTATGTTTAATAGCTTGATAGGCTACGATCTGATGCATATCTCCCTGAGGAGGATCTGATCAGGTCACTCATATAGAAATACATTCAGTTCTGCTATTCATTTGTTTCAAAAATGCAAATGTGTTCCAAGCAGTTGGTGTATTGGAGAACAGTTGGAGCAGAATGAGAATTTCATGTTTGTGTATGCATGATTTCATCCATGGAAAACACTAGGTGAGCAGAGACAACTGCACTTAGCTGAATCCAGCTGCCCAGGAAGGCATAAAACACTGACACACTCACACGCACGCACACGCGCAGACACCCCTCGACACCTGCCAGCCACCTCAGTTCACTGCCAGTGTTGTGAGCCACACCCACACACCTTTGGTGTAACAGCCTTCTGTTTGATTTCCTTTCTTTTCTGTCCCTCCTGATAACCCTCCTTCTACTGCTTCAGAATAGCTCATAAGCTGTAATCCTTCTGATGCCCACTTCCATAGCAAGCTTCAGATATTTTTCAAGGTACAGCGCCATATTTATTGTAGTGTGTATGTATGTCTTAACCATTTAACAAGTGTCAAACTGTACTACAGTGTTTATTAGGTTCCTTCTTTTTTTTTAATGTGTCAGTTGACAATGTTTTAGGAACCCAAAAACCCAGTAGTTTGTTGCTATGTTTCTTATTTTTTAAATAAATAAATTAATTTATTTTTGAGACAGAGTCTTGTTCTGTCACCAGGCTGGACTGCAGTGGTGCAGTCTTGGCTCACAGCAGCCTCTGCCTCCTGGGTTCAAGCAATTCTTCTGCCTCAGCCTCCTGAGTAGCTGGGATTACAGGTGCACACCATCATGCCCAGCTAATTTTTTCAAATATATGTATTTTGAGACAGAGTCTTGCTCTATCGCCCAGGCTGGAGTGCAGTGGCGCGATCTCGGCTCACTGCAAGCTCTGCCTCCTGGGTTCACGCCATTCTCCTGGCTCAGCCTCCCAAAGTAGCTGGGACTACAGGCGCCTGCCACCATGCCTGGCTAATTTTCGTATTTTTTTTTTTTTTAAGAGATGGGGTTTCACCATGTTAGCCAGGATGGTCTCGATCTCCTGACCTTGTGATTGACCACCTTGGCCTCCCAAAGTGCTGGGATTACAGGCGTGAGCCACCACGCCCAGCCTTAATTTTTTTGGTATTTTTAGTAGAGATGGAGTTTCACCATGTTGGCCAGGTTGGTCTCAATCTCTTGACCTCATGATCCACCCACCTTGGCATCCCAAAGTGTGGGGATTACAGGCATGAGCCACCACACCTGGCCAAACCCAGTAATTTTTATGACACAATTCTGTATATTGCAGCGATTTTTAGAAATGCATGTGGCACTCCAGCAGAAATGACTGTGTATGACAGGATGTGAAAATGGGATTCTTTTTCTCTAGGATTCCACTGAGAGTCCAAGATCATTTATGCATCAACTTCCTCATTTTTTCTCATATTAAACTTGCAAAAGGAGTTAGAAAAGAATCACTTTTTTATTTACTCTTGCATGGGCCAGTACTAAAGTTGAAGAAGATGGAAATTTATTTGGAAATTGGAGGTGCTAAAGCAAAATATGCAGGAGGTCATTAGCCTGGGGTTGGTTCTGTAGCTAGAACACTTACACAAGCAAACCAAAGTTCAACTTGGAAGCATTTCTTGAAACTGATTTTTTTTTTTTTTTTTTTTTTTTGTGGGTTTGGGGAGACAACAAGCAATAAGCAGCCAATCAGAAACAGCCAATCAGCAACCAGTCACAACTAACTAGCAACCAATCAGTGAACTAGCAACCAGTCACGGACAACCAACCAGCAGCCAATCACAAACAGCCAACTAGCAACCAGACACAAACAGCCAATTAGCGATTAATTATAAAAAGTCAATCAGCAACCAGTTACGAATAGCAAACCAGTAAGCAGTCACTAACAATCAGCTAGTAGTCAATCACAAACGGCCAACTAGGAACCAGTCTGAAACACCCAACCACAAACAGCTAATGAGCAACCACTCACAAGCAGCCAACTAGTACTCAATCACAAACAGCCAACTTGCAACTGGCCACAAACAGCCAACTAGCTGTTAGTTATGTAAGTAAGGACTTTTCACAAGATCATACTCAAATGAGGCCTGGCTGGACCAGTCAGTCCAGTAATTCCTTTGTTTTCATGGTCAGCCTATAAGAGCTTGTTGCTCACTCTGCTAGGGCGGAGCTCTCCGCACCTCTTCTGCGTCTGAGTGCTGCCTGATTCATGAATGCGTTCATGCTCAAATAAACTCTGTTAAATTTATCTTGTCTAAACTTTTTCTTTTCATGGAAGCTTTCTTTGGAAAGAGTAACTTGAGCACGTAGGTCCCTAAATCTCCCCTCTCTGGGAGAAGGATGGGTGTACTGTCCCCTCACATCATGCCTGGTAAGACGGGCTTCAGGCCCCTGCTACAGCTGACTGTGCATCCACAGAGCTTGCAGTTACACAATGGAGCAGTGTCTGCCTCACGGCTGAGAAAAGCCAACAACCTGGCTCCAGTGGCCTGAAATACATGATCAACACTATGTTTTATGTATCTGCCACAACTGCTTGAAATAACTGTTTAGAATGGTGTCCCAGGTCCTGAGAATAGAAATGATGACCGAGGAGAGTTGTGGACAAGAGGTAAGGACATAAGGAGAGGGCAGAGAGGACACAAGATGCCACTCTCCTGCTTGTGAAGATAGGGTAAGGGACCACAAGCCAAGGAATGCAGGTAGCCTCTAGCGGCTGGAAAAGGCATGGAAACAGCTCCTCCCCTTATCTTCCAGAAGGAATGCAGGCCTGCCTACACCTAATCTTAATCTAGTCAAAATAATGTCAGACTTCTGAGACCTCCAGAACTGCAAGATGATAAATGTGTGTTGTTTTAAAACTACAGAAGGCATGGTGATTTGTTAGCCCAGCCATAGAACACTAACACGGATCGAGGGTGTAAGCAGAGGAGAAGGGGAAGAAGGGGGAAAGACCTTCAATTCTTCTTGGAGAGTAAGGCTCACAGTCACACTGCACACTGAGTACAAATTTACCTCCAGGGACTGAGGCCAACCTAGCTCAGGACCAGGGCAAAAGCACCCTGAAGTGCTGAGACCAGTCTGATCATATCACCGCCGACAGCACAGGGAGGCTCAGTTCCAGCAGACACACCCTGCCGACTCCATTGATGACACAGTCTGTCTGCTATTGGCAAACTCTTCTTTATCTGTGAGTAAAATGATGCTGTTTACAAGCAAAGTTGAAAGCATAAAAGATTTTCGATAAACTCCTAAGGGCTCATTACGATTGGGATCAATTTTATGCACTCTGGTTTGGGTAGCATCCTTCTATGATTAGAGGGTGGATCCCAAGCAGCCTATCATGTTAAAAATAGGAAGAGGTGCTATGTAAAAAGACTATAGGATTGTCTAAGTAGAGTGGAAAAACAGGCTGAAAGAGTTCATTGGGTTTGTGTCACTTTGTCTTGAAATAAAGTCAGCAAGTGAAAAGCGAGGGAAGGTTTTTTCCTCCTCTTCTGCCTCAATTTTTTTTCATTTTTTTTCTGCCTGAATTTGAATATAGATTTCAGTAATTTAAACAGAAATACTGGTCTATCCTCTTTGTATACTGATCTCTTGTATTCCCCGCTTCTTCACTTTCGTTTCTTCCTCATTACTTACAAGCAGGATGGAAGTCAGGTGGAGCCGACCTCATTCCAGGTCCTTCACTTCCTCTTCGGGTAGCTGGGCCCTGGGTCTGGCATCTTGTGAGTATAAAATGAAGGTTGCCTTTTGTCCGGTTCTTCTTTCATATAACAGATCATGGTGACTGGCACTCATCACACACACATTTTTATTCCAGGATATAGTCTCAGAAACTCCTGCGGAAGGTTCAAGCCAAGAAGACACTTCTGTGCCAATGAATCCTGAAACCACCCTTGCGTAATTATAAGTATTGAGAGAACTCTGACATGACCCACTCCATCTTGCTTTTAACCTCACCTGCTAACTTGTTTTTGTTTTGCTTATTATAGTAGAGAGGTCAATATAACTGTGAAAGGAATGTGGTCATAGTTAAACTTGGAGGCCAGGGAAACTGATTCCCCTTCTTGTCTGGAGATTAAAGGTACATTCATAAAACAAAATTAGAATTATGGTTGGAGATTAAACTTTGCTAAGGGCCAGGAAGCATTAATGACCTGTCATTGCTTAGTGATTATGAAACTCCTTCTTTACTGCAATAACTGTTGTTCTTGGGCCAGGCAGGGATGGCTTATGCTTAGAAACTCAGTACTTTAGGAGGCCAAGGAAGGAGGATCACTTGAGTCCAGGAATTGGAGACTAGCCTGGGCAACATAGTGAGACCTCGTTTCTCCAAAAAAATTTTAAAAATTAGCTGAAGGCTGAGCGCAATGGCTCACACCTGTAATCCTAGCACTCTGGGAGGCCGATGCGGGTGGATCACATGAGGTCAGGACTTTGAGGCCAGCCTGGCCAACATGGTGAAACCCTGTCTCTACTAAAAATACAAAAATAAAATAAATAAATAAATAAATAAATAAAAATGGCCACGAGCGGCGGCTCACGCCTGTAATCCCAGCACTTTGGGAAGCCTGGGCGGGCGGATCACCAGGTCAAGAGATCGAGATCATCCTGGCCAACATGGTGAAGCCCTGTCTCTGCTAAAACTACAAAAATTAGCTGGGCATGGTGGCACCTGCCTGTAGTCCCAGCTACTCGGGAGGCTGAGGCAGGAGAATCACTTGAACCCAGGAGGTGGAGGTTGCAGTGAACCAAGATCGCACCACTGCACTCCAGCCTGGTGACAGAATGAGACTCCGTCCCAAGACAAAACAACAAGAAGAAGAAAAATTAGGTGGGTGTGGTGGGGTGTGCCTGTAATCTCAGCTACTTGGGAGGCTGAGGCAGGTAGGAGAATTGCTTGAGCCGGGAGGTGAAGTTTACAGTGAGCCAAGATCGTGCCACTGCACTCCAGCCTGGGTGACAGAGCTGTCTCTGTCTCAAAAAAAATAGTAATAATAATAATAATAATAATTAGCTGGCTATGGTGGTGAATGCCTGTAGTCCCAGATATTTGGGAGGCTGAGGTGGAAGTTGAGACTGCAGTGAGCCATGATGGCACCACTGTACTCCAGCCTGGGTGACAGAGTGAGAACCTGTCTCAAAAATAAATACATAAATTAAATACCTTCCATCTCATTGGCTTTTTTTGGTGGGGGGGCAGTGGAAGAACCTGTCAGTCTGTGACAGGTCCCTCAATATTGGCTATCATGACTTTTATGGTCTGGATGGTCAAAGAGAAAAATGGCTTCAGAAAACCCAACATGTCCCTATTTAATTAGGAAAAGGGGAATTAGTATTACTGTACTGCCTACTATTTACTAAGTACTGATGAAAGTGTTGGTTACTTAGAAATATTTCATTTCTTTACCATGTTCATAGTTATACCAAAGTGTAGGTTTAATTGTCAAATAGCACAATCTCTTGCAACTGGTATAACTTAGGCTATTAATAAATGCTAGGTATTTGGAGTAAGAGTGGAGTTTGAAACTTTATTTTGCTTTTTAGAAAGTGGTGGATTTCAGACAATTTTCTTAACCTTTTCAAGCCTCATTTTTTTCGGCTGACCTTTTACTCAGTGTCTGCAATGGGTCTACCATTGGCCTGTCCTGAAGGGGTAACAGATACACGACAAAGTCCCTTCTTTGCAGAGAAAACCATCAGCTTTTAGTTTCTTCCATGTGAAAATGTGAATAGTACCCATCTTGCAGTGTGTGGTGAGGATTAAATGAGATAAATTTTTATGAGAGTGCTTCACATTTAGAAGAAACTCAATAAATGTTAATTTCTTGCTTTCCCTAGTGGCAGCCTAGGGGGAAGGAAATTCTTCAGCTGGGAAGCCTTTATTTGTGCTTCTCAAATAATATTAACACTGCCTTGGGGGTGACTGGTTCTGAATAACAAGCACGGGAACAGTATTAGAATGAAGGTACCTCCATGGATTGGTGAAAATTATAGTGAGATTCTGATCAATATTCAACATTTGACAGTAATCTTATTATAAGAATAATTCTAGTATATTCAATTTTATCATTTGGTGAGATGTGCTGAAGCATAACCTCATTGATGGAGACAAAGTGAGAAACAGTAGCGATTTTGAGTAGAATTAGCAGAAGTATGTGTTACTGGTCCTGGGCTTATTAAAGGGTCTGTTACAGTCAGTGCAGTAACTCCTGTAAGATGTGCTGATAAGAGTAGTGTAATACTGTGACCATTCATTCACAAATGGTAGGACCAATGTTCTCTCTCTCTTTTTTTTGTTTTTGAAATGGAGTTTCACTCATGTTGCTGAGGCTGGAGTACAATGGCGCGATCTTGGCTCACTGCAACCTCTGTCTCCTGGGTTCAAGCAATTCTCCTACCTCAGCCTCCCTAGTAGCTGGGACTACAGGCATGTGCCACCACGCCTGGTTAGTTTTTGTATTTTTAGTAGAGACGGGGCTTCACCATGTTGATCAGGCTGCTCTCGAACTCCTGACCTCAAGTGATCCAGCTGCCTTGGCCTCCCAAAGTTCTGGGATTACAAGTGTGAGCCACTGCGCCTGCCCTGGACCAACGTTCTTCTAACAGGACGAGTATGCTTAACTCGTATGAAACTAGACTGCAGTGCTCTAAAGGTGTGCCTCCTTCTTTGGCGAATTTACAAGGAAGTCCCCACAGCCCTCAGGATAGAGACTGAACAAGGGACGTGACTGCTGTGAATACTCCCAGCCAAAGGCCATCAGGACACCCGGAGTTGAACAAGGTGGGCTTATTGCTAACAAGGAAACCACCCTCTGGAGACCCATGGGACGTCTCAGGAAGAGGGTGATAGAACAAGCTTGTGATGGGGTTTGAGCTTATGCTAGGTGATTCTGAGTGAGTCATCAGTGAAGCATGGTTTTTCTCTGGTGCCGTCAGCGAGCAGTGGAGATTCTGTGATAAAGCATTGTAATACTTTTTATCTAGGAGGCAGGAGGAACACAGGAGGGCTTAAGCTGAATCCACACAGAGGCAGTTGTTCACATGAGCGGAAGAAGGGGATGTTCAGGCAGTATTATGGTTTGCACAGTCTTCTTGTTTTTTGTTTTTGAGACGGAGTTTTCATTCTTGTCGCCCAGGCTGGAGTACAATGGCGCGATCTCGTCTCACTGCAACCTCCACCTCCTGGGTTCAAGTGATTCTCCTGCCTCAGCCCCCCAAGTGGCTGGGATTACAGGCATGTGTCACCACGCCCAGTTAATTTTGTGTTTTTAGTAGGGACAGGGTTTCTCCAGGTTGGTCAGACTGTTCTCGAACTCCCAACCTCAGGTGGTCTGCCCACCCCGGCCTCCCAAAGTGCTGGGATTACAGGCATGAGCCACCACGCCCGGCCAGTGTTCTTGTATTAATCTGTGCTCAGACTGTTTATGGAGTGGTCTTGTTTTTGTCTCCCTCCATCACAGTCACAGAGTGACCCTGTTGCTGCTGGTGCTCTGTGAAATTGTTTACGTCCAGCAGAACACGAGGCCCAGCTGTGAGCACCAGGCCAGCTCCTGGCAGACGACCGGCAGGAGCTGCTCTATCCTTTTGTTTTTCCTGCCCTCACCACATGGCCTATTTCCTTCCAGTCCAGTAGAAATGGGCAGTGACTGGCCCAATAGTAGGAGCCCTTAGCCACTGACACTGGGAACAGGCCTAAGGGTGGTGAGTCTGCAACACACAACAAAGAGATAGTCTGTCAAATAGGAGAAGAAAAGGGGAGAAATGGAGGGATTGAACAGGGAGATTAGAGAGAAAGAGAAGGGTGGAAAGGGAGACAGTGGGAGAGAGGAGACAGAGGGAGCGAGACAGCCCATGGAGACACGCTCCTTTCCAAGTCTATAAGACTCCTTTATTTGCAAGAAAATGTAAATTATACAGGACTTACACGTAGGAATGGTCTTTTGAAATCCTTTGTGCATAATTTTGTACACTTCCCTTGGAGTTTGGTATATGTGTGTCCACCCAGCAATGCAGGAGGTGCTTAAGGGACAGAAAGCACCTTTTTTTTTTTTGAGACAGTGTCTTGCTGTGTCTCCCGGGTTGGAGTGCAGTGGCACAGTCTTGGCTCACTGCAACCTCCACTTCCCAGGTTCAAGCGATTCTCCTGCCTCAGCCTCCTGAGTAGCTGGAATTACAGGCATGCACCACCACCCCCGGCTAATTTTTTTTTTTTTTTTTTTGAGACGGAGTCGCGCGCCCAGACTGGAGTGCAGTGACCAGATCTCAGCTCACTGCAAGCTCCGCCTCCTGGGTTTACGCCATTTTCCTGCCTCAGCCTCCCGAGTAGCTGGGACTACAGCCCGGCTAGTTTTTTGTATTTTTTAGTAGAGACGGGGTTTCACCGTGTTAGCCAGGATGGTCTCGATCTCCTGACCTCATGATCCGCCCATCTTGGCCTCCCAAAGTTCTGGGATTACAGGCTTGAGCCACCGCGCCCGGCCTTTTTATTTTTATTTTTTTTTGAGACGGAGTTTTGCACTTGTTGCCCAGGCTGGAGTGCAATGGCGTGATCTTGGCTCATCACAACCTCCGCCTCCTGAGTTCAAGAGATTCTCCTGCCTTAGCCTCCGGAGTAGCTGGGATTACAGGCATGTGCCACCATGCCCGGCTAATTTTGTATTTTTAGTAGAGGCGGGGCTTCTCCATGTTAGTTAGGCTGGTCTTGAACTCCTGACCTCAGGTGATCCGTCCGCCTCGGTCTCCCAAAGTGCTGGGATTACAGGCGTGAGCCACTGTGCCTGGCCTTAATTTTTGTATTTTTAGTAAAGACAGGGTTTTGCCATGTTGGTCAGGTTGGTCCTGAACTCCTGACCTCAGATGATCTGCCTGCTTCAGCCTCCCAAAGTGCTGGGATTACAGGCGTGAGCCACCACGCCCAGCTGGAAAGCACCTCTTAAACCTGCATTGGTCCGGGCACAGTGGCTCACGCCTGTAATCCCAGCACTTTGGGAGGCTGAGGCGGGCCGATTGCCTGAGGTCAGGAGATCGAGACCATCCTGGCCAACATGGCGAATCCCTGTCTAAACTAAAAATACAATTAGCCTGGCAGTGGTGGTGGCGGGGCCTGTAGGTCCCAGCTCCTCGGGAGGCTGAGGCAGGAGAATGGCGGGAACCCGGGAGGCGGAGCTTGCAGTGAGCCCAGATGGCGCCACTCACTCCAGCCTGGGAGACAGAGACTCTGTCTCAAAAAAAAAAGAGAGAGAGAGAGAGGGAGGAAGAGAGGGAGGGAGAGAGAGAGGGAGGGAGGGAGGGAGGGAGGGAGAGAGAGAGAGAGAGAGAGAGAGAGAGAGAGAGAGAGATGGGGGCGGGGACAGGATTATACCAGGAGCCGGAGGGGATGCCTCCTGTAGTTTATAAAACAAAACAAAACCAAACACTCCAACGCAAACAGTTGACCCGAGGGCAGTCAAGATCGAAAAGTTGAGAATGTTCACAATGTTTCGTATCCTACTGAACTGTTTCCTGAGAGAATGATAATGAAGTTTTCAACAGAGGGCTTGGAAGTACAAAAATTGTTTCTTGAATACAAGTACGTTTACTAATAATAAGTTGCCTTAAATATATTCATATATTTAAACTTTATTTTCTGTACCATAATTTAGTCACCCCAAAATTAGGTTTTGAGGAATTTTTTGAGATATGCTCTAGCGGAGAGAGGAGAAAATTTGTTTGGTGCAGCTAAAGAGCTATCCCCAGGCAGAGCTCTGCAATGAGACTGGAACTCCATGCAGGAAAGGATTTTCCAGCCAAAAGGGGTTTAAAATATGCCTCCTCCTGGCCCCCATCCTTGCTACAAATCTATAGGAATACTTATCACAGAGAGAAAAGAACTAACTGGTAGTGTCGCTGCAGACTACAGAGTTGGGATGAGAACAGGCCGGCGCTGTAGGGTGCACAGCACCGCGGAAGGAAACACTCAGTGATACGATAACGACCGGAAGAATAGGCTTGAAGCAAGTGCAAACGCAAACACTGAAATTTGCAGGGGTTCGAAACTGCCCTGAAGGAAGAGGTGGGCAACTCTGCCAGACACTGTCTGGGAAGATCAGGGCGGAACACAAGGCCAGGATCCGGCCAGGCAGAACTGAGACTCACCCGTCAATCACATCTTTGCAGGAAAATCTACACCAGAACTTACTAGATTCCTAGGTTAGTAAAAAAAGGTTTTCTTTTTCTTTTCTTTCTTTTTTTTTTCTTTTGGTAACTAACACTTGCAAAGTAAACATTATATCATGTTCATTATACGTAAGTAATGATTTCAGCTATTGTTTGAAATCCGTGGTCAACATCAAAAAGCCTGTAGGTTCTTTTCTAAAAATGATAGGACAGCTAAGAAACCTTATGCAATCTTGAGGAGCCATGCTCAGAATAAATTAGATGACACGTAGATGTATTAGATAAGAGTCATTTCTGCTTCTCAGGTCGAGAAAGTTCTTTGCATTTAAACTGTGAGACCAAGCTGAAGACAAAAACAATCTACCTAAATATATCTTAATGTTATTATTATGAAAACTAGGATCCAGTATGACAGGATCAACCTAGGATGAATATGCTCAGAACATTTATTTTAAATTTTATGTAAATTTCTTATTTGTAATATGTCGGGCAGGTGAATGGTTCAAAATTCAGGTACAGTAAGACATATAATGACAAGCAAATATTTGACTTTTTTTTTTTTGGTACTATGATGAGCTAATAACCCCCAAACTTCCCAGCCATAAAGCAGAGAAGTCAAATGAGGCCAGTAACAAAGACAGTTTGAGTCCAGGGCAGTGCCTTAGAGCAGGGATGGGATCGGAGTTCAAAGTCCCTGCTCCTCTTGTGGTGGAGAGGTGGGTTGGGCATCATGTTCATATAGCCAGAGGAAATAGAGGGTGTCATCTATGTTAGCACTGGCTGCAGTGGAGCTTAAAAAACACCCTCTCTCCGGCTCTCACTTGGGTTGAGTCTGAATTTCCACTGTTTATATGGTCTGAAAACTGCAAGCAGGAATTTAAATTTAAAGCACATGGAGTCTATAGTATCCCCAGGTACCTCAGAGAAGCAAACGTCAATACTCCCTTGAGGAATAAGTTTTCAAACAAGGCCTCGGAGTCACCTCACAGGACGAGTGCCACCAACTTTTAACTAATACAACTAATAAAGAGAAGCCATGGGTACATAGGAAGAAGTTGTTTACGAGCATTTGCCAACAAAAACAGACCTGCAAAGACATCAGATACTGGAAGGACAGAATACAGAATATAAAATGGGTATTCTTAATATGTTTCAATGAGTAAAGGCAGAAATAGGATGAAGAGTCGGGATGAAGAGATCACCAAATGTTAGCAGACACATTTGGGCCAAACTACTAGAAATATAAACTATAATAATTGAAGTAAAACTGAAAACTCAATGGAAGGGTTAAAAAAGCAAATTGCTAGAGATGAGAGAACAATTAGTAAACTGAGTTATTCAAAAATTATATTGACTATTACACAAAGACATCAATACATTGAAAATAGAAAAGTTTAAGAGACAAGTAGAAAATCTACCACATATATAAATCAGAATTTGAGAGGAAGATTATTGAAAAAATACAAGGAATAAAATATATATACACATATATATATATATTTTTGAGATGGAGTCTTGCTCTGTCACCCAGGCTGGAGTGCAGTGTCACGATCTTGGCTCACTGCAACCTCCACCTCCCAGGTTCAAGCGATGCTCCCGCCTCAGCCTCCTGAGTAGCTGGAATTACAGGCTCCTGGCACCAATCCCGGCTAATTTTTGTATTTTTAATAGAGACGGGGTTTCATCATGTTGTCCAGGCTGGTCTCGAACTCCTGACCTCAGGTGACCCACCTACCTCAGCCTCCCAAAGTGCTGGGGGGTCAGACGTGAGCCACCGCGCCTGGCCAAAATATTTCAAGAAATAATGACTAACAATGTTTCTGGAATGAATAAAAGACACAGATCCATCCTGTGTCTTTCATTCATTGCATTTGATTTCTCATTTGATTATACCTCTTTTTGCAGCTGGGAAGTTTCCGGGTTATTGGCTCATCATGGTACCAAATCATGACAGATCCAAAGAAAGGTGAATGGGCCGGGCGCGGTGGCTCACGGGAGGCTGAGGCAGGAGAATGGCGCGAACCCGGGAGGCGGAGCTTGCCGTGAGCCGAGATGGCGCCACGCACTCCCGCCTGGTGACAGAGAGACTCCGCCTCAAAACACACACAAATAAAACCGGAGAAAGATAAATAAGCGCCAGTCAATATTAGGACAGATCACAGTGCAACAGCAGAACAACACGAACAGTACGGGCTCACGAAGGCAGCGGCGCTTTGCACCGGGCACGGCACAGAAGCATGTGTAAAGATGATGTCGACTTCTTGTATCATCAAGCGCTGCAAATTTTTAAAAAACGAGACAGCACGACCCACCTATTAAAAACGTGAGCAGGCCGGGAGCGGCGGCTCCTGTCTGTCATCCCAGCACTCTGGGAGGCCGAGGCAGGCGGATCACCTGAGACTGGGAGTTCAAGACCATCCTGGCCAACATGGAGAAACCCGTGTCTACTAAAAATACAAAAGTAGTCGGGCGTGGTGGCCGGTGCCTGTGATCCCAGCTACTCGAGAGGCTGAGTCAGGAGAATTGCTTGAACCTGAGAGGCGGAGGTTGCGGTGAGCCGAGATCGTGCCATTGCCCTGCAGTCTGGGTAACAAGAGCGAAAGTCCGTCTCAAAAAAAAGGTGAGCATCCCAAACCCCAGTGCTGGCCAGGATGTGGAGCCGCAGGACTCGGATCCACTGTGCTGGGAGCGGATGGACTCCTAAAACAGTACTGATACCATGGAGGGCAGTTTGGTGGTTTCCTCTAAAACGAAACATTCTTTTACTATATAGTCCAGCCACTGCGCTCCTTGATATGTACCCAAATGAACACACTCATGTTTGCAGCAGCTTTATTTGTAATTGCCAAAGCTTAGATACAACTAAGATGTTGTCCATTAGGTTAAAAAAGAAAAGAAACTGTGGCACATGCAGAAAATAGGATATTATTTAGTGCTAAAAAGAAAGAAGCTATCAAGTCACAACAACACATGGAAGAATCTTAAATGTGTATAAAGGACTGAAACAAAAACCGATCTGAAAAGGTTATGAACTGCATGATTCCAGTCATGTGATGCTTTGGAAAAGGCAAAACTGTGAAAACGGTAAAAAGATCAGTGGTTGCCAGAGGTTAAGGGTAAAGAGAGATGGTTAAGTGGAGAACAGAAGATTTTTAGGATAGTGAAACCATTTTGTATGATAATATAATGGTGGATATGTGTGATTATACGTTTGTTAAAAACCATGGGATGTACAACCCTGAGAGTAAACCCTAATGTAAACTGTGAAATTTGAGTAAAATCGTAATGTATCATTGCAGGTCTTTAGATTTGTCAAAAATGCACCACTCTGGTGGGGGATGGTGGTAGTGGGGTAGGTTATGTGTGTCTAAGGACCAAGGGTACATGAGAACTCTCTGAACTTTCTGATCAATTTTGCTGTGAAGCTAAAAGCTGGTCTCAGCTACTCAGGAGGCGGAGGCAGGAGAATCACTTGACCTGGAGCATAGGTTGCCAGTGAGCTGAGATCGTGCCATTGCACTCCAGCCTGGGGACAGAATGAAACTCCATCTCAGAAAAAAAAAAAAAAAAAAAAAAAGAAAGAAGGAAGGAAGAAAGGAAAGGAAAGGAAGAAAGAAAGAACAAACATGTATGTGGCAGCATGAAGATCAAGAATAGATGGGAGAAACTCTTCAAGTGGAATGAGGTGGGAACATATGCTACCTCAGATATCAAGACGCATTATAATCCACAGACTATAAGACAGTGGCATTAGCACAAGAATAGACCAATAGAGAAAAGAAATTTGATAGATTGTCTGGAAATAACACAATGAGAATGTGGACGCTTGATAAGTGGTGAAATTATCCTGTATGTGAATGGGGATAATATGTGCTAGTCCATTAAATTAATCTTCTCTCTATGACTTTTTCTCCCTCCTGCTTTCTTTCTCTGTGTGTGTATGTGCATATATGAGTGTGTGTGCATGCGTGTTTGATATGGACAGGAGGCAGAGAAACACCGGGTAGAAGAAGGCAGTTCTCCAGCGAAGGCCCCACCTTCAAGCCTGGAAACTGTGGCCCTAAATGAGAACAGTTATCTCTGTTTTCCTGCCCAAATGCTGCTTTATCCAAAACCACCCTGGCCTGCCTCCCCAACGCCCCCTTGACTCTGCATCTTGTACTCATAAAACCCCCAAACCCCTGGTTTAATGAGCAGAAGGGCGGCACAGCAGCAGAGCAACAGAGTGGCACAGTGGAGAAGGAGAGAAGAGAAGAATTGTCTGAACGTGGGGAGGAGTTTGGTTGGGGGCAGTCAGAAAAGAGATTCGCCACAAGATGGCTGAACTCCAGGGGACGATCATCTTCCCACTCCATCCCCTCTCCACCTCCCCATCCCACTGAGAACCACCTCCACCTCTCAATAAAATCCCTGCATTTACCATTCTTCAAGTCCATGGGACCTGATTCTTCCTGGAAGCTAGACAGGAATTCAGGACCCACTGGGTACAGGAACCCAAAAAGGCTGTCACACTGACTCTTCACTGAGCTGTTTAACACTTTAGCTTTCCGTGGGTGGCAGGGCTAAAGGAGCATTGTAATACCCCTAGCCACTGCTGGGGGGCCAGAGCCCAGATGTGCTCTCCCCAGTTCACCTGTGTGCTCTCCCTCCTGAAGGGTTTGAACGCGCAGCAGCCCAATAAATGAGCCACATCCCATCACATGTCCAGTGAGGAGGTCAGGGAACTCTCCTGTTTCATGTTGACAGATGTTGTAAGCATTAATGGTTTTAAATGCAAAAGGAAAACTCAGAAATTTTAAAGGCAGTATAGAATAAATTCATTATGGCCTTTGAATAGGAAAGTATTTCTGAAACCACATATAAGATGTACAAGCCACGAAAGCATCTCGATAAATTTGACGACATTAAAATTAAAAACTTCTTTTTATCAAAAGATACAATAAAGAAAGCAAAAATATGATACACATGCAGGGAGAATTTTTTTTTTTTTTTTTTTTTTTTGAGACAGAGTTTTGCTCTTGTTGCCCAGGCTGGAATGCAATGGTACGATCTCAGCTCCCCGAAACCTCCACCTCCCAGGTTCAAGCGATTCTCCTGCCTCAGCCTCCCAAGTAGCTGTAATTACAGGTGCCCACCACCACGTCCAGCTAATTTTGTCTTTTTAGTAGAGACGGGGTTTCTCCATGTTGGTCGGGCTGGTCTTGAACTCCTGACCTCAGGTGATCCACCCGCCTCGGCCTCCCAAAGTGCTGGGATTATAGGCATAAGCCACCATGCCTGGCCTAATTTTTTTAAATACATAAAATTAATGAAGCATTATGATCCAGAATATATAAAAATATAATGTATCAGTAAATCAATAAAAATGGGGGGAAAATGTGAAAAAATTTCACAGTAGAGGAAATAACCTGTTAGAAAAATCTGTAAAAGGTACTAACAAGTACTTCACAGAAGAGGAAATATAAGTGGCCAGTAGATGTATACAGAAAGATGCTCAATTCATAGTAATCAGTGAAAGGCAATTTAATGTTTAATGAAATCTCATGATACACCCAATACATAGGTAAGTATGACCAGGATATAGAACAAGGATGTCCCTGGGGCAGTTGCTAATAGTGTGAACTGGTGCAATCACTTTGGAAATCAATTTGGCATTATCTTGTAAATTGAATGTGAGTATGCCCAGTTCTAGTATGTGCTGTAGAAAAGATGTCCCTTTGCACAAGGAGTCATATAAAAGAATATTTGTAAGAGCATTGTTAATAATAACAAAAAACAAAAACAAAATCTTGCAATTAACCAAATGTCTATTGGGTGTATTGGTGGGAAAATGGATAAAGAAATTGAGGTTTATTCATGAATTGGACACTATATAATGGTGAAAATGAATAAACTTGAACTACACATGTCAGGGTGATTGAAACCCGGAAAGTTAATACATTGAGGAAGCAAGTTGTGGAAAGATATGCAGCGTGATACTGTATTATAAATTCAAAACCAAGCTGACTCAGCAGTGTATTAACAGCTATGCCACATGTCTGTGAATGGAACTATAGGAGAAACCCAGGGGCAGGGACACAGTGACAGAAGCGAACAGGAGCTTCAGAGGGAACAGTGACGTTCCATGGCTTAGTGTGGGTGAAGGGTTCAGTGTATTTGTTTCAGGAAAATCTCTCTCTCTCTCTCTCTCTCTCTCTCTCTCTCTCTCTCTCTATCATCTGTCTATCTATCTATCTATCTATCTATCTATCTATCTATCTATCTATCTATCTATCTAACATCTATCTAATCTTATCTATCATCCTATCTACAGATGAATATATTTGTGTATATATAAATACACATCTGTTACAAACATTCTCTTATGTGTATCAAATATTTTCATAATAAAAACATTTACAAAATCCCCTACTCTTTCTAGTCCTGTTATTCCATTGTTTCCCCTTCTGTGTCTTGCTTTGTAAACTTAAGGTGTGGGCCGGGCGCGGTGGCTCATGCTTATAATCCCAGCACTTTGGGAGGCTGAGGCGGGTGGATCACCTGAGGTCAGGAGTTCGAGAGCAGCCTGGTTCAACATGGTGAAACCCTGTCTCTACTAAAAATACAAAAATTAGCTGGGTGTAGGGTGGTGGGTGCCTGTAATTCCAGCTACTCGGGAGGCTGAGGCAGGAGAATCGCTTGAATTTGGGAGGTTGAGGTTGCAGTGAGCTGAGATGGCACCACTGCACCCCAGCCTGGAGACAGAGTGAGACTCCATCTCAAACAAAAATAAAAAAATTAAATAAAATAAAATAAACTTAATGTGTGGATATTGTTCCTTCCCAGTACACATTATTTTCCCCCAGCTTTATTTAGGTATAATTGATAAATTGAAATTATATATATTCAAGGAACACAATGTGGTAATTTGAGATATGTATACATTATGAAATGACTACCACAGTCAAGTTATTTAACACATCATCACACGTGTGTGTGTGTGTGTGTGTATTGTGTGTATGTGGTTAGGACACCTAAGATCTACTCTCTCAGACAATTTTAAGTATTCACTGCCTCCTTGTATATATGGATGCAGTGTATACTTGAAATTGTCTAAGGGAGTAGAACCTTCCTCCCTTCCTCCCTCCCTCCCTCCCTCCCTCCCTCCCTCCCTCCCTCCCTTCCTTCCTTCCTTCCTTCCTTCCTTCCTTCCTTCCTTCCTTCCTTCCTTCCTTCCTTCCTTCTCTGTCGCCCAGGCTGGAGTGCAGTGGTGCGATCTCGGCTCACTGCAAGCTCCACCTCCCGGGTTCCCACTATTCTCCTGCCTCAGCCTCCCGAGTAGCTGGGGCTACAGGCGCCGCCACCACGCCCGGCTAATTTTTTCTATTTTTAGTAGAGGCAGGGTTTCATTGTGTTAGCCAGGATGGTCTTGAACTCCTGACCTCGTGATCCGGACCCTTCTGCTGTTAAAGCTTGAAACTTGTTTCACTTTATCTGAGTTAGGTCCTCAGGAGAGAACCTTCAGGCCTCTCAAAAAAAAGGATTGAAGAACGGAAACTCACCAGATCATATGGCTTCTTGTTTTCTTACACATTGTTATATTTCTTTCCTGCTGTATAAATCCCTGGTTGTAGTCAGTCAGGGAGAGGATTTGAGACTGAGCTCCCATCTCCTTGGCTGCAGCGTCCCATTAAAAATTTCTTCCTTGGCAATACTTGTTGATTGGTTTTCTGTGCAGTGAGCAGCAGGACCTAGACCAAACCACTGGTGTTTTGGTAACAAAATAATGTGTAAAATCTCTACGCAGATAGTTATAAAACATTGCTCAGAGAAAGAAATACTGCACAATTTATGTAGGTTTTTTTTTTTTTAGATGGAGTCTTGCTCTGTTGCCCAGGCTGGAGTGCATTGGTACGATCTCAGCTCATTGCAACCCCTTTCTCCCAGGTTCAAGCAATTCTCCTGCCTCAGCCACCCAAGAAGCTGGGATTACAGGCTCCCACTATCATGCCTGGCTAATTTTTGTATTTTTAGTAGAGATGGGGTTTTACCATGTTGGCCAGGCTGCTCTTGAACTCCTGACCTGAAGTGACCCACCCACCTTGGCCTCCCAAAGTGCTGAGATTACAGGTGTGAGCCACCTCACCCAGCCAGGTCTTTCTTAACTACTTCAAGGTGGACTATATATCCAAATGGAATTGCTAAAACTATAAAGCTTTTCAAAGAAAACGTAGGAGAATATCTTTGTTCTCCTATGGACTGACCTTGTGACTAGCTTTTTCTCAGTAGAATGTGGCAGCTCTGAGCCCCTTGTCCCTTTTAGTAGGTAAAGATTACTTACACAGAACTTGGGAAGCACACACACACACACACACACAAACCCAGATAAATTAGACTTATTTGGTATGTAATTATTTACTTTGAATAATAGTACATTTATGTACTGTAAAATTAAAATGATGGAAAACGATCTATTCCTGAGGTACTAAGTTCCCTTTCTTATGGACGTTTCAGTCTATAAGTGAATTTTGTATTTTTTTAAAAGATATTTTAACCCTTTATACTTTCCCACACTAACCCTACCTTTAACCCACCTTTCTCTGTTAAATTTTTTCACTTAATGTATCCTAGTGATTGTTCATTTACTACACAAAATTTCTTTCTTTTCTTTTTTTCTTTTTTTTTTTGAGACAGGGTCTCTCTGTCACCCAGGCTGAAGTGCAGGATCTTGGCTCACCACAACCTCCACCTTCCAGTTCAAGCCATCCTCTTACCTCAGCCTCCTGAGTAGCTGGGACTACAGGTGTGTGCAACTACACCAAACTAAATTTTTGTACTTTTGGTAGAGACAGGGTTTTGCTATGTTGCCCAGGCTGGTCTTGAACTCCTGACTTCAAGCGAGCTTCCTGCCTCAGCCTCCCAAAGTGAGCCACTGCACCTGGTCTAGCACAAAAAATTTCTTTAATTATTTGTTAGTTTTAATTTTTTCAAAGTTGTAAATGTACATATTTCAAAGCCTCAAATAGTTCTATAAGGATTAATATGTAAAATTGTACTATATTCGGCCAGGTGTGGTGGCTCACGCCTGTAAATCCCATTACTTTGGGAGGCTGAGGTGGGCTGATGACGAGGTCAAGAGATTGAGACCATCCTGGCCAACATGGTGAAACCATGTCTCTACTAAAAATACAAAACATTAGCCGGGTGTGGTGGCGGGCACCTGTAATCCCAGCTACTTGGGAGGCTGAGGCAGGAGAATTGCTTGAACCCGGGAGGCAGAGGTTGCAGTGAGCCGAGATCACGCCATTGCACTGCAGCCTGGGCAAAAAGAGAGAAACTCTGTCTAAAAAAAAAAAAAAAAAAAAAAAAAAAAAAAAAAAAAAATTAAATTGTACGATATACATCTCTTTCTAGTTCTCATTCTTCAGAGATAATAATTAAGCTCACACAGCTTTTCTTTTGGTATTTAATGTAATCTCATGCTTTAATGACTATACTGCTAGTTCTGTATTTTGTTGTTGCTACTGAGTCTTAAGCTTAACTACTGACTTCTCACTAGATCAAATTTATTTTCTTTCATCACATTTCACATACGTTTACACATTTTCATGTACCATTCTACCAATTTACTTGTATTTGTTAGGTAAGTATTCAATGTTTGTATTATGACGATATAAGCATGATTTACACTACAGATATGTAGAATACTGACTTTAACTCTCCCGAAAGAGGACTGCTAACGATTTCTCCCACCTTTGTGTGTGAAGTCTATTCTTTCCCACTTGAATCTGGGCTGACCTTGTGACTAGCTTTTTCTCAGTAGAATGTGGCAGCTCTGAGCCTTGCCCCTCAGAGTTATGGCAACTTCCGTGTTCTCTCTTTGGGAGACTTATGACAGCTTGTAAGAAGTCTGATTATTCTCCTGGCTAAAGAAGCCCAGTCAGTCCCCAGCCATGCTAGCTACCACTTCAGCAAGGGCACCAGACAATATGAGTGGAGTGCGGTTTTCATGGATAGCTTTTTCATGATTCACATTCCTCCTTTTTTTTTTTTCCTTGGACTAAGGAATTCTTTTTTGGATTGAAAGTCTAAAGTCTTTTTAACTTTCTTATTTTATTTTGCACTTCTTAGAATCATGCTCTACTTTTTGGGAGGTCTAAATTTTAATTTTTAATTAATTTCTCTGTTTTTAATTATGGACATCATATTTTTCTCTTATTCTCCAAAATAATTCTCCTCCTCCTCCTTATCCTTCCAGTCCTATTTTCTTTCAGAGATGCCATATATCCTCTGACTTCTCTGTGGACAGTAATGACTGTTTTACAGAGTTTTGGCTTCCTGCACAGTCTCAATTTTCTCCAAGTTACTTATTATTGTTTTTTTTGTTCTGGTCTATTTTTAAGGTGAGAGGCTATCTTCAGTTGCCTAGAGACACAGGGTTGTCTGCTCATATTTAGGATTGGATTTGGGGTATTAGCAGCTGGGTGAGGTGACTCACATCTATAATCCCAGCACTTTGGGAGGCTGAGGCAGGCGGATCACTTGAGGTCAAGAGATCGGGACCTTCCTGGTCAACATAGTGAAACCCTGTCTCTACTAAAAATGCAAAAATTAGCTGGCCATGGTGACACATGCCTGTAGTCCAAGCTACTTGGAGAGGCTGAGTCAGGAGAATCGCTTGAACCCGGGAGACTGAGGTTGCAGTGAGCCGAGATTGCACCATGGCACTCTAGCCTGGCAACAGAGCAAGATGCCCTTTCAAAAAAAAAAAAAAAGACTGTGGTATTAGCAAGCTGATTGGGCAAGGCTTGAGCCTGGCCCTGTTGCAGAGAGATTTAGTCGGGCTGACTTGTCAGAGCATGACTGTGCCAGTCTCTAAGTTTTCTTCCTTGGATAGGTCAGATTTCTCAGAAAAGTAGCTTCTGGTCAGTTTGGAGGACAAAATCCTGGATATCAGGCAGGCATTCTGCACATCAGGTGGGGGAAGAAGGCTGGATATGTGAAATTCGGTGTGTGAGCAAACTCCAGTGAAATTCGATGTGTGAGCCAACCCCAGTGTGATCCCTTTTGTTAATGTGACATCCCAGGCCTTGTCTGGTGACCCCTGATCTGTAGAGAAGAAATCTCCATGCAGCCTTCTGCTGGATGAGGTGATCCAATTGCTTAAACAGACATTCAGCTTCTTGGAAACAATCCTATGCTAATTGCACTTCCTAAGATTACTGGAGCCAAAAATTACTGAGCCTTTTGGGATTTCTGCAAACTCGTTACTTCTGGCCTTTTCCTACCCCTGGCTTAGTATTTATTACATTTGGATTTGCTTATTTAAATATTACTTCCTTTTTTTCTTTCAGAATTTTGGTGCTTTTTATTTCTTTTCCAGGTTTTTGTTCTTGTGGGGTTTTATCTTCAAAATAATCCCTCTGTATCATTTCATGGTATTTTTGGAAAGATTTGGTATTTAGACAGACAACTATCATAAAATGAAGTCTCCTTTGTTTAATGGCCTTATAAAAACATTATGCTGTGAATATATGAGAATTTACTTATCCAGTCAAATATTTTGTTTTTTTAAGTATGTTGTTAAACAATTAGAATTTTTCTCAGTTGAAGACTAAGAAATGCTATTTCAAATTTGTATTTATTTTACTATGAGAACATTGAGCATATTTTCATTAGTTTAAAAACCATTTGTTTTTCTTCACTTGATCTTAGGCAAAAGGCTGAGAAGCAACGACATTTGTTTTCCTTTCATGTGAACTACCTATCATGCTTTTCTCCTCATTTTTCTGTTGAAATTTTGGTGTTTCTCTTCTGAAATTTTGTGTCATGTGCTATTAGTAACAAATAATTCCTTTAGGCTAACTCTGGGCACACTGCCTATGAGTTACCCTGCTCTGCAAGGAGCAGCACTGCTCAGTCAATGCCTGTTGTCTAGGCTGGGCGCGGTGGCTCACTCCTGTAATCCCAGCACTTTGGGAGGCCAAGGCAGGCAGATCACCTGAGGTCAGGAGTTCAAGACCAGCCTGGCCCACATGGTGAAATCCTGTCTCTACTAAAAATACGAAAAAAATTATCTGGGCATAGAGGCAGGCACTGTAGTCCCAGCTACTCGGGAGGCCAAGGCAGGAGAATCACTGGAACCTGGGAGGTGGAGGTTGCGGTGAGCCAATATCATACCACTGCACTCCAGCCTGGGCGACAGAGGGAGACTCCGTCTAAAAAATAAATAAATAAATAAACAAAAGAAAAAACAAAACCAGACTGCTGTCTAACACCAAAATGACAGATTTATTTCAGTGTGGTTTTGGTCTTTTGCCTTTACTTATGTTGTATGCTTCTGTGTGTTTGTAAAGTAGAACTCTAATAAAATTTACTTTTAAGTTCTTAAAACTGAATATTTATTGGATGAAAAAATTATAATATCACTTGAAAGCTTTGTAATATTTCAATAGTTTTCAATTTTGTCTCCATATTAATAATTTTTTTTCTAATAAATAACACTCCTAACATTCTAAAATAAGACATCAATAAGGAGCACACAACTCTTGCAAACACTCATGGCGTGATGTGCCGTCCTGTTCCCTTGTCTGCCCCAGCTTCACACCACCCCTCAGACTCCCCACAACCTCTCAGGGGCTCCCCTCTTTCCACCTTTCAGGTCCTCTCAGCTCTTTCAGAGGTGCAGAGTGGTGTAGAATGAAGATTCTCTGGGGGAGTGGTAACTTAGAGTCTTCCACTTGAAACCCAGACCAAGAAGTGTGGGGAGAGAAGGCTGGGGACAGATTCCTGGAGATCGCCAGTACCCTAGAGTCAGGTAGAGCAAGAGGAGCTCCTGGGAGACACTGAAAAGGAATGATTAGAGCAGTCAGAAAAAAACACTGTTCAGACAGCACCACAGAAATTAAAAAGAAGAGAGTTGACTGGGTGCCGTGACTCACGTCTGTAATCCCAGCACTTGGAGGCCGAGGTGGGTGGATCATGAGGTCAGGAGATCGAGATCATCCTGGGCAACATGGTGAAACCGTGTCTCTACTAAACATACCAAAATTAGCTGGGCTTGGTGGCGCGTGCCTGTAATCCCAGCAACTCAGGCAGGAGAATCGCTTGAACCTGGGAGGCGGAGGTTTTAGTGAGCCAAGATCACACCACTGCACTCCAGCCTGGCAACAGAGTGAGACTCCATCTCCAAAATAAATAAATAAATAAAATAAAATAAAAAGAAGAGAGTTTTTAGAAGGATAGTCGGAAGAACTAACAGTTTGAGAGATATCAAATAATAACACCACCAGCAGTAGTCTGCTGGAGAACTCTATCCTAATCAGAGGAAGGTCATTCTTTTTGTTCTAACCAGACCTTCACCTGATTGGATGGGGTCCACCCACAGTCTAAAGGATAATCTGCTTCCTCAAAATTGATTGATTTAAATGGTAATCTCAGGCAAAACCACCTTTCAAATAGACACGAAAAATTAACTGTCATAGAGTGGTAGAGAAACAATGTACCTTTTTAGTGAGATGAATAGAGAGAGAAAGGGGAATGGGTGTAATAAATGAGATGGTCAGTTATGGAATTAAGTGGACTAGAGAAAAACACAATACTCTGTGAGAATTTTTTCTTTTTTATTATTTTGTTTTTTAAAGATGAGTGAGACACAAGCATGCTCTTTTGCTGGAGAGATGCAGTAGCTGAGATGAAGAGCAGGAAGGTACATGCTGAAGGAGGTTTTCAATGTCATAGTGTCAGCTGTCACTTCTGAGCCTCAATTTTCACAGATTCTCACAAGAAGTTCTGGCCCTGATTCATAGATTTTTGCTAGCTATATCCACTGGCATCCCCCACCATTCCATATGCAATACAATTAAGTTTATTTTTTCCATTTCCCTTTATCAAAACCTTCCCCTGATTTCACCTTTCACATGTCTCTCAGTAACATCAGTAAATGCCCAAAGGCCTACGACCTGGCAGAAGAAATCAGAAGCACACACATGAACATGAATTGTTTCACCTTAAAGAACTCTGCCTTGTTGATTTCACATACTTACTGGACTCTTTTATTTTTTGTTGCCAGGATTTGCGGTCGCAAGTCTTTTTTCCTGATCACGGTGTTGATATGTCGCGAGAACCATCAGGATAGCTCCCTAGAGAAAGGTTTCTCAGGAGGTTTTGCAGAGGGGGAGTGATTTTCACGATGCTCGGTAGTTCTTGAAGAGAGAATGCAGAATCTCAGCTCTGGTATTCCATGAATCTCTGTTGTTTTATTCGCAGAGTCTCTTTGCCTGTTTCTCCTCCTCGCATTTATTAGAGAGAAAAGCATCTGGTTATCACCATTGGCCTAAAAAGATTTAGTAATTAAGGATCTTCTTAAAATTCACATTCTATAGCATCAAGATGTACAGATGAGAAGGTGTTTCATGTAAAATAAACTTTGTAAGCAAAATATAAAAACCCATTTATAACAGGAAGAATTGTGAGTCAGCTAGCCGTCTCAACCCTTCAAGGCAGAGAGAGCACCATAGAGGTGAATTACACTGAATTACCCAATATTTGAATCTTGCCACATTGAAAAACAGTAATTTTTACAACAAAATTGACTAAATAAAGTGTTACTCCATTTGTGCACTGGAGAATATGCAGCTATTATAAAAAAGGAGGAACATCTATAGAGATGCTCGTCAGCCAACAGTGGGATTACTTCTCCGTAAATCCATTATAACTTGGAAACACTGTAAGTCAAAAATGCATTAGGTACCCCCAAGTAACCTGACTTGATCACTACACATTCTCTGCATGTAACAAAGTACCACACAAGCCCCATAAATGTGTACAAATATTAGGTATCAATAAAAAATGCCTTTAATACACCTCCTGAGCATCAGCGCCTAGCCTCGCCTACATTCAGTGTTCTCTGAACACTTACAGTAGCTACATCTGGGCAGAAGCATCTGGAAACACAGTTCACTGCAGCGTTCCGGCTGCTCACCCAGGTCATCACATGGCTGACTGGGAGCTGTGGCTCGTTGGCACCACACAGCGTCGGGAGAGTGTTCTACCTGTTTCTACTGAACACATATTGCATTTGTATCATCTTAAAATCGCAAAATTGTAAGTCGAACCATCATGTCAGGGAATGTCTGTACATGCTGATAAAGAAATTTTTCCAGGGCCAAGCGCGGTGGCTCATGCCTGTAATCCCAGCCCTGTACCTCCATCATTTAATCAGACCTTGCACTCATTCTCCAAGCCCACGTGTGATCTGATTTTTCTGGTACACCAAGGCAAGAACCCAGGGTACAGAAAGCCGTCTGTCCTTGCGATAAGGCAGAGGGTCTAATTGGGAGGCCCACGCAGGCAGATCACCAGGTCAGGAAATCGAGACCATCCTGGCCAACATGGTGAAACCGCGTTTCCACTAAAAAAAAAAAAAAAAAATTGGCTGGGCATGGTGGTGCATGCCTGTAGCCTGTATTCCCAGCTACTCAGGAGGCTGAGGCAGGAGAATCGCTTGAACCTGGAGGCAGCCCTTGCAGTGAGCTGAGATTGCCCCACTGCACTCTAGCCTGGTGACAGAGTGAGACTCCATCTAGAAAAAAAAAAAAAAAAAGAAAAATTTCCAATATCCACTGAAATATAAAATGTGCAAAGGTGTAATATACTCCATGTACTGGAAGAATATGTTCATACATGGAAAAGATATTTCTGAAAAAATGGCCTAGAAACTGGCAGCAGGGCTTGTCTCCAAGTAGGCGGGACTACGTGACTGGGATGCAGAGAAAGGCAGGACATCTACTTTTCCCTATATGTGCTTTGGATTTTTTGAATTACGTAACCATGTACATCTAGTACACATTTTAAAAGGAATACAAATTATCGTTTTCAATTTTGGGGAAGGAAAGCAAAGAAGCAGCAGAGACACCGGGGCAAGAACATAAGGTGGTTTGGGAAAGGGTGGGATTGTGAAGTGTGCTGGACCTCCAGCATCTGAAGTGATGGCCGCCCGCATGAGTAAGGCAGGCCTGGTCTGGGCTCCAAGCCAGAAGTAAAGGCTGTCACTGAGCCAAATCGTTTAGAGGCCGTTCAAAACTTCCTTTTATTTAGTGGTACATTACCTGAGATACAGCCTGTCCTCTATGAGTGCCCTTTTCACCTAATGACTGCAGTGAAGAAGAGTCTAGTGACCTTCTAGAAGAGTCTACAGCGTACAGTGGTCTGCCATGCTGGTGACGCACCAGGCTCTCCTGCGACGTCTTAACGACACAGCACTGTGTGGCCCCTCCCTGGAATTAATAATTAAAGTTTCCAGAGCTGAGGTCCAAAAACCACTGGATTGCAGTTTTTAACAGGCAGGTAGCAGGCAACGAGAAGGGGTTGGCTTAGTACCAGGAAAATTAAGTGAAGAAAGTGAGACACCTATTCTAAAATTGGATCCTTCTTTCCTCACCTCCCTTCAGCCGGGGACTATGAGCACAGTCTCTGAAGAGCCTGTGTGCTTCTCGGCAGAACGTTTTTCTGAAAAAAATACTAATAGCTGCCATTCATTGAGTGCATGTTTTATTCCACCACTGAGCAAGGAGTTTTAGATTGCTGGCCTTCATTCTCACAGTGCCTCAGTGAGGGAGGCATATCTGTTTTACAGATAAGCATCACAAGCTGAGAAAAGAAAGATAACTGCCCAAAGTCAGGAGAGCAGTGGATCCCTGTATTAGTTACTCCGGGGGACTGCCTTTAAGTTTCAGAGACTTGTGGGCTCAGAGGAAATCCCGGACTCTAGGAAACGGGCAGGGATTGGATTTGGAGGGCTCAGGAAGCTTTTGGGGGCTGCATGCCGCGTGCTGGGGGTGCTCTCAGACCCTGAAGCCTGGAGCTCCGGTTCTGCACAGCAGCATCTTAGACTCCAGGGCCATGCTCACTTCTGCACAACACCTCTACTTCCACATTCGTGCTTTTCCTTTACAGCGGTCGGCTAGGCTAGCAGAGAGATGGGGATGTTTGCTGGGGAGAGAAGCGTATGATCACCGTTAAGAGGCTTAAGTTCCATTTCCCTCGCGTTCCTACCCACTCACATTGAGACTTAAGAGGGTCAGGGAAGTGCTAGGTAGAGAAAGGTGGGTCCCTGGCTGGGGGTCCACCCGTGGGCCTGTGCCCACAGACCTAGGTGAGGACAGGCACTCCTGCCTTCGTGCCCAAATGCTGCATTTTCCAGGACCACACTGGTCCACTAAGGTCCCACCCTGTGCCTATAAAAACCCTGAGACACTAGTGGGCACAGACACAACCGGCTGGACTTTGAGAGGAACGTGCTGGTGTTAGAGCACACAGGCAGCTGGACGTGCAGAGGAGCAGAGGGGGGAGAACACACTGGCAGGCCATCAGCCCATGGAGATGAGGGGCTGAGGGGAATCTGGCCGGGGCGGTTGGAGGGGAGTCCGGCCATTGAGCAGCCCGAATCCAAGGGAAATTCACCTTCTCACTCCATCCCCTTCTCACTCCCCACTTACCTGCTGAGAGCTGCTTCCTCCATTCAATCCCACTCAATTCCCTTCCCGCTCCCCACCCACCTGCCAAGAGCTACTTCCTCTATTCAATCCCACTCCATCCCCTTCCCACTCCCCACCCACCTGCTGAGACCTTCCTCCATCATTCAATCCCGTTCCATCCCCTTCCCACTCCCCACCTACCTGCTGAGAGCTTCCTCCATCATTCAATCCCACTCCATCCCCTTCCCACTCCCCACCCACCTGCTGAGACCTTCCTCCATTCAATCCCACTCCATCCCCTTCCCACTCCCCACCCACCTGCTGAGACCTTCCTCCATCATTCAATCCCATTCCATCCCCTTCCCACTCCCCACCCACCTGCTGAGAGCTTCCTCCATCATTCAATCCCACCCCATCCCCTTCCCGCTCCCCACCCACCTGCTGAGAGCTTCCTCCATCATTCAATCAGACCTTGCACTCATTCTCCAAGCCCATGTGTGATCTGGTTTTTCTGATACACCAAGGCAAGAACCCAGGGTACAGAAAGCCATCTGTTCTTGTGATAAGGCAGAGGGTCTAACTGAGCTGAGGAACACATCCACCCACAGATGATGAAAGCTAAGAGAGCAGCCTGCAACACAGGCCCACTGCGGCTTCAGGAGCTGTCAGCGTTCACCCCTAGACACCTGCCATGGGGTCGGAGCCCCATGACCTGCCCGTCTGCATGCTCCCCGTAGAGGTCTGAGCAGCAGGGAGCTGAGAAGTCAGCCACTCCCCCTGTTGCGTGCCCTGCGAGGGGGACAAGGGAACTTGTCCCGTTTCAACATGAGAAAAACTCTAGAATTAGTCCATTTAAAAAATGGAGGCTGTGGCTGGGTGCGGTGGCTCATGCCTGTAATCCCCGCACTTTGGGAGGCCGAGGCGGGTGGATCACGAGGTCAGGAGATCGAGACCATGCTGGCCAACACCATGAAACTCCGTCTCTACTAAAATACAAAAACTGATGGTATGCATCTGTAGTCCCAGTTACTCGGGAGGTTGAGGCAGGCGAATGGCGTGAACCCGGGAGATGGAGCTTGCAGTGAGCCGAGATCCTGCCACTCACTCCAGCCTGGGTGACACTGTGACTTCGTCTAAAAAGTAAAAAAAAGAAAGAAAAAGAAAAAGGAACAAAGTTGAGGTTGTATCTGCCCACCCTCTCTGACAGCCCTGCTCTCCTTGGTCCCCTCTCAGGAAGCCCATGCATCAGGACCCCCCCTCCGGAGGTGCTCTGCCCATCCCTCCTCACACAGCTCCCCACTTTCCCAGCTCGCCACTGTGACCCCAGACGGTCCGTTCTTTGGTCCATAATTTATCTTAAACTTTTGAAATCTTCACTGGATTTTTTTTTTCTATCTTCTTGCTTGAATCAAAACTTGGATATCCACTGAGCACAGAGGTTGCCTATAATTCTTTCTTTTTATTTTTTGAGATGGAGTTTTGCTCTTGTTGCCCAGGCTGGAGTGCAGTGGCGCGATCTTGGCTCACTGCAACCTCCACCTCCTGGGTTCAAGTGATTATCCTGCCTCAGCCTCCTGAGTAGCAGCTGGGAATACAGGTGTCCACCACCACGCCTGGATAATTTTTGTATTTTTAGTAGAAACGGGGTTTTGTCATGTTAGCCAGGCTGGTCTTGAACTCCTGACCTCAGGTGATCCACCTGCCTTGGCCCCCCAAAGTGCTGGGATTACAAGCATGAGCCTCCTGCTCAGCCAGTTGCCTATAGTTCTTTAGATCGAAGCAGCTTTTTCTTTCACAAACTGAAAACTTCAGCTTGGCTACTTTCATAAAATTGTTCCACTGCCTGAGCGTGAGGCCGTGTTCCTTTTGAGGCTCACAGCCTCCAGGAAGCCTGCCTGTAACTTCCCTCATTGCTCATCCAAGACTCCTTGTCATTCTACACTACTTGTTGGAGATTTAAAAGCCAGGGTCACTTTTTTCTCCACCCTGAACTCTGTTGCATCATCCAAAACGACTTTGGGGTTCATGGGGTTGCCACATTATGCACCCTAATTTCTTTTCTTTTTTTTTTTTTTTTTCTTTTGAGACGGAGTCTCGCTCTGTCGCCCAGGCTGGAGTGTAGTGGCCGGATCCTGGCTCACTGCAAGCTCCGCCTCCTGGGTTCACGCCATTCTTCTGCCTCAGCCTCCCGAGTAGCTGGGACTACAGGCGCCCGCCACCTCACCCGGCTAGTTTTTTTTGTATTTTTTACTAGAGATGGGGTTTCACCATGTTAGCCAGGATGGTCTCGATCTCCTGACCTTGTGATCTGCCCGTCTCGGCCTCCCAAAGTGCTGGGATTACAGGCTTGAGCCACTGCGCCCGGCCATGCACCCTAATTTCTAAGTTCCTTGGCCTCCTTGTCTTGAGACACAATGGTTTTTATTTCATTTCAGCCACGGCTTCCCACTGGACTTTGCCATAAGAAGTTGTACTATGAAATCTGAAGTTTAAGTTACTGAGTTCACGAGTTATCACTCCAAAAACTCTCTTGTTAGATCTCAAAACTCTGTCATGCCCAAATCCCTGTCTGTTATAAGTTAAATGTCTACCTTTTCTGCCTTTTCAAATGGGAGGATCAGAGGTACTTGTAAAGAATTCCACAGCTTTAGAGATCAGTGCCACTCTATAACTGCATGGTATCTAAGCTCGATAATCAGGAGTCTGTGTCTCCTTAGCCACCTTGATCTCATTCTCATCAGGAGATACTTCAGACATTTTCTACTCTCTTCTGACCCCCCAGCTCATTTCATCCCCTGTAGTTCACCTTACAGAAACAGAAAAGGATTGCCCACACTCTTCTCACTCCCACAAAATCAGCACTGCAGAAGCATCCCTATCCACGCCCACCCTTTCTCTTTTCTCCCCTTATGGTGACATAACATGTAAAGCTAATGCTTTCTACTTCATTTCATTTTTTTAAAATCTATGCTCTGAATCGTACTTCCTTCCACTCACTCAGTAAGTGTGGTCTTAACAATGACATCTCCCTGCTCTGTTTTTCAGCCTTTGTTTGCTGCTACTTGCCAGCGTGAAAGCATATTTATTTCCTTCCCAACTTGAAAAAACAAAACTCCAGTTCCTTGGCCTCATATACCTTTTTAAAGTGTTGTCTGTTTAGTTACAAATGTTGTCTCCATCATCCCACTAAAACTGTTTTCCCAAAGAATGAAAACATACTCGTTGCTGGGTCCAACCCTTTAAAAGCTTTACTTCTATTTTCACTCTATCTTGAGAGCTAAATTGTT
The DNA here is from genome assembly GCF_007565055.1 of Rhinopithecus roxellana. NCBI lineage: Eukaryota > Metazoa > Chordata > Mammalia > Primates > Cercopithecidae > Rhinopithecus > Rhinopithecus roxellana. The sequence continues at coordinate 105,576,823 of NC_044550.1, read as the reverse complement.
TTGAATCCTAGACACCACTGCTGTCTCTACACCACACCAAGCTCTCAGGCTATACTTCTCCATCTTCTTTCTAGGCATTTCTTTCTCTAATACATATTTTTTTTGAGACAGAGTCTTGCTGTGTCGCCCAGGCTGGAGTGCAGTGGCGTGATCTTGGCTCAGTGCAAAGTCCTCCTCCCGGGTTCAAGCGATTCTCCTGCCTCAGCATCCTGAGTAGTTGGGATTACAGGCGCCCACCACCATGCCCAGATAATTTTTCTATTTTTAGTAGAGACGGGGTTTCATCATGTTGGCCAGGATGGTCTCGACCTCTTGACCTCGTGATCTGCCCACTTCAGCCTCCCAAACTGCTGAGATTACAGGCGTGAGCCACCGTGCCTGGCCTTTCTCTGTTCTTTAAAAGCTGTTCTTCAGGTTTTGGTTTTAGCACATTAGTCTCCTTTCTTTACCTGCATTAAGCAAAGTTTATGGGAGGCCATTGAGCTCTGCACCGGGCCCCACAGACCAGTCCAAACCACGTAATCAAGCTGAACTTCAAAACCTGCGGCTTTCTAAAAACAGGAGACTTGCAGCCACCAGTCAGAAGGGGCCCAGTTTACCTGAGCCAGCCTGGTAAAGAAGTGCTCTTTGCTTTAACCGTATGAGAAAAGCAACTGAAATTACCAGTCCAGTCCACTTTTCATTCCTGTTTCTGCTTTCCTTAGTTCTTCTCTGCCTGTAAAGCTAAACCCTCATGATCAGCCCATCACAGCACCCATGCTATTTTATAAAATGAGATGATGTCTGGTCCCATAATAGCTAATAATAGCCAATTAAATTTCAACTAAATTTGTTGTTAAGTTTGTTTTTTAACAACTCATTTATTTTTATGGCTTCAATTTCATGGCTCCCAAATCATTTTCTGTAACTAAGTCCTCTCTTCTGACCTTCAAACCTACATATCCAACAAGTACTGTAGACTTCCTCCCAGGAACCTCCAACTAAATGTTGCAAAATATTAACTTATTAAAATATTAAAATATTAACAGTCTTTCCCCACTAAACTGTCTTTTTTTTTTTTTAGGTTTTTAATCAATTTTTTAGCTTTATTGAGGTATAACTGACAAATTAAAATTGTGTATATTTAAGGTGTACAACATATTTTGACATAATACACACTGGAGTAATCACTACAATCAAGTTAATTAGCGTATTTACCCCGCTAGCTTTTCTTTTTCCTGTTCTAATATAGATGAATGACATCACCAACAATCCAGTTTCCAAAGCCAAAAATTCTTCTTCTCTTACATTATATCTAATTCATTCTGAAGTTTTGAAACTTCAGTCTCTGAAGCTGCTCTTAAAATAATTGCCTTCCTAGTCAGGCATGATGGCAAGAGCCTGCAGTCCAAGTTACTTGGGAGACTGAGACAGGAGAATCCTTTGAGCCAAGAGTTCAAGTCCAGCCTGGGCAACACAGCAAGAGTGTTCCTGAAACACCTGGGCCTCTGTCTAGGTCCTGCTGCTCGCCACACAGAAAGCCAATGACTGAGACGATGAGTATTGCCAAGGAAGAAGCTTTAATCGTTGCTGCAGCCAAGAAGATGGAACTCAGTCTCAAATCCATCTCCCTGTGGTACTAAAACTAGGGGTTTATATAGCAGGGAAGAAATGTAACAGTGTGTAAGAAAATGGGAACCAGGGTGGGGCAAGGAAGTCATCATGATAAATGAGGCATCCAGCCTCTCACTGGACATGGTGATCTGGTGACTTTCAGTTCTTTGAGACTTTTCTTTGAGAGGCCTGAAGGTCTTTTCCTGAGGGATAAACTCAGAAAAAAAAATATGTTAGTAAATTTCAAGCTTTAAGACCCGGCAGGTCAATTTCTGTGTTTATAAAAAAAAAAAAAAAAAAATGTCTATGAGACAACTGGGTCAGTTTCAAAACCACATCTCTAAAAACTAAATAAATATATTAATAAAAAATCATTCCCTTTCTGTCTAACTGCACTGCCATTCCCTCTGACCCAACTACAGTCATTTCTCAACTGAATCGTTACATTAATTTCCCAGTTGGTTTTGCTTCCAATCATTCTCATTCCAATTCATTCTCCAGATTTTTCAAAAACTAAGTCTTATAGACAAATTTCTTCCCTATAAATTTCAATGGCTTCTTAAGTAGGTCCCATATCTCATGATCCATCAGCCTGTATCGTTAGAGGCCACATTGCACTAGCTTACTGCTTCTATCTATACACTCTCTCTCTCGTTCCACACTTCACCCATATTGGATGATTCATGTTCTCTTTTCATGTCAACCCTTTTGCTCATGTCTCATGTGCTCAGAAAACTTCCCTGTTTGTCCTATGGCCCCTCTCTTGCCTCCAGTACACTGCCTCGTCTGAATGGGGCCATCTTTCAATTGCCCTTTAGTCTCCTCTCAGACACCATTTTACCTGAAACCTTCCTAGAATCTGTGCCAATAATATTAATTCAAGTGGAGTCTACTCTTTCTCATAATCACGACTCACACAGTCACTGTGGCCACTCCACGAAATACGCTGGGGTGGAGCGGTGGCATGGGGAGGGAATTTAATGTGGAGCACGAGGTGTCTGAGGTACCCTTGTTTATCTATGAAGGAATGTATAGATATAACAGTCTGAAGCTTGAAGAGATCTGGGATTGAGATGCAGATCTGAGAATTTCCAGAATATAGATGAGAACTAAAACCACTGGAGGGGATGAGATATTTGGAGAGTGTGTGCAGAATGAGAAGAGGCGAGAAGAGAGGACAGAAGAGAAGAAGGGAGGATAGGAAGCAGGACAGAAAGCTGAGCGGAAGGAAGGTTCGTTGGCCCCACCCAGGTACGCGGTTGGTTCTTTTGATAACCAGCATTCTGATGTCTTGGAGAATTGCATCTTTCTCCTTTGTGTTCAGCCTTGGTGTGTCGAAAATCAATTGCTGTGCCCTGCTGTAGCTGAGGAATGCGATTAAAATCTCCTAGATCATTATGTCTTGGGTGGAGCAGCACAAGGACAGGAAAAGACACAATAGTTGTAGAGTATTTATTTTAGATCAGGCAAACTGATGAGGCTCTTGCATGAGTTCTTGCTGCTCAGATTCCTGAGATTCCTTGGATTCTCATCCTCTTATAAATAATTCTGCTTATTAAGCCTTCGCTTACAGCCAGGGAGTTACAGATACGGTTCCAGCAAAGTCCATTCCTGCTTAGAATGCCAGAGCCAGCTTTTTTCTTGCCATGCAAGAACTCAATTACGCTAAGGAAAAACAACATGCATGCCATGTTGGATACTAGGAAGAAACTCCAAATGAGATAGAACGACTTCTAAGGGTGCCATTCAAGATGTTTCAAGAACCAAAGAATTGATGACAAAAGGAAAATTAGTATTTCAAGATGAAAGTCATTATTAATATTGAGTGGTTTAAATATTTTACTAATTTTATTAAATAAGTTAATGAAAAATATAAAAATAAATTAAATTTAAAGTTATATCTCACTTGTATTTTTAGCCACCAATTTTTGTTTTTTAATTATTTTCTTTTTATATATTGTTTTGTTTTTTCTTTTCTAATCTTTACTTTAAATGTATGACTATTTTTATTCATATTTTCTACTCTAGTAATGAAAGCATTTAAAGTGCATTTTTTAAAATAAAGCTAATTTATTCCATCATTTAAATATTTGTTATTGCTCCTTTAAATATATTCTTTCATTTTAGTTTTGATTTCATCTTTGACCCAGGAGATCTTTAAGAGTGAGTTTTGAAAATATTAATGTATAGGAACAGGAAACGATACACCACACATTCTCACTACAAGTGGGAGCTGAGTGATGAGGACACATTGGGGGACAACACACACTGAGGCCTGTGGGGGATGCATGGGGAGGGAGAGCGTCAGGAAGGACAGCTAACGATGCTGGGCTGCACAGCTCGGTGACGGTGACGGGATGATCTGTGCAGCAAATCACTGTGGCACACGTTTACCCATGTCACAAACCTGCACGTCCTGCAGGGCACACGTTTACCCGTGTCACAAACCTGCACGTCCTGCAGGGCACACGTTTACCCGTGTCACAAACCTGCATGTCCTGCACGTGCACCCCGGAACTTACACAAAACAAAAGTTGAAGAAAAAAAAAAAAACGAAATTAACATATTTGGCCAGTTCTATTTTATCTTCCAGAAATAATTTCTCCTTTTTTGTATTACTGTTAAAGAATGTGGTGATTTCTTTTATTTTGGACATTATTGAAGTCATGTTTTTATGTGTAATTTCAGATACGCTTTAAAATAAGTGTTCTACAGACACAAACATAAACAAAATCTTTTTCATTACAATATTTAGTCGATTGTATCCATTATTTCTTTTTTTTTTTTTTTTTTTTTTGAGGCGGAGTCTCGCTCTCGCCTGGGCTGGAGTGCAGTGGCCGGATCTGGCGCCTCCCGGGTTTGCGCCATTCTCCCGCCTCAGCCTCCCGAGTAGCTGGGACTACAGGCTCCCGCCACCTCGCCCGCCCTCGCCCGGCTAGTTTTTGTGTTTTTAGTAGAGACGGGGTTTCACTGTGTTAGCCAGGATGGTCTCGATCTACTGACCTCGTGATCCGCTCGTCTCGGCCTCCCAAAGTGCTGGGATTACAGGCTTGAGCCACCGCGCCCGGCCTGTATCCATTATTTCTGATCTCTTTGACGTGTTACAGAACTGGATGAGTGTGTTGACATTTCTTAGGACGATTACATTTCCACTGATTCCTGCAGTTGTAGTTTAGTGTGGGAGATTAAAATGTAAAGATTCATGAGAGTTGTGCTCTCCACTGTGAATTATGCTCCTTATAAATTACAAAGTGCGCTTCTCATTTTCTTTTCATTTGCCTTGAGTCCAATGTGGTCTAATATTAGCAGCTGAACTGCTGTTTGTTTCTGTGTTTAATGGTCTGCTATGTATTGTTGACATGCAGCCCTGCTTTGCCCCTTCCTTCTAGGCAGAATCGTTTTTACTATAGCTTTTTAAAAACCAATATGAACCTTTTTTCCCTTTTTTCTTCAAAAGGCGAGTTTATCTACTTAACCTGATAGTTATGTTTGGATTTAATTTTGCTATATTAGATGTTCTCTTTTTAATGAGTGCTGTTTGGAAACCGCCTGGTTCCTTGATAGCCACGGCATCACTGAGGTCATTCTTATTTTATTTATTTATTTATTTTTATTATTATACTTTAAGTTCTAGGGTACATGTGCATAACGTGCAGGTTTGTTACGTATGTATACTTGTGCCATGTTGGTGTGCTGCACCCATCAACTCGTCAGCACCCATCAACTGGTCATTTATATTAGGTATAACTCCCAGTGCAATCCCTCCCCCCTCCCCCCTCCCCACAATAGGCCCCGGTGTGTGATGTTCTCCTTCCCGAGCCCAAGTGATCTCATTGTTCAGTTCCCACCTATGAGTGAGAACATGCGGTGTTTGGTTTTCTGTTCTTGTGATAGTTTGCTGAGAATGATGGTTTCCAGCTGCATCCATGTCTCTACAAAGGACACAAACTCATCCTTTTTTATGGCTGCGTAGTATTCCATGGTGTATATGTGCTACATTTTCTTAATCCAGTCTGTCACTGATGGACATTTGGGTTGATTCCAAGTCTTTGCTGTGGTGAATAGTGCCGCAATGAACATATGTGTGCATGTGTCTTTGTAGCAGCATGATTTATAATCCTTTGGGTATATACCCAGTAAAGGGATGGCTGGGTCATATGGTATTTCTAGTTCTAGATCCTTGAGGAATCGCCATACTGTTTTCCATAATGGTTGAACTAGTTTACAGTCCCACCAACAGTGTAAAAGTGTTCCTATTTCTCCACATCCTCTCCAGCACCTGTTGCTTCCTGACTTTTTAATGATTGCCATTCTAACTGGTGTGAGATGGTATCTCATTGTGGTTTTGATTTGCATTCTCTGATGGCCAGTGATGACGAGCATTTTTTCATGCGTCTGTTGGCTGTATGAATGCCTTCTTTTGAGAAATGTCTGTTCATATCCTTTGCCCACTTTTTGATGGGGTTGTTTGTTTTTTTCTTGTAAATTTGTTTGAGTTCTTTGTAGGTTCTGGATATTAGCCCTTTGTCAGATGAGTAGATTGCAAAAATTTTCTTCCATTCTGTAGGTTGCCTGTTAACTCTGATGGTAGTTTCTTTTGCTGTGCAGAAGCTCTTTAGTTTAATGAGATCCCATTTGTCAATTTTTGCTTTTGTTGCCATTGCTTTTGGTGTTTTAGACATGAAGTCCTTGCCCATGCCTATGTCCTGAATGGTATTACCTAGGTTTTCTTCTAGGGTTTTTATGGTATTAGGTCTAACATTTAAGTCTCTAATCCATCTTGAATTAATTTTGTATAAGGAGTAAGGAAAGGATCCAGTTTCAGCTTCTACTTATGGCTAGCCAATTTTCCCAGCACTATTTATTAAATAGGGAATCCTTTCTCCATTTCTTGTTTTTCTCAGGTTTGTCAAAGATCAGATGGCTGTAGATGTGTGGTATTATTTCTGAGGGCTCTGTTCTGTTCCATTGGTGTATATATTTGATGTATCTCTGTTTTGGTACCAGTACCATGCTGTTTTGGTTACTGTAGCCTTGTAGTATAGTTTGAAGTCAGGCAGCGTGATGCCTCCAACTTTGTTCTTTTGACTTAGGATTGTCTTGGCAACGCAGGCTCTTTTTTGGTTCCATATGAACTTTAAAGCAGTTTTTTCCAATTCTGTGAAGAAACTCATTGGTAGCTTAATGGGAATGGCATTGAATCTATAAATTACCTTGGGCAGTATGGCCATTTTCATGATATTGATTCTTCCTATCCATGAGCATGGTATGTTCTTCCATTTGTTTGTGTCCTCTTTTATTTCACTGAGCAGTGGTTTGTAGTTCTCCTTGAAGAGGTCCTTTACATCCCTTGTAAGTTGGATTCCTCGGTATTTATTCTCTTTGAAGCAATTGTGAATGGAAGTTCATTCATGATTTGGCTCTCTGTCTGTTACTGGTGTATAAGAATTCTTGTGATTTTTGCACATTAATTTTGTATCCTGAGACTTTGCTGAAGTTACTTATCAGCTTAAGGAGATTTTGGGCTGAGATGATGGGGTTTTCTAAATAGACAATCATGTCATCTGCAAACAGGGACAATTTGACTTCTTTTCCTAACTGGATACCCTTGATTTCTTTCTCTTGCCTGACTGCCCTAACGCTTCTCATGACCATAGTGCTTAAAATCGTTACCATCATTTTAAAGAATAAACAACATGATAATCTCTCTCTCTCTTTGTGTGTATATGTGTGTGTGCGTGTGTGTATATACTCTTTCTACATAGTCATATAGATAATATACCTATTGACACAACATGAATACACTATGGATGTGTGTGTGCGTGTGTGTGTGTGTCAGTGTATGTTTGTATTTCATGTTTATAACACCCCAACATGACACATGCTTTTTACTTAGGTACACATGTTAATATAGTCTTAGAGATGAGAAATTGAGGTGAAGCAAAATTAAGAAACCTGTTCCAGTATAACCTGGCAAGTTGGCAGATCTGGCATATTAATTAATGCATTATGTACTATTACTTTCATGGCCTCTGAGCACTTTCTTTTTTTTTTTGAGACGGAGTCTCACTCTGTTGCCAGGCTGGAGTGCAATGGTGTGATCTTGGCTCACTGCAACCTCCGCCACCTGGGTTCGAGTGATTCTCGTGCCTCAGCCTCCCGAGTAGCTGGGATTACAGCTGGCCAACATGGTGAAACCTGTCTCTACTAAAAATACAAAAAATTATCCAGGCATGGAGGCGCATGCTTTTAATCTCAGCTACTGGGGAGGCTGAGGCAGGAGGATAGCTTGAACCCAGGAGGCAGAGGTTACAGTGACCCGAGATAGCACCATTGCACTCCAGCCTGGGCAACAAGAGTGAAACTCCATCTCAAAAAAAAAAAAAAAAAAAAAAGAAGGAGATTTTATTTTTAGAACAGTTTTAGATTTACAGAAAAATAGAGAGGTGCAGAGCTCTCAAACCCTGCACCTAGTTTCTCCTATTATCAACCTGTTCACATGGTACATTTATTACAATTAATAAACCAATTCTGATACATTACAGCAATTCCTTGAATAACATATTTCTTCCAATGTTTGTTACAATGTTAATTTTTAAATTTTTTTTATTTTTACTTTTTGGGATGGAGTCTCGCTCTTGTTGCCCAGGCTGGAGTGCAGTGAGCGATGTAATCTCGCCTCACTGCAGCCTCTGCCTCCTGGGTTAAAACAATTCTCCTACCTCAGCCTCCTGAGTAGCTGGGATTACAGGCACCCACCACCACTCCTGGCTAATTTTTGTACTTTTAGTAGAGACAGCGTTTCACCATGTTGGCCAGGCTGGTCTCGAACTCCTGACCTCAGGCGATCCACCTGCCTCGGCCTCCCAAAGTGCTGGGATTATAGGTGTTATAGGTGTGACCCGCCGCACTCGGCCTACAAAGTTAATTTTTTAAAAGTGGCTTCCCAGCAAGGTCACCTGTGTGGAGTCTACAGGTTCTCCCCATGTCTGTGTGGATTTTCTCCGGGTTCTCAGGGTTCTTCCATCCTCCCAAAGCTGTGCTCATGGGGTTCCCCAGCACGTCTCCGTGGTACCGGAGTAAGCGCATGTGGGTGAGTGTGAGAGTGTGAGAGTGTGGATGGGTGAGGGTGAGAGTGTGGGTGAGTGAATGTAAGTGAATGAGGGTGAGTGTGAGTGAGGGTGAGTGTGGACGTGTGGGTCAGTGTGGGTGAGTGTGGACGTGTGGGTCAGTGTGGGTGAGTGTGGATGTGTGGGTGAGTGTGAGTGAGGGTGAGTGTGGATGTGTGGGTCAGTGTGGGTGAGTGTGGATGTGTGGGTGAGGGTGAGTGTGGGTGTGTGGATGCGTGTGTGAGGGTGTGAGTGAAGGTGAGTGTGAGTAGTGGGTGTGAATGTGTGTGAGGGTGTGAGTGAGTGTGAGTGAGGATGTGAGGGTGAGTGGGAGTGAGGGTGTGTGGATGTGAGGGTGAGTGGGAGTGAGGGTGAGTGTGAGTGTGGGTGAGTGTGAGTGTGGGTGAGTGTGAGTGTGGGTGAGTGTGGATGTGTGTGTGAGGGTGAGGATGAGTGTGGGTGTGTGGATGCGTGTGTGAGGGTGTGAGTGAAGGTGAGTGTGTGTGTGTGTGTGTGAGGGTGAGGGTGAGTGAAAGTGAGTGGTGAGTGTGGATGTGAGGGTGAGTGTGAGTGGTGGGTGTGCCTGTGTGTGCAGGGTGCCTGTGCGCGCGGGACGTGCGGGTCGTGTGCGTGGAGGTGGCTGTGCAGGTGCGTGTGCGGGGTGCGGGTGAGCTAGGGCGGTGTGCGTGCGGGTGCGTGTGGCTGTGTGTGTGAGGGTGTGAGTGAAGGTGAGTGCGTGTGTGTGAGGGTGAGGGTGAGTGAGAGTGAGTGTGAGTGTGGATGTGAGGGTGAGTGTGAGTGGTGGGTGTGAATGTGTGTGAGGGTGCCTGTGCGCGAGGGAGCGTGAGGGTGCGTTGCGTGTGAGTGTGCTGTGCCGGTGACGTGTGCGGGTGAGTGTGGCTGTGCGGGTGGTGTGCGTGCGGGTGCGTGTGGCTGTGTGTGCGGGTGTGCGTGCCGGTGCGTGTGTGTGTGTGCGGGTGAGGGTGAGTGCGCGTGCGTGTGGCTGTGAGGGTGCGTGTGAGTGGTGGGTGGATGTGTGTGTGCGGGTGCTGTGCGCGCGGGCGTGCGGGTGCGTGTGCGTGTGGCTGTGCCGGTGCGTGTGGGGTGCGTGTGCCTGGGCGGGAGTGTGCGTGCGGGTGCGTGTGGATGTGCGGGTGTGTCGATGTGCGGGTGCGTGTCGATGTGCGGGTGCGTGTGGATGTGTGTGTGCGGGTGTAGTGCAGTGAGTGTGTGTGTGTGGGGTGCGGGTGAGCGTGAGTGTGCGTGTGGAGTGCGGGTGAGTGTGCGTGGTGGGTGTGCATGTGTGTGCGGGTGCCTGTGCGCGAGGGCGTGCGGGTGAGTGTGCGTGTGGCTGTGCCGGTGCGTGTGCGGGTGCGTGTGGCTGTGCCGGTGCGTGTGCGGGTGCGTGTGGCTGTGCGGGTGCGTGGGCGTGCGGGGGTGCGCGTGCGTGTGAGTGCGGCTGTGCGGGTGAGTGTCGATGTGCGGGTGCGTGTCGCTGATGGGTGAGTGTGGATGTGGTGTGGAGGGGATGGTGGGTGGTGTGTGTGTGTGGGGTGCGGGTGAGCGTGAGTGTGAGTGTGGATGTGAGGGTGAGTGTGAGTGGTGGGTGTGCCTGTGTGTGCGGGTGCTGTGGAGGCGGCGTGCGGTGCGTGTGCGTGTGGCTGTGCCGGTGCGTGTGCGGGGCGTGTGGCTGTGCGGGTGCGTGGGCGTGCGGGGTGCTGCGCGTGTGCGTGCGGCTGTGCGGGGCGTGTGGCTGTGTGTGTGCGGGTGTGTGAGTGCGGGTGCGTGTGGCTGTGTGCGGGTGCGTGTGCGTGGTGGGTGTGCCTGTGTGTGCGGGTGCCTGTGCGTGCGGGCGTGCGGTGGTGGGCGTGCGGGTGCGTGGGCTGTGTGTGTGCGGGGGTGTGCGTGCGGGTGCGTGTGGTGTGTGCGGGTGCGTGTGCGTGGTGGGTGTGCCTGTGTGTGCGGGTGCCTGTGCGGGTGTGTGCGTGCGGGTGCGTGTGCGTGCGGGTGCGTGTGGTGTGTGCGGGTGCCTGTGCGGGTGTGTGTGCGGGTGCGTGTGCGTGCGGGTGCGTGTGGGTGTGTGCGGTGCCTGTGCGGGTGGTGCGTGCGGGTGCGTGGTGCGTGCGGGGCGTGTGGGTGTGTGCGGGTGCGTGTGCGTGGTGGGTGTGCCTGTGTGTGCGGGTGCCTGTGCGTGGGCGTGCGGTGCGTGGGCGTGCGGGTGCGTGTGGGTGTGTGCGGCTGCGTGTGCGTGGTGGGTGTGCCTGTGTGTGCGGTGCCTGTGCGTGCGGGCGTGCGGGTGCGTGTGGCTGTGTGTGTGCGGGTGTGTGCGTGCGGGTGCGTGTGGCTGTGTGTGTGCGGGTGCCTGTGCGTGCGGGCGTGCGGGTGCGTGTGGCTGTGTGTGTGCGGTGCCTGTGCGTGCGGGCGTGCGGGTGCGTGTGGATGTGTGTGTGCGGGTGTGTGCGTGCGGGTGCGTGGTGTGTGTTGCGGGTGTGTGCGTGCGGTGCGTGTGGGTGTGTGCGGGTGCGTGTGCGTGGTGGGTGTGCCTGTGTGTGCGGTGCCTGTGCGTGGGCGTGCGGGTGCGTGGGCGTGCGGTGCGTGTGCTGTGTGTGTGCGGGTGCGTGGGCGTGCGGGTGCGTGTGGCTGTGTGTGTGCGGTGCCTGTGCGTGCGGGCGTGCGGGTGCGTGTGGCTGTGTGTGCGGGTGTGCGTGCGGGTGCGTGTGGCTGTGTGTGTGCGGGTGCCTGTGCGTGCGGGCGTGCGGGCGTGTGGCTGGTGTGTGCGGGTGTGGTGCGTGCGGTGCGGGTGGCTGTGTGTGCGGGTGCCTGTGCGTGCGGGCGTGCGGGTGCGTGTGGCTGTGTGTGTGCGGGTGTGTCGTGCGGGTGCGTGTGGCTGTGTGTGTGCGGGTGTGTGCGTGCGGGTGCGTGTGGGTGTGTGATGCGGGGTGTGCGTGCGGGTGCTGTGGCTGTGTGTGTGCGGGTGTGTGCGTGCGGGTGCGTGTGGCTTGTGTGTGTGCGGGTGTGTGCGTGCGGGTGCGTGGGCTGTGTGTGTGCGGGTGTGTGCGTGCGGGTGCGTGTGGCTGTGTGTGTGCGGGTGCCTGTGCGTGCGGCGTGCGGGTGCGTGTGGCTGGTGTGCGGGTGTGTCGTGCGGGTGCGTGTGGCTGTGTGTGTGCGGGTGCCTGTGCGTGCGGGCGTGCGGGTGCGTGTGGCTGTGTGTGTGCGGGTGCCTGTGCGTGCGGGCGTGCGGGTGCGTGTGGCTGTGTGTGTGCGGGTGTGTGCGTGCGGGTGCGTGTGGCTGTGTGTGTGCGGGTGCCTGTGCGTGCGGGTGCGTGTGGCTGTGTGTGTGCGGGTGTGTGCGTGCGGGTGCGTGTGGCTGTGTGTGTGCGGGTGCCTGTGCGTGCGGGCGTGCGGGTGCGTGTGGCTGTGTGTGTGCGGGTGTGTGCGTGCGGGTGCGTGGCTGTGTGTGTGCGGGTGTGTGCGTGCGGGTGCGTGTGGCTGTGTGTGCGGGTGTGTGCGTGCGGGTGCGTGTGGCTGTGTGTGTGCGGGTGCCTGTGCGTGCGGGCGTGCGGGTGCGTGTGGCTGTGTGTGTGCGGGTGTGTGCGTGCGGGTGCGTGTGGCTGTGGTGTGCGGGTGTGTGCGTGCGGGGCGTGTGGCTGTGTGTGCGGGTGTGCGTGCGGTGCGTGTGGCTGTGTGTGTGCGGGTGTGTGCGTGCGGGTGCGTGTGGCTGTGTGTGTGCGGGGCCTGTGCGTGCGGCGTGCGGGTGCGTGTGGCTGTGTGTGTGCGGTGTGTGCGTGCGGGTGCGTGGTGCCTGTGTGTGGGGTGCCTGTGCGTGCGGGCGTGCGGGTGCGTGTGGCTGTGTGTGTGCGGGTGTGTGCGTGCGGGTGCGTGTGGCTGTGTGTGTGTGGGGTGCCTGTGCGTGCGGGTGCGGGTGCGTGTGTGTGTCGGTGTGTGTGTGCGGTGGCTGTGTGTGGGTGCCGCGTGCGTGTCGTGTGGTGTGTGCGGTGGTGCGTGGGGTGCGGGTGCGTGTGGATGTGTGTGTGGGTGTGCGTGCGGGTGAGTGTGGCTTGTGTGTGGGTGTGTGTCCTGTGTTGTGTGCGTGGGGTGCGTGTGGCTGTTGTGTGTGGTGCTGTGTTCGTGCGGGTGCGTGTGGCTGTGTGTGTGGTTTGGTGTGTGCGTGCGGTGCGTGTGTGTGAGTGAGGGTGTGTGAGTGAGGGTGAGTGTGAGCTTCCCTTCCGCAGGTGCAGTGTCCATCAATCACTCGGAATCCTCCTGTGAGGGAGTTTTGTCTCTTCTTCCCATTCATTTGTTTACTTGTGCAGTCATTTATTTATGTTGCTGGAGACTCACTCCTTGCCCTTTCGGAAGTGCTCTGTGTTTAGGTGATAAATTACCTGCCGATTATGTGTGCGCTTATCACCCACAGCCCTAGCCCATCTCACTTCTTACTTTTGTTTTGCCTTAGCCTCAGATTTGCCACTTATATTACATTTTCACGGTTGTGCTCTGTGGCACACTGCGTGTCGTGTGGTGCAATCCTGGAATATTGTGGAGAATACATAATTTTGTAGGCCACACCTAAGTACAGGAAAGACAAGTGCACAGAAGTGTGTGTGTGGTGGCCTGATGCTGCACAGGTGTGGTAGCAGCCTTGTATCTCTGGGTATCAGAAATAATACATAGAGTAGCATAAATTGGAACCACGTGAAGAGATTTACTTAAGAATCATGTGGCCGGGCGTGGTGGCTCACGCCTGTAATCCCAGCACTTTGGGAGGCCGAGGTGGGCAGATCACGAGGTCAAGAAATCACCCTGGCTAACACGGTGAAACCCTGTCTCCACCAAAAATACAAAAATTAGCCGGGCGTGGTGGCGGGCGCCTGTGGTCCCAGCTACTCTTGGGAGGCTGAGGCAGGAGAATGGTGTGAACCCGGGAGGCGGAGCTTGCAGTGAGCAGAGATCGCACCACTGCACTCCAGCCTGGTGACAGAGTGAGACTCCATCTCAGAAAAAAAAAAAAAAAAAAGAATCATGTACTTTCAGCTTTGCTATCAGTCATCTCACCCTTGGAAAGCCAGAATAAGTTACTCTGGGCAGTGTCAAGGAAGATTTAATTTCAGATTGATGTTTTTTCCTCAGATAGTCCATTCTTCCTTCCTTTTAGTCAGTCTCACTGGCATTTCCCCAAACAAACATCCCTGCTTGCAACTGTGTCTCCTAACACAACTGATTACAAGAGCACACAGCCAAACTGAGGGTGGAGTATTGATGCGTGCATCCTATTCACTATCCTGCCCAGACACTCATGCTGGATAAGACCCTCACATCTTCCCCAATTCCTAAAACCCTAATGCATCTGTTCCCCCAATTTTAGCAGCTTAATGCTTAAAATAAGCAGTTTTATGTAGAAAGGTATCACATTGACTTTTCTGGTCTTCTCCTCTACAAACGAACTTGATGTAAACATTTGTGTATAGCGTTTTCTGTGAGCATACGCTTTTATTTTTCTTGGATAAATACCTACAATTGGCTGGGTCATATGGTAGGCGTGTATTTAACTTTGTAAGAAATCGCCAAACTGTTTTCCAAAGTTCCATGTATTTTGCATTCCTGCCACCTGCATGTGAGAGTTTTAGTTCCTCCACATACTGAGCAACTCTTGGTACAGTCAGTTGTTTTACCTTTAGACATTCTAGTGGCTGTGTAGTTGTATCTCACTGTAGTTTAATCAAATGGCTTTTTTGGTGATGTGTAATATAGTCTGATGGAACTCTTTCAACATCCTTATTTTTTAAAATTGATACATAATAATTGTACACATATATGGGATACATGTGTTTTTTTTTTTTTTTTTTTTTTTTTGAGACGGACCCTCGCCCTATCGCCAAGCTGGAGTGCAGTGGTGCGATCTCGGATCACTGCGACCTCCGCCTTCCAGGTTCAAGTGATTCTCCTGCTTCAGCCTCCCAAGTAGCTGGGATTACAGGCACTCACCACCACACCCAGTTAATTTTTGTATTTTTAGTACAGATGGGGTTTCACCATGTTGGCCAGGATGGTTTCAAACTCCTGACCTCGTGATCCGCCCACCTCGGCCTCCTAAAGTACTGGGATTACAGGCGTGAGCCACCACGCCCGGCCACAAGTGATACTTTGATTTCTGCATACAATGCACAGCGCGAACACGTCAGGGTATCCAGGATACCTATCACTGCAAACCTCATTTCTTTGTGTTGAGAACATTTTAAATCTAGTTATTCTGAAATATACAATAAATCATCGTTAACTACAGTTACTCTACTGTGCTATTGAACACTAGAACTTATGCTTTCTGTCTAATTATGTTTGTACTTGTTAAGCAGCCTCTCTTCATTCCCCTCCGCCACTTCCCAACCCCTGGGGACCTGCATTCTACTATCTCTTTCAATGAGATCAACTTTTTAAGCTCCTACATATGAATGAGAACATATTTGTGTTTCTGTGCCTGGCTTATTTCACTTCGCATAATGTCCTCCAGGCTCATCCATGTTACCGTGAAGGACAGGACATCATTCTTTTTATGGCTGAATAGAATTCCATTATGTACATACACCACATTTTCAAAATGAATGTAGTTTATACATTGGCACAAATTTAACAAATTTTAAATCTGTTCATTGTTTGACAAACACATATTAAGCGCCTTCTATATGCCAAGCTCTATGTTAATACGGCATTGGTTATGCAGAGATGAATTAGATAGAATTTAGTTTTGTTTTGGTAAAGTTTGCAGTCTAGGAGCAGATATGTCAGACATGTTCTAAGTCAAATTACAGGATACTGAGGTGTGAACTAGGTGGAAATTTGGGTTTTGAAAGTGAGAATAAGGAAAAAATAAAAACACGAAGGGATCTCAGTATTAGGTTATATATAGAGAGGGGAGGCCAAGGAAAGAAAGTGGGAAGTAGAAATTGGAGATTGGAGGAAACCAGGAGAGAGAAAATTCTGAACATTTCAAAAGAAGAAAGATCCTCAAAGCAAGGCATGGTTAACAAATACAAATCTGAGGAAAGGCCTGCTGGTATGAGATCTGAAATGAACACCTTGGGTCTGGAAAAGGGAGTCCGCAAATGATCTTAATAGGAGTACTTTTTGTGTTGTAATAAAGGTGAAAGTCTTTTATCTAGCAGTAAGCTAGAAAACTTTTACTGATTTTTAAAAAGAAATTCTCTAGAAGGTTTTGATTTTTTTTCTTTCTGTAGGTCACATATTTTGCTTTTACTTTCATTCTCAACACTTCTAACATAAATACTACATATATACACACACACATATATATGTGTGTAAACATTTGTATATGTGTGTATATATAGTATTTATATTAGTGTATATATATACACACACATATTTATATGTGTGTGTGTGTGTGTATATATATATATTTTGAGATGGAGTTTTGCTCTTGTCACTGAGGCTGGAGTGCAATGACGCGATCTTGGTTCACTACAACTTCTGCCTCAGCCTCCCAAGTTCAAGTGATTCTCCTGACTCAGCCTCCCAAGTAGCTGAGATTACAGGTGCCCGCCACTACACCCAGGTAATTTTTGTATTTTTAGTAGAGACGGGGTTTCACCATGTTGGTCAGGCTGGTCTCGAACTCCTGACCTCAGGTGATCCGCCTGCCTTGCCCTCCCAAAGTGCTAGGATTACAGGCATAAGCCACTGTGCCTGGCCAAATACAATATTAATTTGTATTATATTTAGCTGTGTGTTGCTGACAGTCAAACACACTATTGAGATTTTATTTCTTTTATATCATTTTCTTTTTGTTAAAGTCAATGTTAGAATTTGTATAGCATTTTTGAATTTTCGTTGTTGTTGTTATAAGCAAACAATAATGTTTTGTCCATTTCTTTTCCACTACTTGTTCCAGTGTTTCTGGTTATATCTAAGTGTATCATCTAAATTCTTAAAACACTAACATTTGTGGCAGTTGTTGCCATACTGATTTCTCCCCAGTTTTAAAAAGAATGATTGGGATTTTGGATGCAGTTTAATATTAACCTTTAGTTTAAAATAACTTCATTTCATCAGAAGAGGAAACTATCTTTTCCTTTTTCAAAATATTTAATTGGGAACAAATGTTGTTCTTTCAAAAAATATTTTTCTGCCTGTAATCCCAGCACTTTGAGAGGCTGAGGTGGGTGGATCATGAGGTCAAGAAATCGAGACCATCCTGGCCAACATGGTGAAACCCCATCTCTACTAAAAATAAAAAAATTAGCTGGGCGTGGTGGCATGTGCCTGTAATCCCAGCTACCTGGGAGGCTGAGGCAGGAGAATTGCTTGAACCCGGGAGGCGGAGGTTTCAGTGAGCCGAGATCGCGCCACCTCACTCCAGCCTGGGCCACAGAGCGAGACTGCATCTCCCAAAACATATATATTTTTCTGATATTAGTTGAAAGTATATATGTGTGTGTGTGTGTGTGTGTGTGTGTGTGTGTGTGTGTGTACATACATTTGTTTTCTTCTTTCAATATTTTTTAACCTATGGTAACGGTGTCCTTTCAGCTTACTCTGTTCTCACTCAGCTGTAGATGCTTAAGACCGTCAAGGTCCACATCTTGCCCTGCTCCAGTGGAGGCAGTGTAGGAGTGGATTTGGACCCTTCCCGGTGTCCGAAACGAGTGTTATTCATCCAGCATGCCTGCAGTGAACTTCCGGCGTGCATGTCCTTCCCCTGGCCCTCTGCTTCTTGCTCTCCATAGTAGAGTGTAGCAGATCCTGTTGGGGACTTGTCCATATTATTTTGGGCCACCGTGGAGGTCTGCTGCAGCTTGGTGGCTAACTCCTTCTCCCTCATCCACCTCCATCTCTCAGAATGATGGTGTGGGGCTTCCTGAAATACATCTCACAGTTCATTTGAAAAGCTCCCAGATAAACTGCTTGAACCCAATTCTTGTCTCAGGATTTCCAGTTGAAAAAATCCAAACCAAGACACTGGGCTACGGTTTTGCTTTCCTGATTGCACGTTGATTTCTCTTACAAGTACCAAATCCTGCCTGGAACCACGCTCACTTGGCTGTAGTCTGAAGTCTTCCATTCTTTTATACTGACCACATTTTCCATTTCTACTTTCCTCTGACTGACCCCACTTCCCAAAAAAACCCACAAATCGTATCCTGTTTGCTGAAACCTTGCTCCAAAATGAATAGACTATTTTTTCCTCCACATCTTAGTTGCCAGATTATGCTCCTTTGGCTATAGGATGGAGTTGAAATTTGCTACAGGCCCTTGCACACGAATTCATCTGTTGGAAAATTTCTGAGGAGGCGATGATGACTTGTGTGTTAGTCCCACTTGGTTGGCCCCATCCACTCTTGTTTTTTCCTCCCCTTTCGCATGGTCTCATTTAGTACATTCTAGAATGTCTCCAATATGAGTTTTCCTGCAGAATGGTGCACTTTATAATAATAAGTGGTTTCTTGTTCTTGTTGAATGATTATATTCCTGGAATAAGTTCAGTTTGTTCATGGTATTTTAGAAAATTAAATCTATTACTAAAAAGTCTTCATTAGTATTTTCTTTAATTTTTTTTACAGATATATTCAACATACATAAGTCTATAATTTTTAGACATTATTTTATTAAGGTTTGGAATTATATGTTTGCCAATGGGAATGAATTAGGTAACATTTCACCTTCTACAATGTTACACAGGGGTTTAATTTTTAGAATTCATTTTTTGGACACAAAAACTGTAGCATAAAATCTAATTTGCTTTGAAATGCTTTATATTTCACTTTGTGAGTCTACCTTATGAAAACTGTTGGTTTCTGTTATATCAATTTTTATAGTTTACTTTTTGGGTACAGTTTGAATAATGAAACAACTCCCTTGACTGTACCCCAAAGACACAGAATATAAGTCTCTCCCATAAAGACACAGAATGTAAGTATCTCCCATAAAGGCACAGAATACAAGTATCTCCCATAAAGGCACAGAATGTAAGTATCTCCCATAAAGGCACAGAATACAAGTACCTCCCATAAAGACACAGAATACAAGTATCTCCCATAAAGGCACAGAATGTAAGTATCTCCCATAAAGGCACAGAATACAAGTATCTCCCATAAAGACACAGAATGTAAGTATCTCCCATAAAGACACAGAATGTAAGTATCTCCCATAAAGACACAGAATACAAGTATCTCCCATAAAGACACAGAATATAAGTCTCTCCCATAAAGGCACAGAATGTAAGTATCTCCCATAAAGACACAGAATATAAGTCTCTCCCATAAAGGCACAGAATGTAAGTATCTCCCATAAAGACACAGAATATAAGTCTCTCCCATAAAGGCACAGAATGTAAGTATCTCCCATAAAGACACAGAATGTAAGTATCTCCCATAAAGACACAGAATACAAGTATCTCCCATAAAGACACAGAATATAAGTATCTCCCATAAAGGCACAGAATGTAAGTATCTCCCATAAAGGCACAGAATACAAGTATCTCCCATAAAGACACAGAATATAAGTATCTCCCATAAAGGCACAGAATGTAAGTATCTCCCATAAAGACACAGAATGTAAGTATCTCCCATAAAGACACAGAATACAAGTATCTCCCATAAAGACACAGAATGTAAGTATCTCCCATAAAGACACAGAATGTAAGTATCTCCCATAAAGGCACAGAATACAAGTATCTCCCATAAAGGCACAGAATGTAAGTATCTCCCATAAAGACACAGAATGTAAGTATCTCCCATAAAGACACAGAATGTAAGTATCTCCCATAAAGGCACAGAATACAAGTATCTCCCATAAAGACACAGAATGTAAGTATCTCCCATAAAGGCACAGAATACAAGTATCTCCCATAAAGGCACAGAATACAAGTATCTCCCATAAAGGCACAGAATGTAAGTATCTCCCATAAAGGCACAGAATACAAGTATCTCCCATAAAGGCACAGAAGGTAAGTATCTCCCATAAAGACACAGAATATAAGTCTCTCCCATAAAGGCAGAGAATGTAAGTATCTCCCATAAAGACACAGAATATAAGTCTCTCCCATAAAGGCACAGAATGTAAGTATCTCCCATAAAGGCACAGAATGTAAGTATCTCCCATAAAGGCACAGAATACAAGTATCTCCCATAAAGACACAGAATGTAAGTATCTCCCATAAAGGCACAGAATGTAAGTATCTCCCATAAAGACACAGAATACAAGTATCTCCCATAAAGGCACAGAATGTAAGTATCTCCCATAAAGACACAGAATGTAAGTATCTCCCATAAAGGCACAGAATACAAGTATCTCCCATAAAGGCACAGAATGTAAGTATCTCCCATAAAGACACAGAATGTAAGTATCTCCCATAAAGACACAGAATGTAAGTATCTCCCATAAAGGCACAGAATACAAGTATCTCCCATAAAGGCACAGAATGTAAGTATCTCCCATAAAGGCACAGAATACAAGTATCTCCCATAAAGGCACAGAATACAAGTATCTCCCATAAAGGCACAGAATGTAAGTATCTCCCATAAAGGCACAGAATACAAGTATCTCCCATAAAGGCACAGAATGTAAGTATCTCCCATAAAGACACAGAATACAAGTATCTCCCATAAAGGCACAGAATACAAGTATCTCCCATAAAGACACAGAATGTAAGTATCTCCCATAAAGACACAGAATGTAAGTATCTCCCATAAAGACACAGAATGTAAGTATCTCCCATAAAGGCACAGAATACAAGTATCTCCCATACCTAATGGTAGTACAAGACGGGGCGGTGGAAGAGTTGCAGCAGAATGAAATTTCTCAGTCCTTAGATCTTGGTCATTGCTGAGTCATGCTGACATGGTTAAAGGTCAGTCATCTTCCTTGAATCCTCTTCTGCCTTCTGCTTTAACCATTGGCTCACTTTGAATAAGGCCTTTGCCCCGTTCTGGAAACTGTTGACTTATATTATTTTTCCACTCTACTAAAACTCTTCAGATCTTTGTCATACACATAAGCAAGAATGACTCCAGTGTGTTTTTGAGAAGGTTCTTATAGCACTGCAGCGAAAAGTGCATACACGCTGATGGGCTGCAATGAGGTTCTTTTTTTTTTTTTTTTTTTTTTTTTTTTTTTTTTTTTTTTTTTGAGACGGAGTCTCGCTCTATCGCCCGGGCTGGAGTGCAGTGGCCGGATCTCAGCTCACTGCAAGCTCCGCCTCCCGGGTTCCCGCCATTCTCCTGCCTCAGCCTCCCGGGTAGCTGGGACTACAGATGCCTGCCACCGCGCCCGGCTAGTTTTTTGTATTTTTTAGTAGAGACGGGGTTTCACCGTGTTAGCCAGGATGGTCTCGATCTCCTGACCTCGTGATCCGCCCGCCTCGGCCTCCCGAAGTGCTGGGATTACAGGCTTGAGCCACCGCGCCCGGCCTGCAGTGAGGTTCTTAAAGGGATGCCCACATCACTGGAAACACAAAGGCAGGAGTTTGGCCCTTGCGCAGAAAATAAATACTTCAGTGCTGATTAGGAGTGGCTTTACTTCACCAGAAAGTCACAGGGCAAAGCTAGTGGTGAAAATTTTCTCTATGATTTTATATCAATGTAAAATGATAAGGCCGAATTATAATACATTGTCATTTTTATAGGTTAAAAAGATGATTAAATGTCTGCAATGTAATAGGATCCAACCTAATATTGTATCTTTTGTAAGTGAGAAGACTGAAGAGTAGGGAGGTTAGATTACTTCCGAGATCACACAGAGCTGGCAAGTGAAGTAATATCTGTTAACTTGTTGCATTTTGAAACTTCCCAACATGGAATCCCTGGGACGATTTTTGGCATACTGATTTTGCTTTGATAAAACTATTCTTGCTTTTGTAACAGCTGTTTTAAGTAAACTAGGAAAAGGAAAAAACGGGTGCTAATTCCAACATTGAGAAGTTTTATATAATTTAATAATCCCCATTAAATTAGGTGACATAGAGTTTATGCTTTATACATTTTAAAGTTACGTTTCACTTTCTACCTGACCCTAGATTTAGATATCAATTGCTATACATTTTGCAAGAAATATAGAAAATAGATTGATTCATCTTGTTTTTTCTTCCTGTATTTTTCCCTCCCTCCCTCCCTCCTTCCCTCCCTCCCTCCTTCCCTCCCTCCCTCCCTTCCTTCCTTCCTTCCCCCTTTTCTTCCCTCCTTCCCTCTCTTCTTCCCTCTCTCCCTCCTTCCTTTGCTCTGTTTTGGGTGTGTGTTTAAAACATCCTTTAATTAACTGCTTACCTATTTTAACTTTCTTCTAGAAAAAGTGTTTAAATCTAAAACCATAATGTTAAGTGCTGCTTTGATTAGATTCCATGATAACTGATATGAAGTGTTTTGATTTTCACAGTTTTCTAAACCAAATGTCATCATGTATTCAATTGTCTCTTGACCAAGTTATTACTTAGAAAAATACTGTTGAATTTTCCGGTATATGGTATTTGGTGTTTAAACTCATATAATTAATTTAAAAATTCTATCTAATAATTAATCTAAAAATTCTGTTTTAAAAGGTGATATAATTACATTAAAAATTATGCAGAACAACGAAAAAGCAAATCCCCACTGGGCTAAAATGAACATTGAGGTCCATTTGGTAAATTAATGTTTTCCCACGTGCATAATTATTTTTATAGAATTGTACAAATAATTTTTTTGCAAAATTTACAGTTTTAATGTATTTCTACCAATTACTCCAAAAAGAAAGTTATTCACTTACCATTTATACCATGAGCATTCTCCATATTGCTTGCATAAATGTTTATAATTATTAATTCCATTGGGAAGCATAGTATTCTAACGACTGAATGTGCTACAACAATTTTTAAAATCATTGGACATTTAATTTATTTCTATTTGACGGCTATGATAAACAATGCTCAGTTGAATTTATAACTTCTTCCTTGTTTCAGATTATTTTCTTAAGACGTATTTACATAAATGGGGTTCTGGTACAGCAAGTATGATTATTTTTATGGCTTCTAATGTAATGCCAAATTGCTTCCCTAACGCACGGGAGCATTTAAAAACAGCATCAGAGAGGCGTGAGGGTATCCATTCTTTATTCCCTTGCCAGCATGAGAAATTATCATTTTAAGCCATTTTTTTTCTAATTGAAGAGATTTGAAAGGGAAATGTGTTTTAATTTTTTGTGTGTTTGTATGTTTCATTCCTACTTTTGAACCTTTTGTTCATGTCATTTGACCCTTTATGTATTTCCCTATTACAATGTGTGTCATTATGGCTGACTTTAATAATTATTATTACATCAGTGTAATTTGTTGATGCGCACACTGCATTTTATTCTCTTCAGATACAACTCATAATGCATTTATTGATCAGTATAGTGAGAACAATACTTAGTGTTTGCTGTTCAATACAGACCTTAGAAGATATATTCACTATAACCTACATTCTATACATTACATTGACAATACATGTAAACATTATAAAGGTATAATCTCCGAGGTAGCCAGAAAAACATGAAAATCACCCATGTAGCCAGGAAGCAATACCGTCCACTGTCACCTCTCAGTGTTAGCATTTACGCATTAACAGTGGTTTTTGTGTCATTACCGGCTGCTTTGCAGGGTGATTACATGCAAATCACGCCTATCTGAATCTTGCGGAAAACTAAATCTATTTTTTTCTTTTCTTTTTTATTATTATTCTACTTTAAGTTCTAGGGTACATGTGCATAACGTGCAGGTTTGTTACATATGTATACTTGTGCCATGTTGGTGTGCTGCACCCATCAACTCATCAGCACCCATCAACTCATCATTTATATCATGTATAACTCCCAATGCAATCCCTCCCCCCTCCCCATGATAGGCCCCGGTGTGTGATGTTCCCCTTCCCGAGTCCAAGTTTCCTCATTGTTCAGTTCCCACCTATGAGTGAAACATGTGGTGTTTGGTTTTCTGTTCTTGCGATAGTTTGCTGAGAATGATGGTTTCCAGCTGCATCCATGTCCCTACAAAGGACACAAACTCATCCTTTTTTTATGGCTGCAGAGTATTCCATGGTGTATATGTGCCACATTTTCTTAATCCAGTCTGTCACAGATGGACATTTGGGTTGATTCCAAGACACATGCACACGTATGTTTATTGCGGCACTATTCACAATAGCAACTAAATCTATTTTTAAACCAACGGGGTAGGAAAGAAAGATGGCCCAGGGTTGGCTCCAAGCAATCTCCAGCTGGACCTCTCCCTCCGGCATAGGCAGTCCCGGGTATAGCAGCGCTCCCAGGGTGCCGAGATGGGGCCGCCTGGAACCGGGGGCTGGAGTGTCAAAGACGGTTGATGTGTTCCGGACCTTTGTTTTGACGCGGCAACCAGCAGATCCGACACGGGAAAGGTTCCCTTGCGGCCCTCGCAGGGCGTGCAGCGGAGGTGTGGCTCGCTGCTCAGTGCCCGCTGCTCAAACCTCCCTGGGCGCAGACGACTGCGGCAGGCGGCGCCTGCGGGGAGGGTTTACGGCTCCTGCAGCCCCAGGGGACGCGTGTTACAAGCTGCTCTCTTCGTTGACCCTGTATAGGCCGCTCGTGTTAACCAGCTCAATGGAGCCGCTTCCTGATGGCAAGGACAGAGGGATTTCTGTCCCCCGGCCTCCTGCCTTGGTGCGCGGAGGAATCGGAGCACACGCGGGCTTGGAGAAAGAGTGTCCAGTTTCACTGAGTGGAAGTGCTCTCAGCCTACGGCGGAGCCGGAAGGGAGAGGTTTTCCCCTGGAGTGGGGCGGCTCGGCGGCCCGGGCCAGACTCCCCTCGTGCTGCCAGTGGGCGGCCGCCAGCCTGCTCCTCTCTAGGTCCCCTCCACGACCAGCCGCTCGCACCTTCTTCCGAGCCTTTGCTCCTCTGGACGTCTGGCCGCCTGTGTGTCCGGCCGCCTGTGTGTCCGCCTGCTAGGGTCTCGGTTGTTTGGTTGTTGTTTTCTTTTTTTTGGAGACAGAATCTCGTTCTGTGGCCCGGGCTGGAGTGAGCGGCGCCATCTTGGCTCACTGCAAGCTCCGCCCCCCGGGCTCCCGCCATTCTCCTGCCTCAGCCTCCCGAGTAGCTGGGACCACAGGCGCCGCCACCTCGCCCGGCTCATTTTTTGTATTTTTAGTAGAGACGGGGTTTCCCCGGGTTAGCCAGGACGGTCTCGATCTCCTGACCTCGTGATCCGCCCGCCTCGGCCTCCCAAACTATCGGGATTACCGGGCGTGAGCCACCTCCCCACCCCGCCTGCCGGTCTCGGTTTTTATAGGCCCGGGATGGGGGTGTGGCAGGACAGAAGTGATCTTGGAAAATGCAACATTTGGACAGGAGACACCTGTCCCCACCTAGGTCCGTGGGGGTGGAGCCCTAACCAGGGACCACGCCCTGCTCTACCCAGCACTTCCCTTCCTGGCTTCAGTATTATTTAAAGGGACCATCTCCTCCTTTCCCAGCACTTCCATGTCAGATCCCGTCTAAACACATTCCCACTGAGTGCAGATGGGTGGGTTAATATCCTCAGGCCTGTGTGCCTGGTGGTTGTCTCCGGAGGGGAGTCTGTTCCCGCCTTGAAGGTGTCTAGGCGGCCCCCCCACAAGCTGATTGCGTTGCTGGTGCCGCTGCTCTTTCATATTTCTCTGGTGTCTCCTTGAGCCCCAGATGCGGTCCTGCTCCTTTGGCAGAGCATAAGATCTGAGAGGTTGTAATCTGGGTTGGAGGCTTTATCTTCTTTTAGAACTTGGTCTCCTGCTGCCCTACTAGTTGCCTTCCCCCATCTACCGGCACCCAGCAGCACCCTCCTCTGTGGCCGTTGAGCTGCTTACAGAAAACCAAAACCAGGAGTGCTTTTGGAAGCCGAGTCAGCCTCCAGGTCTTCACTCCACATTCGGCTTACTCTGTGGATGGCTGAGGGGAGTGAAACCAGGGAGTCCAATTAACATCTGGACCCTGGCCCAACTTGGCAGAGATCTCTTGGACTCGTGAGAATTAATTTAGGTTCAGAAAGTGTGTAGAACAGTGCCTGGCACAACATCAGCTCTTAATAAATGGAAGCTATTATCCTCTATATATAGGTTAGTTCTGTTTCTCAAGTTCTCCCTGGATGAAGTTTTCACGTGATCAACAATGGCTGCTTGTTAGAAATTGTTGCAATAAAATCAAAAGCATGCCCAATTGGACTGTGTGTTTAATGTGTATGGTATTTTTTAAAAATAACTTTTCCTATTAATTCTCTTCAACCTTTTTGATTTTTATTTCACTGAGAGCAGAAGAAAAAGCTACATTCTTCGCCAGTTCTAAACACTATAATAAGAATTAGACTCTTATTAGAATGGAAGGCTATGCAAACTTTAACTTTAGATCCTGTAGAATGGAAGGCTATGCAAACTTTAACTTTAGATCCTGTAGAATGTCTAATGTACAATAGGTGCTCAATGAACAGTAATACATAAAACTTATATAACTCTTGTACCAAGTACAGTTGTAAGTGCTTGCTTTACCTATATCAACTCATTCATCTTTTAACCCACTCCTGTAACATTAGCAGCAATATCTTTTTAAAATTTTTCTAAATGAGGAGGCCGGGTGTGGTGACCCACACCTGTAATCCCAGCACTTTGGGAGGCTGAGGCAGGTGGATCACAAGGTCAAGAGATTGAGACCATCCTGGCCAACATGGTGGAACCCCGTCTCTACTAAAAATACAAAAATTAGCTGGGCACCTATAGTCTCAGGTACTCAGGAGGCTGAGGCAGGAGAATCGCGTGAACCCAGGAGGCGGAGCTTGCAGTGAGCTGAGATTGCGATGCTGCACTCCAGCCTGGGCGACAGAGCGAGACCCCGCCTCAAAAAAAAAAAAAAAAAAAAAATTCTGAATGAGGAAAACTGAG